>NC_090442.1:374782062-375085092 GCF_031143425.1 Pleurodeles waltl
TGAACTACTTCTTTTATTTTTTGTGGCATGAGATGACCGTCTATGTCTCCTGCTATTTCAGGTGGTATTTGAGGGAGGCATACGTCTTGTAGAAAGGGTCCTACAACAAGGTATCCCTCTCTGGTTCTGCTTTCCTTTACAATACTGAGGAATCAAATAAAGCCATATGGATGGCCTCCTGAGCATGGATAAGAGTACCCTAAGGGGTCAGGAGCAACTTCACAGGTAATTGGGGAAAGTGCCAGTTTGTCAGCCAAGCTAGCATTCTACAACCCTTATCTCCTTCAATGTGAGCGATTGCAGTATAGTCTTGGCAATTAAGCTTATAGCCTCTCCACCAGTCTTGCCTTCTCCTTCTGGGCCCAGAGAGGTTCCAAGATGGCAGGGTTGGGGACTTGTTACATCTCAAGCGGTATATAGTTGTCCTCCATCCTCTTTAAGTCTCTCTCTCTTTCTACGAGCTTCTAGTATCGATTGTGTAATATATACAATGGCCCTGCATAACCATCTTGAAATCCTCCCATTCAACAGATGGGGAGGAAGCTGAGACATCATTGTTGTCAAAATATTATTTTATTCTTTGTGCAATTGTACCTCAGAAGGCCCCATCCTTCAATATGATGACCTGTAGCTGTCATGATGGAATAGGGGGTAGGGGTCTACCCTAGTTTAGGGCAAGTAGTTAGTGGGTGTAGCAAGGTATGTCTCTACATAGATAATTGGAAGAGGAAAGAAGTGGAGCTAACTTGGAAGAACATACAATCCTATCCTGGCACAAAGACAGATAATCGGAGTGAAATAAAAGTGGTATATCTAGACTCCTGATAATGGCATTGCATATATATTTGATGGACCAGTGCTGGAGCCAGTCTTTGCAGTTTGAATCATGTAGGCATGTAGGAGGGGTGGGTGCACCCTGTCAAGAAAAACATCCAAGCTGCAATTCAATCCATGTTCATGGGATGTGTACCCATCTTTCCAACTGGATTGACAGACGGCTGTGGAATATCTGCTGATCTGTGGGAGGCATAAACGTTTCCTGTTGCTACCAAGACTTCATCCAACCTGCCATGTGCAAGAACAAACCTGGTGTCTTGGTCTGAAATAATTGTGCCTACCTCAAAGAGTGGACAAAGTCATCATCCTGGGAGGCCTTAGATGAGTGGTATTTAGTATTCAGTTGAATCTTGAAAAGAGGCTGGCACCATCAGAGTAGCTGCCGTTCTTGGCCTGCTCTTGTGATGGGGCCAAAGCTGGGGGCAGGGTCATCCCAAATCTTGTCTTAGGGCATCACTGCCAACATTGAGCCATCTTATACTATAATTCGCAGGGTTGATCATCCTGAGAAGAGATTCCCTAGATCTCAGCCCACTGCAAAGATGATTCTGGTTCGGTAACAAAAAAGGTCTCCTTGCCTGATGTTATCTTGAGTGTGGCCGGAAACAATAATGCTATTTTAGTCCCTTCTCTCCAAGTTTTCTGCTTTCTTACAGGAAAGAGGCTCTCTAATGCAAGACAGCCAAAGTGTAGTCTCGAAAAACAAAGAGTAGGTGGTTGTCAATCTCACGGCACACTACCTACTGAGACTCTGACAGAATTTTATCATGATCTTTGTAGTGATGAAGTTTGGCATCTATTCATCTTAGAGGGGTGCCAGGCAAGGCGACTGCAGCCTGAGAGCTGGTGGGCCCTGTCAATATAGAATAAGGAAAAGAAGGCATGGACCGCAACAAAACTTTTGATCCATGTCTCAGGTATGTAGCAGTAGTAGTGTTCTACACCTGGTACTCTAATGTTACTCTACCAAAGTATGAGGGTATTGATTTTTGTTGGAGGTAGCATGTGTGGTTGGCTGAGGCAAGGCTCTAGCCAGGCAAAACCTACCACTCCCGTCAGAGGTGGGTGATTACGCTCACTGTGTAACCTGCTCTCACCCTTGGGTAGCTTGGCTCTGAACAGCCAGGCTTATCACAGAGCCAATGTGTAAAGCACTGGCACAACACACTCACGCAACAAATACACTGTGCATCACAAAAGAGACTTCACATGTTGTGTATGTAAAGAAGATTTGTATTCAACACACATATTAATTAACACAACATGTACATTATGTTCTTCTGAGCATAATTCACATTTGGAAGTAACACTAGCAGTGCTAGGCCCCACCTGTGTTAAAACGACATCGGCAATATTGACACTTGATCAGAAAATACTACTTTGCCTCCCAACAACCTCACACGGTGCAAAACGTGTCAGCACAAGATCCACCCTAGCAATTATCCCAATTCAATCCCACATAGTTATAGGGTGCACTGCGGTTCACAACGATAGCAGCAATGTGTACATAATGATAATTATAGAACTTTTAAATAGCCTTGTGGGCCTAGGCTGCACAGTAGAAATTAATGTCAACAGTGATAATCTTTTTGCAAGGAGACAACATATACTGCCACACGTGTGCAGTGCAGTTGACCCCGGCAGTCACTCCCACACACTCGCTCTCAACACCCTAATGCAATGCACTGATATCCAGTGGGTCAATTGTCAATGTACTCACAGGCCCTGTGGGCCCAAACCCTCCTCCACACTTCAACCACCTCTACTACCTTGCACCACAGGCTGGAGATGAAAGAAACCCTTCCCTGGGTACTAGGCTGATCACGCTGGAGTCAAATATATTCAGAGTCGAGCAGGAAAGGTGGGGAAAAAGAATACATAACATGCTGATCAGGCAGCTGTCGATAAATGTAGGTTTGGCCCCCACTCTGGAAGTTCTACATTGTGCCTTCTGGAATGGGCCCTCTTCTGCTAAACACAGGGAGTGGGTCACTGTTGGACACACACGGCTCACAATAGTGCCCAGCCAAGACGGGCACTCCAGAACATGAATCTGCTCCTCCACGCCCTCCTGGAAATGGGGCACAACATCTAATGTGCGATGACTTGAGTCTCATTAGACAGTTGCAATCACATTCGAAGAGTTGCCAATTCCGTGCCTCCCGGGAATGAGGCACAATGTCTTGGGTGTGATATCTCAAGTCACACCAGACAATTACAATTACTCACAAAGAATTACCAATGATGTACGGCCCTGGAATTAGGCACAATGTCTGGTGTGTCATGACTTGAGTTACACAAGACAATTCTGGTCCCATGCGAAGAGGTACAAATTCCAATACCTCCTTAGACTGAGACACAAAGTCTGGTGCGTGATGACTTGAGTTGCACCACACAAATCATATTACACACAGAGTTACCAATTCTGTACCGCCCTGGAATGAGGCACAATGGGGGTCATTACAACATTGGCGGTAAAAGCCGCTTAACGCCGTGCAGAAGACCGCCAACACACCGCCGTGGCCGCGGAAATCCGCCACAGCTATTATGACCCACATCCCGAAATCCGACAAAATTCAGACACCCACACAAGTCCGCCACACCGAAGGTCAGTGATAAACTGGCGAAAACAAATCCTCCACCGTCACGCCAACAGAAATACACCCATGCTATCACGACCCACGAATCCACGCGGCGGTCTTTCAACTGCAGTATTCCATTGGCGGTACACACCGCCGCGCTCAAAATACACACACATCTCCAAAACACCACCACATTGGACAATTCGAAAGACACACACCTGATACACATACACACACCACTCCCACACACTCAATACTATATAAAACATGCACCCACATCACCCACAAACCCCTACGACAAAAAAATCTGAAAGAAGGCCAGAGAGAGACACCACCATCCACAAACTAGCAGCCACAGGCACTCAACACCATCACCCACACTACTTCCATGCACAAAACACCACACACCACTACATATCACCACACTTATCACCACATACACCACCCCACACATCACCTACACCACCCCATGGCACGGCAAAGACACCCCAGGTTCTCGGAGGAGGAGCTCAGGGTCATGGTGGAGGAAATCGTACGGGTAGAGCCACAGCTATTTGGATCACAGGTGCAGCACACCTTCATAGCTAGGAAGATGGAGTTATGGTGAAGAATAGTCGACAGGGTTAACGCTGTGGGACAGCACCCAAGAAATAGGGACGACATCAGGAAGAGGTGGAACGACCTACAGGGGAAGGTGCGTTCCGTGGTCTCCAGACACAACATCGCGGTACAGCGGACTGGCGGCGGACCCCCACCTCCTCCCCACAACTGACAACATGGGAGGAGCAGGTCTTGACTATTCTGCATCCTGAGGGCCTCGCAGGAGTCGGTGGAGGAATGGACTCTGGTAAGTCAAAGCTTTAACTACCATATCCCCCAACCTACCTGCATGCTATCACAGACCCCCACCCTCGCCCCCTCCCCTATCACTCCAACTCCTCACAAATGTCCCAACATCACAAACCACACATCCCAACACCAAGCCCTGCATGCAGGAACAAAGCATGGACACCCATCACCAAAGCATGTCCACTGCAAATACCCACACAACCCCCTAAACCATCATCACACAAGGTCCCACACAGGAATGCTAACACTGGGGTACACGGTCACCCACCCATTGCACACCATGACACACACAGATGCAATAATCATGCCTTTATACTCCTGCAGGACCACTACCCAATCTCACCAGACAAGAGGGTCCAGACATCTCCACCCCACCCACAGAAGAGGCCCACAGTGATGACAGCAGCTCTGACCAACTGGATCCAGATGACCAGCCCGGACCATCGTGGGCCTCAGGACAGTCGGTTCCCCACCCCCAGTCACAGGCCACCACAGACCTTCCACCCTGTGGTAACACCAGCACAGCACCCACCCACCCAGCGGGCCCATACCTCCGTGCCCAGGACACGTCAATCAGCTGTGTGTCCACCACTACAGGGAACCCAGGATAACCCACTACCCCAACAACAACAGGGACCTGGGGGCGGTGGGCGCACGGTCCAGGGGACGGAGGCCCAGGAACACAGGGGAACTGGGAGGGCTGCTGTGCGACAGGGGGCGGACAGGCCTAGGGAACCCACTCTCCACGAGGCCCTCTCCTCCATCATGGGAGCATACCACCACTCACAGGAGACGATGGCAACGGTCCTGGCTAAGTTTCAGGAGACCCAGCGCATGCAGGAGAAGCAGTATTTGGGGTTCAGGGAGGAACTCAGAACCATCAGCACCGCCCTGGGCACCCTCGTAGGGGTGCTGAAAGAGATACTTAACACCAGGAGGGACACTGTGGCACTCCAAGGGGCCCCTGACACTAGCATGGACGAAGAAATGCCCACCACCTCTACCGGCGCTAGTGGACAGGACGCCCCGCCACAGGACCACCACACCAGCACCCCACCCCCTGCAGACGGAGAACCACCCCGCAAACGGTCCCTGAGATCCAGGAACAAGACAGAGCACAATGCTAAGACCCCCGCCAAGAAATGAGACCACCCTGATTGTCATCCTACTGTCCCACTTTGTAACCCTGTCCATATTGGAACTGCCCCAGCTCCACTTCCTATGCCCATATGGGCAATGCACCTGTGAGACTAATAGACTGGACTCTGCCATGGACATTCCTCCACCATCACCCCTCACCATTTTACAACCACCCTCCAATATTTAGCACTGCAATAAACACCCTTGAACCACAAAACAATCTGGAGTCAGTCTGTGATTTAGAAAATGTGTATTAGCAATGACAGTGACAAAATGCGTTCTCAAATGTAATGTCAACATACCTATGTCACACATCTCAAGCCCATGAGGAATCTAAGCAGATGACACATGTTGGAAACCACACCTGTGAATCCGTAATGAAAATGTACAACTCAGTTACCATATACTGGTTGAAATCGACAGACAGGATAGAGGTAGGAGTGTGAAAGTACTTGTAGTAGGCAGGAATATATTCTCACCTGTGTGTCACTGGAAATATTGCTGGATAACTGAGTCCCTGTTGTCAATGTCTTCTTCCTCTGCTTCCTCCTCATCACTGTTCACAGGCTTCACAGCTGCCACAACAACGTCATGTGGACCATCCTCCTGCAGAAAAGGCACCTGTCGCCGCAAAGCCAAATTGTGAAGCATACAGCAGGCCACGATGATCTGGCACACCTTCCTTGGTGAGTAGAATAGGGAACCACCTGTCATATGGAAGCACCTGAACCTGGCCTTCAGGAGGCCGAAGGTGTGTTTGATCACCCTCCTAGTCCGCCCATGGGCCTCATTGTAGTGTTACTCTGCCCTGGTCCTGGGATTCCTCACTGGGGTCAGTAGCCATGACAGGTTGGGGTAACCAGAGTCCCCTAATAGCCACACCCGGTGCCTCTGGAGTTGACCCATCACATAAGGGATGCTGCTATTCCACAGGATGTAGGCGTCATGCACAGAGCCAGGGAACATAGCATTTACCTGGGAGATGTACTGGTCTGCCAAACATACCATCTGTACATTCATCGAATGATAACTCTTCCGGTTCCTGTACACCTGTTCACTCCTGTGGGGGGGACCAGAGCTACATGGGTCCCATGAATGGCACCTATGATGTTGGGGATATGTCCAAGGGCATAAAAGTCACCTTTCACTGTAGGCAAATCCTCCACCTGAGGGAAAACGATGTAGCTCCGCATGTGTTTCAGAAGGGCAGACAACATTCTGGACAACACGTTGGAAAACATGGGCTGGGACATCCCTGATGCCATGGCCACTGTTGTTTGAAATGACCCACTTGCAAGGAAATGGAGCACTGATAGCACCTGCACTTGAGGGGGGATCCCTGTGGGATGGCGGATTGCTGACATCAGGTCTGGCTCCAACTGGGTACACAGTTCCTGGATTGTGGCACAGTCAAACCTGTAGGTGATGATCAAATGTCGCTCCTCCATTGTCAATAGGTCCACCAGCGGTCGGTACACCGGAGGATTCCGCCATCTCCTCACATGTCCCAGCGGACGGTGCCTATGAAGGACAACAGCGAACACAGAGTCAAACAACTCAGAGGTATGTACCCACAGTCTACACAGAACACCATTCATACACAGAATCTGGCCTGTATTTGTGTTGTGCGACAAGGCCTAGGTCTGTGTGACGCAGTTGGTAACTAGGCCATGTGGGCCCCTGAAATGGCGGCTGCCTGACCTCTAAAGTGGGACAATGGGATGTGAGGTAACTGCGCTGGTGTTGTACAATGTTGCGGTAGGCGGTCGAAGACCGCTGCGCAATGCTGCATTGGTTAACATTGGACCCTATGGGACGTGACCACCGCGGACGTGACCGCCATTTTCTAGCTGTTCAATCACTCGATACCTGATCTTCGACAGGAGAGGACCTACACTGCAAGTGCTGCTGTGACCTCGGTCTGGAAGAGACAATGGCTCGTGCATCTGGGGAAAGGGCCCCTGCCTTCACTGCAGAGGAGTTGGAGAAGCTCGTGGACGGGGCCCTCCCCCAGTACACGCTACTCTACGGTCCTCCAGACCAACAGGTAAGTACACAGGGAGCACGTTGTATGGGCTATGCCTGTGTGGAGAGGGCTGGTTGTAAGAAGGAAGGGGGCACAGTTCTGAGTGCATGAAAGACGGTGAATGCATGTGCCACATGGCAAGGGTAGGGATGGGGGCCACTCACTTTGACGGTGCAGTTGTTAATGACTTCTCTTCTTCCCCTGTACATGTCATGTAGGTCAGCGCCCACCAGAAGAAGGATATTTGGCGTGCCATCGCCAAGGACGTCCGGACCCTGGGGGTCCACCACAGACTGAGCACCCACTGCCGGAAATGATGGGAGGACATTCGCAGCTGGAGCAAGAAGATGGCGGAGGCTCAGCTGGGGATGGCCTCCCAACGTGGGAGGGGTGCCCGTCGAAGCATGACCCCCCTGATGTTCCGGATCCTGGCGGTGGCCTACTCTGAGTTGGATGGGTGCTTGAGGGCATCACAGCAGACAGAAGGGGGTGAGTACAACATCATTCAGTGGACTTTGCGCGCAGTGAAGTTGTCTGGGTGGGGGAGGAGGGCTGTGGGTTTCCCTAGGCCAGGGCGAGTTCCGTAGGCTAGGCCCCTTCGTAAGGCAGGCCATGTGGCACCCAAACCCACCTCTGTAGAGTGCCAAGTACAGGTATACATGCCCCTGTGTCATCTATGTGTGCAGATGTTGATCATAGACATGTAGGCCATATCCCAGGAATTGCATCTGTAGAGCCCAACAGCGCGGCGTAGTGCAGGGGGCTGCTGTGTCTGTATTGTCCGCCAACGGTAACGGTAAGCCATGCACTCAACCTGTCTTTCTTCTGTCGCCCCCCCCCCTTTTTGTGATCTCCCTGTTCTTGTGTGCATCAGCATCATCAGGCGGAGGTACAGTGGCACCGGAGCACGAGGGAGCTGCATCCCACATGGCCATGGAGGGCCACACCACGGACTCGGAATACACCAGTGGGACGGAGGGCGAGGGGAGCTTCACGGCGGTCACAGGATCTGCAATGAGCGACACAGACTCGTCCTCCGATGGGAGCTCCCTTGTGATGGCAGCAAAATCTGTGCCCCCACTTCTACAGATACAGCCACCACCTCCCCTAACAGCACCACCCTCCCAGCAGCCCCTCAGCCTTCCCCCCGTGCCCGCTCAGCCAGGAGGGTGGGCATCACCTTCGCCCCAGGCACCTCAGCCCCTGCCCCTGTCACCTCTGCTGCCCTCAGTGAGGAGGCCATTGACCTCCTCAGGTCACTCACTGTTGGGCAGTCTACCATTTTGAATGCCATCCAGGGTGTAGAAAGGGAATTTCAACACACAAATGCATTCCTGGAGGGCATTCATTCTGGTCAGGCTGCCCTTCATCGAACCCTGCAAACTCTGGCCTCAGCACTGATGGCAGCCATTGTCCCTGTGTCTAGTCTCCCCCCTCCAACTTCCTCCACTTAGACCCAATCCCCTGTTCCCCAGCCTATCCCAAGCACACCATCAGACCAGCATGCACACACCTCACCACACAAGGGAAGCTCAGGCAAACATAAGCACCACACATCCCACAGGCACTCACGCAAGCATCACACACAGACAGACACAACAACATCCACTGCCTCCACTGTGTCCCCCTCCTTGTCGTCTCCCTCCTCCCTCCCAGTCTCGTCTACACTCTCACCTGCATGCACTACCACTACAGCCACTACGTCCCGCACCAGCACACCCACCACCACACCCCGCTCACTTGCACTCACCACCCCCACTACCATTTACACATCCCCTGTATCCTCTCCCAGTGTGTCTGTGACGCCCCCTCCCAAAGTACACAAACGCAGGCACACACCCACCCACCCAACAGCCATCCACCTCACGACAGCCTCCAGCGCATGCACCTTAACCCAAAGTCACCAAACGTACACCTCCTACAACCACCACCTCTTCCTCCACTCCCAAACCCCCTCTAGCTACCCTTCCCAGTGTTCCTAAGAAACTTTTCCTGACCAAGCTTGACCTCTTTCCCACCCCCCCTCCAATTCATAGGTCCTGTACTAGCACCTCAGCCAAAAAATCTCCGGGACCAGTGGTGCCTGTTGTTACAGGTATGTGGAGTGCACCGGGCACCAGGGCATCCAGTGTGACACGGAGCCACAGCACAGCCAGTCCCCCCATGTGAAGCACCAGAAGTTGGACAGTGCCCGGCGGGACAGGGGGAAGACTCCAGGCAGCAGAGCCGCTCACAAGGGTCCCGGGGGGAGTGTCGACTCAGCTGTGACTCCTCCCAAGGTGGGGAAGGGGCAGAAGAAATCACCAAAGTCTGGCAGGAGCAGCACGGCGGAGAAGACCGCCATCATCCCCGCTGCCCAAGAGGCCACCGCCAGCCCAATCGTCACTGGCCAGGAGGCCATAGTCAGTGCCCAGGAGGGCAGCCCGATCGTCACTGGCCAGGAGGCCACCGCCAGAGTCAGTGCCCAGGAGGGCAGCCCGATCGTCACTGGCCAGGAGGCCACCGCCAGAGTCAATGCCCAGAAGGGCAGCCCGATCGTCACTGGCCAGGAGGCCACCACCAGACACAGCCCAGCTGCCCAGGAGGGCCCCGGCAGCAACAGCCCAGCTGGGCAATGAAAGACCGCCAGCCCCAGCCCAGCTGGGCAATGAATGACCGCCATGGCAAGCACCGCTGAACAGGGCAAGCACCGCTGAACAGGTCAGGAACTGCAAACTCAAGCACCGCTGAACAGGGCAAAGACCGTCATGGCAAGCTCCGCTGAACAGGGCAAAGACCGCC
Organism: Pleurodeles waltl; assembly: GCF_031143425.1. NCBI lineage: Eukaryota > Metazoa > Chordata > Amphibia > Caudata > Salamandridae > Pleurodeles > Pleurodeles waltl. The sequence continues at coordinate 374,792,278 of NC_090442.1, forward strand.
AACTCAAGCCCCGCTAGCCCATGGGTGGCAGGGGCAGTGATGCAACAGGGACCGTCACGGGGTGAGTGATGCACTCTGAGCACCAGTCCCCCTCCAGAACCAGTGGAGACATGCATCCACTACCTCTGTCCTTCACAGGATGAAGCCCTCTGGGCACCAGTCCCCCTCCAGAACCTGTGGAGACATGCATCCACTACCTCTGTCCTTCACAGGATGAAGCACTCTGGGCACCAGTCCCCCTCCAGAACCAGTGGAGATATGCATCCACTACCTCTGTCCTTCACAGGATGAAGCACTCTGGGCACCAGTCCCCCTCCAGAACCTGTGGAGACTGTTATCCACTTGAGAGACTGTGGCTTTGCACTCCCCAGGATGGTACAGTGGGCAACCCACCCACTGTAGAGACTTGAGAGACTGTGGCTTTGTACTCCCCAGGATGGCACAGAGGGCAACCCACCCACTGTAGAGACTTGAGAGACTGTGGCTTTGCACTCCCCAGGATACATCAATGGGCATGGAGCCCCCTCTTGGATCTGGCGTCGTGCACTCATCCGGCTGAGGTGCCCCCCCTTACCTTCCCCCTGAGGTGGCTGTTGTATTTCTATCTGATGCCCCAGCAGTGTTCTCTCCGTTATGATCAGGTATCTAGTGTGGGCCTCGCCCATGCATTTAGGGCCCAGTGGTCCACGGACAATGAATGGTGCATTACCTGCACTACTAATCGTGGTGTATATTTTGTTTAATGTGTATATATATATATATGTGTATATATTTGGTTACTGTATTTTGATATATTACAATGGTTCCACTCATTTCCTTTTGTCTTTGCATTCTTCCGGGGTGGTTGGGGGTTGTTACTGTAATGTTTGGATATGCATTGGTGTGTGTGTTGTAGTGGGTGAGGGTCGGGGTGTCGTAGGTGCAGTACTCACCGTTGTCTTCGCTGCCGGCGTTGATGATCATCGTATAGGAGCAGGAAGACTAGTGCTGGCAGAATATGGAGTTCCTGCTCCATGGTGTCGTCATTCCTCGTGGAGTGTGTAGAGGTGAGCGTTTTCCCTTTGAAATGGCTGTTTCCGCCGTGTTTTTATCTGCGGTGAATCCGCCCCGGAAAAGGTGGTGGATTGGTAGGTTGTGATACTGTGGGCGGTACTTTGTCTCCCGCCTGTCTGTTGGCGGTGACCGCCGCTCTGTTTGTCTGTACCGCCGTGATGGTCAGAGTGTTAAAGTGGCTGTCTTTGTTGGCGGTTTCCCCCACGGTCATAATTCCCATTTTTTTACCGCTGGCCTGTTGGCGGTCTTACCGCCACTTTAACACTGTCCGCCAAGGTTGTAATGACCCCCAATGTCTGGTATGTGATGACTTGAGTCACATCAAACAATTCAGGTCACACACAGAGAAGCAAGGTCAATGGTGCCAATTGAGGGAGAATGCGGCACTGCTACAGGTACATTCCCACCTCCGAGAGTCACAACCTGTGAATCGGAAACCATATGCAATGAGCATGCAGTCTGAGCTTCACACTATTATTCTAATGAGACTACTGGATTTTGAGCAGCAGAGTCGCCTGCGGTGTGGGAGACTAAGGCCCTCATTACAACCCTGGAGGTCCAACCTTGGCTCTAATTCTGCCCTTCAGGTTCCCCTGGGAAGACATTATGCCCCATACCTGAGCGAAGGCCTGAAGTCTGCATAAGCAGCTGCAGCGAAGCTTTCAGCAATCAGCATATAGTCGTGGTTCTCTAGCTGGAATCTCCCTCTATCACGTACGGGACAGGGAAGTATTTTTATAATAAAACAGCTGATGTCCAGAGAAAATGTCCATACATAAGGATGTGTGTACTTCTATGAATGTCAGAGGCAAAACTGGTACCACGTTCACCAGCAACCTATCTTACTGCAGCCTTGAAAGAAGCACAGAGTGAGCAAGAATGTCTTGTTTGAGAACATAGTGCTGGCCTAGGCAAAAACAGCTAGATAAAGAGAAATAAAACAAGACCATAAAAGTGGCTATGGTAAGAATAATAAAATAAAGCTGAACAAAATATATCTAGGTTAAAGTGCACAGCGACAGGCCTAGTATGCTAAAATAACAGGCATGGAGCTACCACTAAAATGGCTACACAACACCCTCCCCTAAATATACATAAAAGTTACTAAGACTCAACCTAAGATATATATATAAACATTTTTAATAATGACAAGTTAAAAGGACACATGAGCATATATAAAAAGACAATTTAAAATGTTAACATGTGGCATAAAAAGTACCACATTTCAAGAGTCAGAGTCATTTTGAAAGTTGCCAATTGAATCCGGGACAATGGAGGACAGGAAATCTTCCACTTCGGCAGGTGTTAAAGTTGGGAAGGCATTGCCGAGAAGGACCAAAGAGCAGTCATGTTCCATACCCTGAGCCTCAGCCAAGGCAGCAGCGTTCCGTGCTGTGCCCAATACTGAGTTAAGGGCCGCATCCTCCAGGAAGTACAACTCATAAGCAGCTTCCCAAAGCAAACGCACCCTCAATGCGCATGTCCGGTAATGAACTGTCAGCAAGATCATCAACAGATCAGCGTCCATTGAAAGTAAGCTCTGCATTGAAAGACAAACTTCCAGTGCATGTTCGAAAGAGCACCAAAGGCACCGAAACATGGGCTGCACACAATGCAAAACTGGTCTGAATGACAGAGACCAGTCACATTCCAATTCCTGCAGGAGTGTTGCTCCAAAGTACTGCATCATGTGTTCACCACACAGCTGCGCTGGTGGGAGCACTTTAATTCCTCCTTTTTGTGGCAGGACATCCATTGCGCATAAAAAAAACCAACAGCAAAATGCCAACTAATATAGCCAAAGTTATTGGAAATCCCCTGAAAGTACTGGAGAATATTGAGTGGATGGCTGATGGTATTAAACCGAATATGGAAGAGAAGGTGTGAACGAAACCAGTATCAACAGCCTTAAAGAAATTTGCGATTCCAGTAGTGCTGGGTGCATTAAATATTCGTCCCACAAGTTCACCAAAGTGTCTCACTTAAGAGGGACTGTATGTCTGCTGACGACGTTGCCACCTGAAGTGCGTAGGTTTCGCGTGCAGATGTGAGAGCCACATGTTTTTTAAACAATAAAGCCTTGAGTCTGCTCAACTTGTCAAAATTCAAATTAGAAGTAGCAATATGGGGCCAAATGTCAACTACCTCCTTTATTCTACAGTAGTGGGTAGAAAAAGTACGTTCCCACAGCATGTAACAAACTTAGAGACCGAAACAACATAAACTATTCCGGTTCGCATCCCACAACAGTCTTCACCATTGAGAAGAACATAGCTGCCGTTTGAAAGCACCTGAACCTAGGTCTAATCAAGGGGACTGGAATTCTCTTCAGATAACAAGCCAAATTTGCTGCAGATGTGTTACACGCCCCATGCAAGGACAGCTGTTTACAAACCATTGAATGGCTGACAGAAGTCTCGCATTCACTACCGCTAAGAAAGACCTCTTTCATGCCACTGAGACATTTGTATGAGAAGGGGGTAGCTCCCACACCTCATGGATGTAACTACCTCCTAGCCTTCCATATCTGCCTATCGGAATGTGTTTTAAACAGATCGTGAATTGTAGTGTGGAAATAGGCAGATTAATGATCCCATGTTTTAACCAATCAGCAGATGGTATTTCAGGCACAATAAAAGGCAACTTTTCTAACATTTCGATGTTTAACATGGCATAAGTCACTTCCTTCTTAGCCATTAGTTGTTGTTGTCACGTTAAATTAAATGTAAAAAATATGTCCCTTGCGCTAACGTGTTGCCAGGGAACGCGACCTGCCTTTACGCAGGTCGCTCCCCTCACCGCCACGCAGCCCCTGTGTGACCGCTGACAGCTGCTTCTTTCCTGTGTCCTTTTGCTGCCTCAAGCTTGCTCTCCTCACCTTTTTGCCCAGTTGCGGCCCCAATCTCTGGTTCCCTGCTCACCGCGTCTCCCCCTCGCCGCCCGTTTTCCCGCCGCCGCGTCCCGTAGCTCCGCCCCCCTCGCTCCCCATTGGCCGCCCCGCTCCCACCTCCCAGCTGCTCCTCCCTCCCTCTCCTACTCATATGGAGGCTGCGCAGCGGGAGCACGCAGCGGGCGCGCCGCTGGCGCGCTGAATGCGCGCCAAAGGCAAGCCCGTCTGGTCCCATCCGCGCCTGGCCCGCGCCCAGCGCCAGACCCCCTGGCCCCCTCAGATGCCAGCCCACCCGCAAGACCTACAACGCCGCCACTCTCATCGCAATCAACACCGGCCAGAGACCCGGCTGCTGAAGAGCCACCCCTAGACGCACCCACGGGCCCTTCACCTGCCAATCCTGCAAGTTCTCCTGCGTCCAAACCCGCACCGCACCCGCCAAACCAAGCACCAGCAGCAACCACCTGAAGTGCATCCTGCTCAACACCCGCTCCATCCACAGACACGCCGTGGAACTCTGGAACCTGCTCGACACCACATCTCCAGATGGCGCCTTCCTCACAGAAACATGGATGAACGCCTCCTCAGCGCCCGACATCGCCATCCCGGAAGGGTACAAGATCACCCGGAGGGACCGCGTCAACCAGACAGGAGGAGGCATCGCCATCGTCCACAAGAACACCATCTGCATCACGACCAACTCCGACGACACCCTCACAGCCGCCGAACATCTTCTCTTCCAGATACACACCGACCCCAAGACCACACTCAGAGGCACCCTCATCTACAGACCCCCAGGACCCCGCACACAGTTCAGCGAAGACATCGCAGACTTCATCAGCCCACACGCCCTCCTCTCCGCTGACTACATCCTCCTAGGGGACCTCAACTTCCACCTGGAGAACAACAACGACAACAACACCACCACCCTGCTGGACAACCTCGCCAACCTCGGACTCAAGCAACTGGTCAACACCCCCACCCACTACGCCAGACACACGCTTGGCCCTGTCTTCTCCTCCAGCAAGTACATCTCCTTCAGCCACTCCACCGGACTCCACTGGACAGACCACAGCTGCGTCCACTTCAGCTTCAGAAGAACCACGACTCACCACCACCCACAACAGGCTCCCCGCAGGAGCTGGAACAAGATCACGACCGACCAGCTCTCCACATCACTGAGCCAGAACCCCCCCGCCAGCTCAGCGGACCCCAACCAAGCAGCCAACAACCTCACACAGTGGATCACATTCTGCGGGGTCTCCATGGAGATTCTCCCCTTTCTTTTTTAGGAGTTTGTAGTTTTTTATCCCAGCATTTCATATTACCCTCAGGAGCTCGCTTGGTAAAATCTTTATTAGATTTACCCTGAAGTTGTGGTTTAGTTAGTCTGGCCCCCAGACTATCTCGACCAATACTAGAGAAGGTCTCCTCGATAATCTTTGGCAGCTCATATTCTTAATCCTGTTGAGGAACATCCCGAGCTGCATGCGCACTGCTAGTGCAACAGCTTCCCTTTTAAGGTTACTTAAAATAATTGAGAATATTGTGCCAAAATTGCCCATTAATTGCATCCCCAAATCCAGGGCCGTGGCAGCCCCGTATTCATCTTGAATCTGTTTCAACACTTCCGGTAAGTTGGCAAGTGTCGGTTTACTGTGTGCGGTAGTATAGAGCACGGTAAATGTCGTGCCCCATGTATTACAGTTATCTATTTTGGGAACCATCCCAAATGGCAAGCACATTGTTATTATTGTGTGTTTATCCTGAAGTACCGTACGGGGAAATACTGCTTCCAGTGCATTTATTTTTTGAGCTAACCAGAACAAAATTTCTTCTCATATGGCGGGTACCTTACCCACGATTGCATGTACAGTTGCAGGGTTAATACCTGGCTTCACTGCATGTGGTTGCGCCGGAGCAGCACGTACTGGGTTTGTACTTAATGTTTGAATTACAAACTGTACTAAACGTCTGTATATTGCCTTCAGATCAGTATATAAACGACGGACTTCAGCTACCGTTAGGTTCACTGCAGCAGGGTGAGGTGTATAAGTGGCCAATATAGGCCAGGTAGGACCATCATTACTTAGAGGACCTAACCTAACAGGTACAATGGTATGGAGTAAGGCGCCATCAAGCCAATTATTATATTCTTGATAAGATAAAGGTATTTCTAATGATGTGTATGCTCTGTGTTGTCCAAGTATGTTTGCGGGTGAATAATGATGAAATGTGTTTGTGTTCCCATCAACTGCTGGAAATGTGACCCAAGAATAGAAGAGTTCTGTTCTAAAAGCTACATGTGCATCCACCATAAATGTGACTGGACCCCGCTGGGCCGTTCAGTCGTTTGCCAACAAATGTGCAGTCAATGGTTGTCTCATATTGACTGCAATTGCTACCTGTTGCGCATTCACCATATTAGATGGTACATTTGTTCAGAGATAAGCACACCAAATGGGGATTAACCCTTAGAGTTCAGCTTGAACAAGCTCCAGCATCAGTTAGGTGTTCCCTACTTAGCGGAGGAGGAAATCCTCAATACCACGGACGTCTCTGTATATAGCACTGAGGTGTCTTTGTATATAGTGAGACAGAGATACTCAGGAGGACCCGGAAATTAGAGCCTGACCAAACGTTGGCGGTGCCATGTCACGTAGGCTCTCATTATTCTAATGAAGCTATTGGATTTTGAGTGGCAGAATCACCTGCGGTGTGGGCGACTGAGTCTTACCCACTGCAGATAACACCTGTCGCCATAATCTGGGTTTTGCTCTGGCTAACTAGCAATGCCTCATCTCTTCAATAAGATTTTAATGAAGCCACTGCATCTTAGATAGCAAAGCATGTGCTGCAATAACCAGGACGATACAGCATGACAAGATTAAAATAGTCACAAGGAGAGTAAAGCATAGAAATAAAGCTACCGTATTGTCACTGGAGTCAATAGAGTAATTCCTACCTAGGCTATGATAGAGCACAGCGTGTTGAGCTCTAATTCTGCCCTTCAGGTTCCCCTGGGAAGACATCATCACCCATACCTGAGCAAAGGCCCGATGCCTCTATAAGCAGCTGTAGCGAAGCATTCAGCAATCAGCATACAGTCGTGGTTCTCTGGCTGGAATCTCCCTCTAACGTGTAAGGGACAGGGAAGTGTTTTTATAATAAAACAGCTGGTGTTCAGAGAAAATGTCCCTATGTAAGGATGTGTGTTTTTCTGTGAATGTCAGTGACAAAACTTGTACCACGTTCACTGACAACCTATCTTACTGCAGCCTTAAAAGAAGAACAGAGTGAGCAAGAACATCTTGTTTGAGAACAAAGTGCTGGCCTAGGCAAAAACAGCTAGATAAAGAGAAATAAAACAAGACCGTAAAAGTGGCTATGGTAAGAATATTAAAACAAAGCTGAATAAAATATATCTAGGTTAAAGTGCACAGCGGCAGGCCTACTATGCTAAAATAACATGCATGGAGCTGCAACTAAAATGGCTGCACAAAACACAGATGTCTCCCCTAAATTTCAGTCGTGTCTGCCATGGGGCTGCGGAATGCAGATCTTAATCTTTAGTGTGGCCATGATCTGCCCTGAGAGGCCATGTGTTAAAACCTCTCCCTCCAATCTATCCAGCCAGGTCCTCAAATGGCAGAGGTCTGTTGTTCTGATTGTGTGCCCACAGTTTATAGCTGTCGCTGGGGAACAGATGTGCTCTCACAGCCTCCAATGTGGATTAGAATCAAGTTTAAAAGGCACACAAAAGCATTTTAGAACATAGAAATGCCCACTTTCTAGAACTGGCATTTCTTAGTTATTATTGGCAAAACCACCTTTACTATTGGAAGGGGTTTGATAGGAAACATTATGAGGCTGCTCCACTGCAATCCACTATTGCAGGTAGGAGTAATTATAAACTTCCCTCATGTTAACCTATGGGCAGATAAGCTCTCACTGGTAATAAAAGCACACATGAGTATTCTTCAGTCCCTGGGCATTCGTGCCCTTGCACACATGCACGACTGTATTGTCAGGCTAGACACATGTTTAAGGACACCATAGGTGCAATTGCACACACATAGGCCTGCTATGACAGGCTGGAAACATTTGAGAACACCATAGGTGCCATTGTGCACACAGAGGCCTGCTGTGACAGGCTGGACTCATGCTTAAGAACACCATAGGTGCAAGTGTGCACACACAGGCCTGCTATGACAGGATCAACACATGGTTAAGAACATAGATGCAAGTGTGCACACACAGACCTATTATGACAGACTCAACACATGTTTGGAACACCAGTGGGCACGCATGCACACACTGGCCAGTGCCACTTCCAAACCTATGTAGGAAAGGCATGCACACTTTCACACTGATTTTACTGTGGGAAAGTGCCTAAGGCCCTAAGGCCATTGGATAGAGATTCACAAAAGCCCTATGGGAAGAGCTCATCCACTAGATAGGAAACACCCACATGGGGATTCTCCACTAGTAGGGCATGGGACACCCACATGTACCTGCCCTGCCTTCCGTCTACCACCTGCCCGCCTTCCAGAGGTGCTCTACGGGTAGCAGAGGGCCCACTCAGGATTGGCTACAAAGTTAGAAGCGCCATCATGAGCACCAGCCAACTGCACCTCCACAGGCCTGCATAGTCAGGCCAGATACATGCTCGACAGGCTATTCTAGGGGGTACAGCATCCCACTAATAGCCAGGGCCGTATTAGTCTGGAGTATGTGGTGTACCTTTTAACAGGGCACTCTGGGTAGAGCCCCTGAACCCATCAGGTAAGCACTCCTTCCTGGCATGTGTAGGAAAGGCGTGCACATTTCCCACTGCAGTACAGTGGGAAAATGTCCAGAGTCCTAAGGCCACGCAAAGAGAGTCAGCACAAAAAATGGGAGGAAAAAGCTAAAGGTTTCAGGGAAGATCCCTAAGAAATGCTGTGTCCAACGGTTTTGCAATTTCCTTACTGACTAGGTGACCCATTCTGACAAGTTCTTGTGATCATCCCACAGTATGTCAATGTCTATAGAGATGGCACTGGTGTTTGTTTTTCAAGGGCATTCCTTGTCATTCCTATGGCTGTAGGATTCTGTCAAGTTAGTCTGGCTCCCCTGATGAAGTGGTCTCAATCTCGGAATCCCAAAGCCCCCTGGTGGGGGGAACTACAGGTCTTGCCAGCTCCATTTTGCAATCTGAGGTGACAAACATTGTTTATATAGCCTCATTTTATAATCTGATGTGACAAATAGGGCTTATGGGGTGGGAAGAGGAATAACATAGATTCCATTGAGAGCCTCAAATTTAGTACAATTTGATGAACAAAGCATCTACTACATTTGTCCCACAGCCAAGACCTCTCTGTGGGCCAGGTCAGATCAATCAACAGCACTAGTGTCAGGACAGCAGCAGAAGGATCAAAGAGTGATACTCCAGACTCATGGAAGGATGGGCACCTGACCCACTTGCCACCTCTGACCGTGCCAGTGGTGGGAACATGAGCAGTCTGACCCAGATGGGAGGAGCAGTACCCATTGGGGTCACTTCCACACCACTAAATGGTGTGTTACCTCAGTGCCCTAGCGGTGGTGCCCCCATCATGAGCTCTGTTTCTACAGTTCTGGTCATCCAGCACTGGCCAATACTGTACCAGGAACAGGCCTTGTGTTACACAGAATGCTTTTGGTGATAAGGGCATGAGGAGGAGAAGTACAGTCCAGTTGCTTTGGCCAGTAAACATAATTGGTAGGAGGATATTACAGTAAAGCGCCCCCAGCTTGCCATGGCTCACCAGGTCCAGTCCCAGTCATCACCACCTTCCACAAATTAACACCCTCATTTGTTGGGGTGGGTTGGCCTCCCCTAAGTGCAGGGCCTGCAAGAGATAACAGAGTCCTCTGCTGGGGTAGGTATAGGTCTCCACAGGTCACAGCATGAAAGGACCAGCCTCAGGTCTGTGGCTTCCTGTCCACCCACAGTGCCTCTCCAGGGGCCATAGACTCCTGCTTGTGTCACCGGCAACCCTTCACTTCCAGAATTCAACAGGCAAGGGCAGATACAACAAGGAGTTTCAGATATTGGCCTCCGTGAACACTGAGGTGACTTGCAATATCCTATTAACATACAGCAGAGGATATTTGATTCCTTATAATGGTCACACCATCAACCTTACCATAAACAGCTAACATTCATTGCATCCATCTTGCTTTTTCGTATGAAGAGGTGATATGGCTGTAGGCATGAAGAATAAAAGGGGAATTAAACACTCCTTAAACCAGCTAGTATTTCAATTGAAAAAAGGATGTTACAATCAGTTTGATGTATGTCAGATTTAAAAAAAGCTACAGCTCAAAACTCGTGGAAACATGCAGTGATATTTTGTGTTTCCTGCAATAAACTATAGAGTGTAGAAACTAAAGATGTTTCCATAAATATCTGCTTTATACTGAGTACTCTTCAGTTTAGACAAACAAATCATAAGAGTGAAAACAAGTTCATATTTGTGATTTAAACTGAAGGATTAAAGTACATTTACACATAACTTATGTTTATATTTAAAAGTCAAAATAAAATAATTTATTTTAACACTACTTCCTATGAGGTACTATTTTAAGTCCATGTCTTCATTGTTTATGTATTTTTAAAAAGTCAAAATAAATTAGTTTTTTTAACATTATTTCTTATACAGTACTATTTTAAGTCCTTATCTTCATTATAGGGAAGGTTTTGCAGTATCAGTGGTTGGCTTTGTGTGGTGCTGGACATATTCTGGTCTGAGCTGGAGTACATTTACTACTGTTTTGGGTAATTTTTGGTTGAATTAACATTACGCTTCTAAAGACCCATCCACGAACTTTCAACGGGGAGGTTGCCGCCACACTGACTACCTCCCCGCCAGATGCATTAAGAGTTTCCCGCTAACCTGACTGGCGGTAACCAAGGTGAGAAGTGGTAGCAGCGTTGTGTCTGGCTTGTAATTGAGCTGGTGGCAATGCTGTCACCTGCAGGGTACACCAGCACTCACGCAATGTTCACAGCAGAGAGTGTTCATTGCAAGGATGCTGGTCGGGGCGCCCATATGGGACCATGCAACTGTTCTCTGCCAGCCTTTTCATGGAGGTAAAACCACCATTAAAAAAGGCTGGCGGAGAACAAGGTCATAATCAGCACAGTGGTGGTGCATGCAGCACCACACTGGCTGATTCCAACTTTCGCCACAGTCAGCACATCGGGATCACTGATCCTGGTGGAGGTGGTGGTAACTTGGTAGTCTGACTGCCACAGTCTAAATGTGGCAATCGGACAGCCACAGTAGCAGCAGCACTGACCGCAACTGCGAGGCTGGCAGTCTCAAAAACACCATCCCCGTAATGAGGCCCAACGTATTGATACCAGAATCATAGAACTCACATAATGTTGGTGTTCAAATATAGGGAAATATTCAGACTGGGTGGAATTTCAATTATGCTGGAGGAACCAGAGTAATTTTGATGCTGAATTACTGATAATTACGTGATTAGTCCTGCTTGCATAGCTAAGGGTAATTTGAAGAAAAAATCCTACTGTGAGAGCACATTTTGTGAGCCCAAGCGTCCACTCACACTCGCTATTCGTGTTCTACTGCATTAAGCTCCACTTGTTAGTGCAAAATGCATCCTCCTGTCCATTTTGGACCACGGATGCATTACGCACTCAGAGAAAAGAGCTAAATGTCGGTACTAATTTGGGGTAAAATCCTAACCCAAGAGCACATTTAAAGAGTGCGAGCAGCTGCTTGCCCTCGCTACTCAGTGTTATTTCCTAGCACAAAATGCTTCATTGTATCCATTTTGGGTGCAAGGGGTCATTTTTTCACTAAGGGATAGCGTTAAATGCAGAATAATTCATGATTACACTACACAGAATTACACAAGTTATGCCCATCCCTAGAAATACTAAGAACTGTGAGGAAGATTGTCCTGAATGAATGATAAGAACAGGTGTGAAAGTCCATGCGTAATATGGATTGATTGGTCCATAAGAGAGGTATTCCCAACTGTACATTATAAAGATATTTCAAGTAACAGGGAAGTTCGATGAACACATAGAAGTATAAGACTACAGGCCAAATAAGTTATGAGTCACAGACATCCGAAATGTTTTACAATATTTTTAATTCACAGTTTGAAGGTCTTGTATTCAATGTAATGAGCGGGATGATGGATGTATCTTGGACCCCTGACCATAAATTACAGTTATGAAATTATATATTAAATTATAAATGTATTAGGTTTGTTTTTCCAACGTTTTACAAAAGATAGAAACATAAACTTAAATTCATTATTCCTGAGCTAATCTAATAAAACACTTAATAAAACATTCAAAATCATGCCGATGCAAGTTTAAGTGAGCCATTCATAATGTCAACAAATCCAAAGGTAAGCAAGATTATATCACAATGCTCGCATTTATATTGAGACTAGATGGTCTAAAATGGCTCAGCATTTTACAAAAAAAGTATGTGCTGGTCGAGCTCCTGTCACTTCAAGGGCAGTAAACCTTTTCGGCATTAGCTTCAGCATTTTAGGACAAATCAATAATTGCTATTGACTGAGACACTATTCTTTCGTGTAAATTATTTCTGTAGAATTAAGTAAAAAGATCGGATATCCCTAAAGTTAATAGTCACTGAGTACGAGAGTCAAAAAAAGACTTTGGGTACTGTGTTTTTAGTGCCCTTTCAAAAGTATAGCCTTTAGGGAACAGTGAAGCTTTATTCAGTGTAAACATGCTAGGTTGCCCTTAGCCCTATAGTCCATCTCGATATAGGACCTCTATCCAGTCTTATTTATTTCAAGGGCCTTTTGTGTCAGAATCTCAATCACGTTCTCCAAATAGAGCGCCCTATATAGAATTAATTGTCATATTTGGAATGGCAACCAAACTGGGTCGCAGTAAGGTTTACATTGCTGCTACTTTAGCACCCTAGATGTCAAAGTTTGGAGGGTGTCACTGGCATATGGATACATAACACATTGCATTCACAATTACATGTAAGTATCAAATACTAAGCCCGATTTTTTGTATAAAGGGTTGTCCAATAGACTATTGAAGCAAAAAATATCGTGTGGACACAATATTGTGGAAAAAATCAAGGATCAAAATATTGAGACAGTAAATGCAAATAGGTAAGTAGAGATTTACTATTCTTAAATTTGCATATATGCACCTTGAAGATATATATATATATATATATATATATATATATATATATATATTGTCAGGACAGGTACGTGTATGTGGCGTTATATGTATAGTAAATCTTTGCTGAACCATAGAAACGTATTTTTGTCCTCAATATTCTTGACACATTTTGTGCACGCAATATTTGTAGCTCAATATTTTGTTCAAGCACCCATCCACACTGAGGCCACCTAAATTTTGAGGGAAGACCCAGGTCCAAGTATTGTCTGCATATACAATATTCTACAATGAGCAATATCTTCTACGCAGGACCTTACCTTAGATAATCAAACCTTAAACTATAAATTGCAAGGTTTTTTTTCTCCGTGGTCTGCCTTGGATGGTGTGGGAGCAGAAGACGTTTTGTATTAAGTTCCACCCCTACTCTAATATAGTGACTTGTGAATGCTGACCCCTGGGGAAGGTGTCAAATGGCAGATAGTCATGAAAGAAAGTCAATCAAAAACACAGGAAAACTGTTGGCAGTGGGCAGTGATAGGAGGCTCTCCACCAGAGCTCCTCCTAAGTTGGAAGCAAGGCAAGTGACTCAGCACTGACGTTCTGCCACTTTTTCTAGACTAGATGAGATATGGGATGAAACGAGTTCCTCCACCTGTGGATGATGTCAAGGAGAGGGGATGAAGGAAACCATTACCAAGGCACTGCAAAATTATATGACTGCCCCAAGTGACCTGGTGGATGGGGAACAAGGGGAACCTTCACTGCTGGGCTGCAAATGGCATGAAAGTCCCTTTGCTTCTGTGTGTGACGTTACCGAGGAGTAAGGGGGATAGAAACCATCAATGCAGTGCAACTTGAAGGTGGCACTGCGATAGGACAGCACATATATATTAACTTATTACAGCCAAGTGGTGCCTCAGTTCTCTCGTTACAGGCTCAATTGGACGTCAGAACCAACCTGTTATAAGGAAATAAAGCGCAAACCTTTGCAGGCAAATAACAGTTTCTGGCTTGTTATAGAAGACATAAATACAGTATATCCGGGTACCTCATTATAAATAATAAGCAGATAACACATTTTAAGCTTTTTTGTGAAATGTGGCAGGGGAGTCAACTAAATCTTACTTCACATTCATTTTCCAAATGTATTGAAACATTTGCTGTGAACTTTCTGAAAAATGGTGTTATTCATCGTTTCAGCTGTGATAATTCATTGCCAAAATCGGCACTATATTACATGAATTGTTGGTGTATATATAGTACACGTGATGAAGTCAGTCTTCAATGAGTTTCCAATTAAACATTTTAGGATTTGGGTATCATGTAAACACTTGGATATGCGTGCATTGCAGTTTAAAATTAAGCTCAAAGCTGTGCTAAAAGCGTTAGCAAGCTATAGCAACCGAAGTCGGCGACGTGTTGTTTTATTAACATGACATGTAAACTGTCAAACTGTCATTTAGTCATAAAATGCTCCTTCCATTGCAGTACACTCTGGAAATGCCTCGAAAATACTTTACAGAACGAAAACGGACATCACATAGGGCCAGATGTACCAAACGTTTTGTGACTCGCAAAAGGCAAAATTTGCCGTTTGCGAGTCGCAAAACGCGTATCCCAATGCAGAAATGCATTTTGCGAGTCGTTACCGACTCGCAAAATGCATTTCAGACTCGCAAATAGGAAGGGGTGTTCCCTTCCTATTTGCGAGTCGCATTGGGATGCAATACCATTTGCGACCGCATATGCGGTCGCAAATGGCATCGCAGTTACCATCCACTTCAAGTGGATGGTAACCCAATCGCAAATTGGAAGGGGTCCCCATGGGACCCCTTCCAGTTTGTGACTGGAGCCCAAAATATTTTTTCAGGGCAGGGAGTGGTCCAAGGGACCACTCCCTGCCCTGAAAAAAAAACGAAACTAAAGGTTTTGGTTTTTTTTTAAGTGCAGCTCGTTTTCCCTTAGGGAAAACGGGCTACACTTCAAAAAAAAAAAAACGGCTTTTTTTAAAAGCAGGTCTCTAACATGGAGGTCTGCTGACGTCAGCAGGCCTCCATGTTAGCGAGTGCCTATACTTGCAATGGGGCCGCAATTTGCGACCCACCTCATGAATATTCAAGAGGTGGGTCATTGCGACCCCATTGCGAGTTGCAGTCGGTGTCTGAGACACCGTACTGCATAGCAATTTGCGACTTGCAAATTGCGAGTCGCAGGGACTCGCAATTTGCAAGTCGCAAATTGCTTTTTTCCTACATCTGGCCCATAGTTCGTGTGAATAATCATAAAATTACACGTGGCGATGTTTATTTAATAAAATATGAAGAAAAAGGGCCCTAGGAGCGTCTATATTTTGTGACGCAGGTAAAGGCTTCAATATTAGTTTGAGTGATGGTAAAATCACTAAGAGAAATCTATAATTTACTGGTACTGCATGGCTAAGAACTATAAAACTAACCATGCAACATTAAAAAACATTGAAAAAATGCCCCATACTGGACAATAAATAAATGCAAAATTAAAAAAAAGCAGAAAAAAGGCCAACTCCATCTAGGCACCATGGATCAGAAGCAACATCACAATTAGCATAATAACTGTTTCTGTCCTGAAATTCAGACAGGAACTAAATACACAATTTGTCAGAGAACACTACCTGTCTTTGCAAGAGGAACCAACTTCCACCTGAAGAGTTTACCTCAGTTTAAATAGAAATAAATCGCATGGCATGGCGTGACCACATGTTCAGTACCCTTTTGTTCACCAGGTAGGTTTGTGCTGTTCAAGTACCACTGCATACATACGTTACCTCTGTCTTCGACGTAGGTTCTGCCTTAACATGGGCTTTAATCATTACTATTAAAACTAATTTCACACATTTCCAATCCTTACCTGCTGCCTATCTGGCCATCATAACCCCCATACCGTCCTGTTTTATCTCTTTAAAAGAATATACTAAGATTCACCTATGCTGTGGGCATTTTTTGTATTTTGTTTTAAATAATTTTCTTACAGAAAGTAAACAGGTATTTGCCTCCAGAACCGTGGCACCTGACTTAAGCACTGCAGTGGTCCTCCGATGTTTCGAATGCCAGAGTTACTTCAGTTGCCTCGGTAAATGGGACTCAGGAACCCTCTTTAATCTGTTAAACACCTAGGTCCAGGTGCAGGAAGCCTTTTGCGCCTCGCAAACTGCGAAAAACGCAGTTTGCGAGGTGCAAAAGGCTTAATGCGATGCACAACCTCAAATTGCGAGTCGGTAATGACTCGCAATTTGAGGTTGCGACTCGCAAATAGGGAGGGGTGTTCTCTTCCTATTTGCGACCGCATCGCCATGCAGAGTTGGTTTGTGACTGCGAATGCAGTTACCATCCACTTGAAGTGGATTGTGCATCCACTTGAAGTGGATGGTAACACATTCGCAAAAGGGAAGGTGTCCCCTTGTGACTGCCAAAATAAATAAACCGAATGGTTTCGGTATTTTTTCTTTTTGCAGCTCGTTTTCTTTTAAGGAAAACGGGCTACAAAAAGAAAAAAAAAACTGCTTTATTCAAAAAGCAGTCACGGACATGGTGGTCTGCTGTCTCCAGCAGCCCACCATCCCTGTGAGTGCCTAGACTCGCTGTGGGGTCGCAAACTGCGACCCACCTCATTAATATTCATGAGGTGGGTCTTTGCGACCCCATAGCGAGTCGGAGAAGGTGTCTGAGACACCTTTCTGCATCTCGTATTGCGAGTTGCAATTTGCGAGTCGCTATGACTCGCAAATTGCAAGTCGCAATTTAATACCTACCTACATCTGGCCCCTATTTACATATTCCAGTTCATTCAGATTCTCTAAGGTTCTTTAGGGTTCTGGGTATTGGATGTCCACTACCAGTTTTGAATGCTTCCATTTGTTCTGGCTTCCACACCAAGAAGTCCTGGCACCTCTGGTGGGTACTATTCATTTTCAAGGTTTATTAGCTTTCTCATATTTACATGGCTTGTTATTTTTTTCTTCTTATTCAAAGGTTGTGGAAGCAGTCCCTTTGGTTTGCAAAGCTTTAAGAAGGCATTGATTTTTTCACTAGTATAAGAACAAGTCTCAGTTTGTACTAGTACAATACTTATAGTTCACAGGGGCCCTCTTCAGGACAAACATGAGAGCTGTCATTCTCACCACTCAAAGACGGATAATCTGACGAACATTTAAAGGCTTTCCGCCTCTGCCAGACAGTGTTTGGGAGTACAAGGGAACTTAGTGGTGTCCCTATTGCTAGTTTCCCTAGCTTGATAACATCCTTATCCTTTGGTGAAGTATCTGTGTTGTCTCATTGGAAGTCAAAATCAGAGAATCACAAGTTGATGGTCCCTGTCTCACCATCAAATTCTCAGAAACTAGAATTGTGGTTAGATATGGCACATCTGGCCAGGAGGAGCCTTGTAGAGTCACCTCAGCCTCTGATCCTGATGGCAGATGCCAGCAACAAGGGTTGGGGAGCCGCTGGTGGAGTATTCAGCACAAGCTGGTCATTGGTAAGAGACAAAGGGGGTGATTCTGACCCCGGCGGTTCACTACCGCCGGGGCCAGGGTCGGCGGGAGCACCGCCAACAGACTGGCGGTGCCCCGCAGGGCATTCTGACCGCGGCGGTTTGGCCGCGGTCAGAAAGGGAAAACCGGCGGTCTCCCGCCGGTTTTCCGCTGCCCTGGGAATCCCCCATGGCGGCGCAGCTTGCTGCGCCACCATGGGGGATTCTGACAACCCATGCCGCCATCCTGTTCCTGGCGGTTCTCCCGCCAGGAACAGGATGGCGGTATGGGTTGTCGTGGGGCCCCTGGGGGCCCCTGCAGTGCCCATGCCAATGGCATGGGCACTGCAGGGGCCCCCGTAAGAGGGCCCCACATTGTATTTCAGTATCTGCATTGCAGACACTGAAATACGCGACGGGTGCCACTGCACCCGTCGCATTTTCCCACTCCGCCGGCTCAATTCTGAGCCGGCGTCCTCGTGGGAAGGCCCTTTTGCACTGGGCTGGCGGGCAGCCTTTTGCCGGCCGCCCGCCAGCCCAGTGCAAAAGCCAGAATCACCGCAGCGGTCTTATGACCGCGGAGCGGTGTTCTGGAGGGGGGAACTCTGGCGGGCGGCCTCCGCCGCCCGTCAGGGTCAGAATGACCCCCAAAGTTATGAACCTCCTCCAATTGAAAGGAGTTAGCTGCGGTTTACACATCTTTTCTTTCATTTCTTCTGATTCAGAACAAGGCTCTTCTGAACCCTGGAAAGAACCAGGTCACTCAATCCTATAAATATCATCTAAGCACTACCAGAGCTGTGAAATTAGTCCACCCGACAGAATTGCTAAGACCTTGAGCAGAAAATAATCTCCTTTCTCTTTAGTTATGTATCTTCGAGGGATGGAAAATGGGCATGAGTATATGTTAAGTCAGATCTTTCCGTCATCAGTGACCTATAACCAGGAGAGGTTCAATGAACATTGCTCTTTTCACACATAACTACAGAAGACAGATTATGTGTGAGACATGAGAAACATTTTAATACTTGGTGTATCTCTAGGGGCCTTGTGAGCAGAATTCTTGTATTTTAGCATATTTTTGCATTTGGGTCTCACTGTATATAATTCATGTAGTCAATGGGCTGCCATTAGAGCAATCAAGTGATCTAGTATTTCTTCTTTTGTTTTGGTATCCTCTACTCTAAAAGTTTTTTTTAGACAGCTGTATTACATACTCTAGCTCCACCTCGGGGCCTCCCTTTAGTGCTGGACATTCTTCGAGAGGAACCTGTTGAACCCCCCTCAGTTTGTATCCTTGGAATTTGTCTCTTCAAAGTTTCCTTCCTGGTGGTAACGTCCTCTGCATGTACACTGAAGGAAATTAGGGCCTTGCTATTCCATGATCCACAACCTGAACCCTCTTTTTGTCTGAGGTTCTTTCTGTCTCCTTTTCACCCTTCCTGAGATCTAGTGCTCCCTATATTTTTCCTTCCCATTCTACAGAACGGAAGCATTCCCTTGGCCTTCATAGAGCTTTGTCTGTTTATCTGGGTCATCTTCATTTCGACAGGTACATTTCCTTTTTATTATTTTTAGATTGGCCAATAAGTGTAATTGTCCATGCACAACAGCTTTAAATTGATGGATCAGAAAATGACTATTTAGCTCATCAAAAGGCATGATTGCCTTCTTCTGTAGAGGTATTTCCTCTTCATAGACAGCTTTTATGGGGGACACCACAAAGGATATATGTCAGACAGATTTTATGGGGGACGCCACAAAGGATATATGTCCTGCAGTTACAACGACCTCTCTTCATACTTTAAATATTGCGCATTTGGCATTGTTTTCACACTCTTTTGGTTCATCAGTTTTTACTGCTGTTCATTACTGATATGCAAAATAATTGAATATCAAATCCAATAAAAAGCACTCGGTTCTGAATACAACATTGTTGTTGCTCTTTTATATTTTTTAAAGCAATCTTTACATTTTTCTTTGGTGCAATCCCATGTTGCAAGGACTTAGAAGATGAATATGGTTGAAAAGCTAATGTGCAGATAACCTGTTGGTAATCATCATTACTCTGAGTCCTAGGCTTCCTTGGCAATGTCCTATGAGTAGATATCTTATTACATGGAATTACTCAGTAAAAAATGCCCATTAATTGTTTTTTGCTTTTATTAGAATATCAGGAAGCGGTAGGAGGAGCTAGTCCCACCTTTGTGACTGCTGGATATGGAGGTTATGAAAGATTCAGCCATATTGGAATTTTTTATTTTAGTTTCAGTAGCATAATTGAAAGCTGTACCCATGTCGAGACAGGGCTCATATTGTGACGACTGTGATGAGAAAGACTGACTTGCGGTGATAAAGATTACCAGTAAGTAATCAACACACATCTATACCTGAAAATTGAGAACCATATTGACCAAACAATATGTTCTGAAATTTAAAAGAAACCCCCCTTCACATCTCGTACTTCCTTTTCTCATTCTGAGATGTTTTCCTTCTAGTCACTATCCTAGATTCTATGTGCTTTGAAGGAATCACCCCAATGGCATGCAGCATACAACATTGCATACATGCATGTACGGAAACCGATGACGATGGCTATTTTGTGTTTTCGCCTTTAAATGTATATCAAATTGGTGAGTGTTCCCAAATTGTGAGTACCAGATGAAAGTGAAGGACTGGTATAAAAACTGATGTGACAGAGCACGGTCTAAGGAGCAAAATGCAGATCCATCTCGAACTGCCAGCGTTTGCAGACAAACAAGGCAGAATGTAATCGGAAATTCATTTTTCTATTTCCTAATGTTCTTACATGTGGCGCGCCAGACACCAATATAGTATTTTCTTCTATATAACCTTCACGAGTCAGCAAAAAATGATCTCTCTCCCGAGCAGCCGGTCACAGGGGGGAAAACACTTCCATTTTCCGGGACACAGATACTTTTCCGCTAATTCAATGACAAAGCGTGGGTATCATCTCTCAGGGGACGCGACGCATTGCAGCGCTCTCTGTCTGACAGCAGCAGACAGACAACGCCTCAACACTTTAGTCCTTCGAGAAACAGATATCGGGAAATAATTCAGTGACAGCTGTTTTAGTGTAAAAGGTCATTTATTAGGACAGGATTGCATAAGTAACATAACCATTAACTTTCAAACGTAACCGTAACTTTAATAACGCCCTCCTATTAACCTCTTCTCGCTCATCCTTCTCCTTCAAAACCTTTATCTCGTTTCCATTCCCCTACGCACTCCCCTTTTCCTTTCATGCCCCATTTAGTTCGTGCGTACCCCCACTCAGAGCCTTCACCTGCTTGTTTATTCCCTGGAAGGGTGGCCAAGCCCGCATCTGACTCACCACCCTCCCCCATCTACTGCTCGCTCAGCCCTGCAACCTGCCCTAACTGACAATTTCCCTCCCCTCCTTGCTATTCGACTCTAACTTCCGTCCTTCCAAATCGCTCTTCCAATTGCCGGGTGGGTGGGAGGCCAAATTAAAAAGCGCGAGGGAATCGCGGCAAAGAGGCCGGTCCCTCCACCCCCAACCCCTTTTATTTACTCCCCCTAGACCCGCCCTCACTTACCTTCTTCCCAATCCCTGTCCCTCGCCGTCACTTCCTTTCCCGAATTGACCCGCGGGAAGACTAGAGCGTTGCTCTTGCTTCCTGCGGGCCCCTCCATCGGGAAATAATTCAGTGACAGCTGTTTTAGTGTAAAAGGTCATTTATTAGGACAGGATTGCATAAGTAACATAACCATTAACTTTCAAACGTAACCGTAACTTTAATAACGCCCTCCTATTAACCTCTCCTCGCTCATCCTTCTCCTTCAAAACCTTTATCTCGTTTCCATTCCCCTACGCACTCCCCTTTTCCTTTCATGCCCCATTTAGTTCGTGCGTACCCCCACTCAGAGCCTTCACCTGCTTGTTTATTCCCTGGAAGGGTGGCCAAGCCCGCATCTGACTCACCACCCTCCCCCATCTACTGCCAACCAGCACAAACCCATTTGGCGTTTTGCTGCCCCACCCCACAAAGGCCACGCTACTGCGACCCAGTGCTTCTCATTTCTTGTTTGTAATCCACAAATTTTCTCCCCCCAAATCTTCCACCATCAATCTCAGATCTGTCAAATATTATGTGTTTCCCATTGTGGACAGGTGAAACCATCGTTTCTGAAAAGTGCAACCTCCTGCTCTGTAATGTTCTCGTGTTTCCGTAATTTTTTTATTTTTTATTTTTTTTTGCGCCCAGCAAAAAAACCTTTACTCCTTTGGGCCCGCTCCATGGCTCCATACTTAACTGCCCCTTTCCACCCTCTTCGTGGAACAAATTCTGTCCACCCAAGTATGTACCATGCCATTTTTTGCTTGAGAATCTCAAAAATCCCTCTGCCTGTGTTGCAGTAACGTGAATTCTGACAATTTCACAAAGCCATCCCCTCCCAAAGGTATGATTAACAATTCCGCAACATCCCCAGTTCAATAAATTAGCAGTGATGAAAGGAAACAGGTTACCCCACCGCCTTCTGCTCTTTTCCCACCATAGCACCTTGTGCCGCCTGCTGGATAGTCCCAGGACCCGATCATATATCTGTTTTCTCCGTGAACCTCGCTGCCCAGTGGACCAATGAATGGCCGACCAGCCATGTAACCATCTTGCTCTGTGATGGACCAAACGCATCTCCTGCAATGGAAAAATAACTGTAACCTGTGTTTTTTTTTTTTTTTTTAACAGAACAAAACCACCCCCCCCCCTTCTAAAAACCCTTCCAACTGTACACGCCCCACCTTTCGGATCTTAACTTAAAATTCACAACACCTTGATCGCTAGCGGAGTCTCACCTTGATCTTTTGCCCAGTCCCAACCCAAATGCGCTGCCGCCGTAGCTGCCCCAATCCTAAACGAATGCGTGCCGAAAAACCATGGCCCGGCAGCCCACACGTCCCAAAGCCATCCTCAACACTCGTAAGAGCTGAAAACTAGTGAGCTTGGACCTTGATCTGTGCACAAAAACCCCCCGGCTGTCTTATTTGACAACCGTGAGGGTTGACTAAAAGCTCCAAAACATCTACCCTGCCTACGCGGAAAAAGTGCTAGCTCGTATTCATCTGCTCAACATACCAGCAATTCGTGTAACAACTCTAGTAACGACTCAAAATCAAAGGGTTCCCTGGCCGTTCTACCCCCCACCGCTCTAATTCCGACAAAAACTTCATGTAGCTGCTCAAAAAACTTGAAAAAACCCCAACCAGGCCAGCCAGTAACTGCGCCGAGCGGACTCCGCTAAAACATCTCCGCCCACCCGTGATCATCATACCCCCCATTCCCAATTGTCTGCCGAGGACCCCTGTCTTGGTCTGCTCCGTTCCTGCCGCCAGGTTGCAGAAACGCTGCCACTGTGAACGGGACAGGGAAACCGCAATCTCGTTGACAACTCCTGGTATAGGGACAGCTTTAAAGATCACAATTCAGAGATAAGCCCTGCAACCTGAATCAGCGCAAACAGCGCAAAACCTTCACATCCCTCGCTTTCTGTCCGTTCCCAAATCCGCGACAGCCATGTTGTTGGTTCTAAAGAAAACTGCCCTATTTGCTAACTCGCGCCCCCCATACTGCCATGGCCACCAGAAAGGAAAAAGTAATTTCCAGCAAAGCAATGCTCCTCCTTAGTTGTCACTAAAAAGCTGGCTACGCCTCCGGGCACCATCTGCCATCCCCTACAATCACTAAAACCATGCGCTCCTGCCGCATCTGAAAATATCTGCACCTGCCATACGGTCTCTTCTTCCCAGAACCACCTGGATACCCCAATTAATTGTTTCAGAAATATTTCCCACTTTAACATCTTCGAGTCCCCTTGACCCACTTATTCTGTGGTGTGGCAAAACTGCACCTGACATGTACAACCCTAATTACCTGCAAAAACGTCCTCCCCCCCCTTTAATTGTCCTACAAGCAAAGTTAAAGTACCCCAACCCTTTCTGGGCTGTCTCAAATCGGTTTTCCGTACCTCCTATCCATGTGACCAAGAAAAACAGCATCTCCGTTACTGTCTGTGCCGGTAATCTGGCCCTCATTATACTGGAGTCTTAAAACCCTACCCAGAAAGGTGAGAACCTATAAGGGGCCTTTGGTCTTTCTGGGTGCCAACGGCAATCCCATCTGCTGTGCCATATCCTGAAAGTCTTCCAGAGCCGTCCGGCACTCCCCACGAACCCTTCCTTCCCGCAAAGGAAGTCATTCAAATAATGGGTCACCGCATAATGCCCACTACTCTTGACAGAGACCCACTGCATGTAGGTGCTAAAAGCTTCGAACAACGCGCATGAGGTCGCGCGACCCCCTGGGCAGGACCTTGTCCACATAGACTGCCCCTTCAAGCTGCATCCCCAACAATTCAAATATCCCTTGAGTGTATCGGCAATCACCTGAAAGCTGATTGCATATCGCATTTTCCATTTCTGCCCCATGGGCGCACGCCCTGACCAATTTTTTTTTTGTTTTTTTTCATCATCCACATATGCATACACCAGTCTGGTGTCTTCCGCTGCCATGAAATCGTCCACAGATGTGCCCTCCGGCCATGAGAGGTGATGTATCAACATGATTTCACCCGGGGCCTTCTTCGGCACGACTCCCCACGGGGATATCATCAAAATCTGACTTGGCCACTCATAAAAACGGGCCCGCAATTCTGCCCAATGAACGTTCCTTGTCCAGCTTTTTCCTTACCACCTGTGGTAATTCCTTGCCAACCGCCAGTTGTCTGCCCAGTGTCTCACCCGTGGGACCGTGGTCGCTGACCCTGAAACCTTCTTGAAACCCTTCTGCTAACTCAAGGCAGCTGCCCTATCCTTGTATATACGCAGCCCCGGTAAGATAAAAACTAACCTAAACTGGCGTAGGCCCCCTTTGGATCAGTAGCGCCCTGTGTCCCTCCCCTTTTGCCGCCCTCCGTTGTACGGAGGGACTGGAGAGTGCAAAACATTGAGTAACCTGGTGACAACCCCCGCACTTGGAGCAGTCATGTTTCATTTTTACCAGGATGTCTGGAGCAGAAACCCTTGTTGAAATTCCCGCACACTCCTGTCGTGTTAAATGTTGTTCTTTGTCCCCCCCCCACCCCGGGGCTGGACGTGCCTGAAACGGCTTATATCCCACTGGTAACCCCCTGGCAGTATGTGCCGCTGCTGCAGATTGTGATGATGCCGTCCACTGCCTCCATAATTCTGGGTCTACGTCCCCCCATGGCTCATCTGGGTTAATGCTCATTCCAGCTCTGAACCCCAAAATGCATCTGCGTTTTCCTAATGATGTCCATGTATTTAAATAGCGCTATAGCCCTGTCAGGGTATCTCTTGCAATAAATGCTTGCGAAGATTAAAAACTGATGTCCAATTGTCCATATTAATTGGCACCCTCGGCCAAGGGGCCGACTTCCATTCCTCTTCCGTAGACCCTACTGTGGCTTGAATGTCCCTATGTAACAGTTTTTTTTTTTTTTGTTGTTGTTTTTTTTATAACTTCTACGTACTCATGTCTCCATATTCTGGCCTTGTTTTCACCACTATGTGTGGGCCCAATGGCATTGCCAGACCCATCTAGGGTAGCCTTCTCTTGTGTTCTCCCCCTTCCTTTTCTTCTGTGCCTGACTTCTCTCCGCTGCCTTGTCCCCCATAAGTTGTACCTCTGGCTTGCAGCTCTGTGCCTTTTTCCCCGCCTTTCTTATCTTTACCCGAAACTTCTCCTACTCCCGCCGACTTGTAAATTGGAGTGTCGTCCCCTTTTGCACCGTCCCCCAAACCGACCACCAATTGCCCTTTACCTCTGTAATGTGCAGCCCCCCGGCCGCGAAACCTTTCAGCCCCGTGCTTGTTCTTGCCTTGTTTCCTGTGGACCACTGCTGTTGTCCCGCTCCTGAAAATAGAAAACGGAGAGAGGGGTTGCGCCGCTCCTGCGTCCTCTTCCCCTCCCCCTTGTGCTGCCTCGATCTCCCCCACTTCCCATTCTTCCAGATCCTCTTCATAGTCAAGTTCCCACACATCCTCTTCACACACATCCATCCGTTTTCCAACACTCCTGCTCCTCATCATGTAGTTATTAGACATGTCATTGTGACCCACATGGCGTCTGCCATCACTGTGTTGTCCCCGATCCTACGGAGTAGAGAAGGCCGCCGGAGACCCCTCTAGCGCTTCTGACCAACGTGCCGGGGCCGTATTGCGCCCCGTTGGTATCGCCTTCCTTCTGCCAACCTCTTGCGTTGGCATTGACCTTCTGCGCGCCGCATGGCCGTATGCGCCACCGGCTCCCATCGCGCTGCCTAAACCACCGTCCTCCCCGCCTTCCATCCCCTTTGGCTCCGGAACCCATACCCAGCTGCCGCTCCACCCTTAAGTAAAGACAAAAACCCCAGGGCGTAATTCCTAAACTGCCTGTACCCCCCTGCTGCAGGCCGCAAAGGGCGTGCTGAGGAAGGATACGTGGGCCCTGCGTAACCTGGCGCCTCCCGTGGGGTCCTGCGGGGGGCCTGGCAAGGGGGGGGATCCCTATAGTGCGTTGGTTTTGCCTTGTGTGATAACCTCCTTGTACGAAATTGTACTAATTATTTAATTTTTTTTTTTTTTGGGGGGGGGGGGGCTGTATTGTCCCTAAATCACTTAATTGTGCCTGAGGGCCGGCGGCGGGGGCCCCCCACTGAATGATGTGGGGCACCCCCCCCTCGATAATTGTAGTAGCCAAACCCGGTTCTCTCGCCTAGTCTTATATATATATATATATATTTTTTTTTTGTTTCTATTTATCCCTTCCTATTTCCCTTTTTTTTTTTTTTTTTTAAATTTATATTAGGCCCCCACGCGTTCGGGGCCAGCACAATCTGGACCGCTGCTAATTCAGGGGTATGTTGGGCCTATAAAACAAAAAGGCCTGCTGAGGGGCCCCCAGGGGCCGACAGTGGCTTAAAACCCAGCCACCTGTTACTGCGGCCGGCAGGCCAGCAACCCGTGCCCTGATTCCTGTGAATGGCGGGGGGAGGGGGGGGCGGCCGCTCGAAAAGGAGCGCATGGCCGCCCCCCGTAGTTGTGAAGGATGAGAGGGGGGGGCGCGCGGGCTGAACGCGCGCCCCAGCCTACATAAATACTGCCAAGTAGCAATGCCCGCATACCCCTTCCCCGCCCGGGGCCCCACCCTACCTGCACCTCAAAAGAAAACCCGCCGAGAAGAGCCCCAGGGACCGGCCTCTCCAAATTAAAAAGCGCGAGGGAATCGCGGCAAAGAGGCCGGTCCCTCCACCCCCAACCCCTTTTATTTACTCCCCCTAGACCCGCCCTCACTTACCTTCTTCCCAATCCCTGTCCCTCGCCGTCACTTCCTTTCCCGAATTGACCCGCGGGAAGACTAGAGCGTTGCTCTTGCTTCCCGCGGGCCCCTCCAGTAGGTGAAAGTGGCTCCATGCAAATACTCCTAAACCACAATAAATGTATTCTTCTAATCACTTTTCCTTTTGTTTACCCTCTTCACACTTCTAATATCGTCTATCCACTTCGCCCCCTGTTTATTTTCAGGGCGGATCAGATTTTGATTATCTTCCAAAAATCCATGTTAAAATTAATCTCATTTTGATTTGCAAAAACAAGCTGCGTTCGCAAATGTCAACAATTCCACGCCTTTGTTGGGCTCTGGGCTAATCTATGTTTACATTGCTATTTTTGGTTACACAATTTTCAGACATATTTATTATGCATACTGCCATAAATGGAACTACATGTTTCTTGTTTTGTAGCTCTGTATGGAGCAGGTAGGGGCCCAACCGTATCAAGAGCCAGGCGCATCTAAGACTTTTCAGACCTGGCCACACCCTTGTCAGTTTGTCAATGCGATTTTCTTTCTAAGAGGTAGCCTATCCTGAAGGCAGGGAGATTGATTTTGCTCAGTTCAATTATCCCAGAGAAGACGTTGTCTCTGGTTAGTCTATCAGCAATTGCATTTATGTTAACTTAATGCTTGCAAAAGTGAATTACTTGATGAACAAAGGACAATGATCTGCACAGGATGTCAGTTAGATGTAGCAGACTCAGGGGGCCTCATTTACAAGGCCTGTGGCGCAGGGCGATGCAACAAGTGCCTTGCTGCGCCGCCCTGCACCACTGGGAAAGGGCAGAAATGCACCTTATTTACAAGATACAGCACATTTCTGTCCTCTCCCCCGGCTGGCACACAGATAGCTGCCATGCACCAATGCAGACACCCCTGCTCTATAGTGCAAGAGTGCCTGAGTTGTGGGGATGATTTTTCTTTGAGTGGGAAGGGACACCTTCCTGCACAAAAAAAATCTTTAGAGGAAAAACAGGGAGAAATAAAGATATTTCTCCTCGTTGCGTCACTCTTACACCACCCCTGAGGTGGCGTAGGAATCTGACGAATTCCCAGACTTGTAAATATGGGAATACGTCAGATTCCTTCAGGTTCCATGGATGTTGCTTGGGAACACCCCAAGCAACACCCATGGAATGCCCCTTTTACGCAGTGTTATGCATGAAAGCGGTCCATATTTACATGCCATTAAAAGCAGTGAAATGTTTGACATTACCCTTCCCTCATCTTTAAACAATGAAGGCACCAGTGAAGTGAGTCTGCTCAACACGTAACTCAAAATTAATGCCCTGAGTCCTGCACTCCAAGAACTTTGATTTAATCAAAAATAGTCCCAAGCCTTCTGTTTCTTTATGATGCTGTTTTTGTGGAGGAATTTACTCAGCAGTAACATAAATTCCTCATTAGGCATCACACGAGCAACAATGCACACCCTAAAAATAAACGTGTATATGGCAGATTGCTCCATCCCAAATGCCAAAAAAAAACATTCTGTCTCTGCAAATGAGCCTGTTCCCAATAATCTTCATTACCCGGAGTCATAGTCATCTTAGTCCCGCTCTTTACCCTATGTCCTAGTGCTCTTCATTCCAGTCCTGACTAAAGATGATGGCCCGTCCCCGAGTCAGAACTTTTTCTAAGCAAATTACACTTTTCAGATTTGTGCCATTTATGAAGTCACTTACTATAAACACAGTGCTTAATTTGAGCCAGTAGCTGCTGGTGGAGTCCATCATCACTCATTTGTAGGGACCATCACTTATTTTGCCTCATTGGACATTTACAGAGAGCAAAAGAGGGTAAAGCACACAACAGGGAAACAAGAAGAAAGAGAAAGACTGCAAAAAGTAATAAAAAGAGAAACAGGAACCTGCAAGAGCGAGATAAAAGTACAGGGAGTGTCTGGTAGTGGCTTGAAAAGGAATGAGGTTGTGTCATAGTTTGAACTCTTGCTCTAAGCAAGACTGCTGGTTAAAGGATGACAGTACTTTTGTTTGTAGGCAACTATGCCTATCCTACAACATCACAACTGTTTTCCTAACCTTACCGGCTCACTAGCAGCACCTCACCAGAAACACAATAGTAAAAGGTGATTTGTGGCAGCCTTTCTGCATGGACTCAAGAATAAGACATCTCAGGGAGTGTCGTGGTTAAACGGAGATTACCCCTTTCTCACAGATATAGCATGTCTCATATAAACAGAGGCAATGACAAAGATGCAGTAAAGATTCAATAGTTTTTATTTAACATAACTGCAATTTGCGATAAGTTGCATGGGCTGCAATGATTAGGATAATGAATAATGCAAGGAATAGAATTGTGAAGACGAGAGTCATTATTACAAAGACCCCCACCATCTTGGAATGCATAAGAAAGACATACGAGATGTAATATGCCCTAATACCCTAATGTGAGAGGCCTAACCTCCTACCTAAAAGAGAGCTGGGTTTGCTAAACCTAATATGCCAATACCATGTCCATGAGAGGAGCCCCCAACTCTCGTTACCTTGAAATGAGGTCTCTATCTCAGACTCCGCAGGGACACGAAGACTGGGTCAGCGTCAAGACGACGTGCAGCATCGATATCAGCGATGGTGGCAATGCCCTCTGGTCGGAATCCCTCTGATTATCTGTCTAAAGTGCGATGTATTTATACAGATCTACAAGGACCCCTGACGTAGGTGTGTTCCCAAACAATAGATAACAGACATGCTTGGGATGGCAATTAATATAAACAATCCCTCAAAAGTATAGAGAGGGAAAAACCCCTAAGTGTGAACACCTACTTTTTGTTTGTCTTTTTTGCTTGATTTTGATGTCTTAGCGCGGTGACAGTGATAATGTAAAGCATAACAAGTGGCCTAACTATAAACAAGGCAGCCATCTTAGAAGAATTAAATAATTAAATGACCTAAGACAGAGCAAGCTAAGTAGGTTAAAAGTCACTAGGTGACCGGGGCACGAGTCTGCAAGTCAGGGGCTAAGCTAACGCCTGTTATCCCATTAAAACGAACTAGGATTCACTACACCCTGCCCATTGCCGTAACAGGTATGACGAAGGTACAGGAACCCAAACGCTGAAATTGCTTTGAACTAAAAGCTAAAAACATAAAAAAGAGCTAAAAAAATCTTTAAAAATGTGTTAAACCGGTAATAAAATCAGTTCAGTTAAAATGCATACAGAGATGTTAATGTCAACCATGACAAGCACAGCGTGCCAAAGCAAGTTAATCTAAATGCATAACTTTAATCGGGAATGGCAAGCCAATTCATCAAATTATTTGCTGTACGCATGATCTTGAAGAGTGTCATTGAAGTCACCAACCAAGTACCTAAAAAATGAGTCAACATTATCTGATGTTAAATCGAGTGCTGGGCGGACAAACGGATCCACAGAGCAGTAGTGAGCAGTACTTTCTGGTGTAACGTCATTCATTGTAGTGCCCTCGTCCATGGTAGATCTCAAAACGGAAGGCTCATAGGTGGCCTCGCGGAGCAACCTCAGTCTCAAGGGGCATGACCGTGTCTGAACCCTCAGAGGGGACATCAGCAGTTCGTGGTCCACAGGAGATGTCGGTGCAACAGCAAGACAGACCAGAGGCAGATGTTCAAAGAGACACCATATGCAGTGAAAGACTGGTTGTACGCACCAGAGAAGTGGCCGAAATGACAACGACCAGTCATGCTCCAATTCCACCAGCAAGGGTGCACTGAAGATCCGAAGACAGTCTGGAAGATGGACACGAAACCAGACCCGACAGCCTTAAAGAAATGAGCAATCCAAGTGGTGCTTGAAGCATTGAATAGTCTGGATACCAGTTCTCCAACGTGCTTGGGGAAGTTGGTATTTAATAGGGATTGTATCTCAGCTGATGATCTCGCAATCTGGAGAGCATACGTCTCTTTTGCGGATGTCAAGGCAACCTTTTTTTGAGAAAATAGCTTCTTTAGCCTGCTCAGCTTGTCATAGTTCTCATTAATAGTATCTATGTGGGGCCACATTTCAGATACTTTTATCTCTCGTATGGGGGGGGGGAACAAAACATGTGCACGTAATGACCTTCAAGACCAAGATTGCATAGGCAACTCCTGGTCGCATGCCGCAACAACTTTGATCGTTCAGTACCACATAACTTCCATTGGAAAGTACATGAATTACCGGTCGAATCAAAGGGACGGGAGTACCCTTCAGAAAACAGACCAAATTTGCAACCCCCACATTTGTAATCAAAGGGCAACTCCCACTCTTCCTTAATATAGCTATCTCCTAGTTGCTCGTACCTCCCTACTACAAGATGCTACAGGCAGCTTGAGAAACGAAAGGTCAAAATGGGTAAATTAATTATGCCATGTAAGAGCCAGATAGTTGAAGGACTCTCTGCTACAGTGAAGGGCACCTTTTCTAGTGTTTCTCTGTGAAGCATGGTGAAACTAGCCTCCCTTTTAGCCATTGTCTGTTGTTCTCTAGAAAAATTAAAAGCAGTGAAGAACTCACTCCAGTTAATACACTTCCATGGAATACAGCCATTTTTCAGTGTCTGTAAAGTCCAACCCAGCTGCATGATGAAACGTAGCTGTGTTTGCCCATGATATAACTGGGACAAGTCTGTCTGAGTGATATCAATAGCAGACAACACTATATTTGATAGTGAATAAATCCTGTTGGACAGAGTATTCATGCCGATGTCGACAACTGCTAAAGCCTTTTCTAAATGTTCCTTATCTAGCAGCCTCAATCTGTGAAAGTTTTCAAATTTCATTGTACATGGCATATAGAAACCTTTTTGAGCGCTGTTTTCTAGGACCCAGCAGAAAATCCTGCAAGTCTACATCTTCAGAAAGAGTGTTCAGGTGTTTCTTAACTGTGGCTAACGTGTTGGTCTGTACCCATTGCTGGCACAGCTTACCCACACTATATGTTGTAACTATGCCTGTATGTTGACCCGATACAAAGTGAGGGTCTGGCCTGTTAATTGAAAAACACCCTGAAGAGTTAAAAAAACATGCTTGACACTCATTAGTGTCAGTGGGCCATATTAACCACCCACCGGGACTGGAAAGTGAAGAAATTATAGGTACCAGCCTCAACCATTGCATCGAGCCTGTCCTTGGTGATATTAAGGAAGTATTGCCAATCTTTAAACCTTGCCGGAGTGGGGATACTAGGCGTATTCAAGTCCTTAATTTTTGCTAACCCCAGACAGGATGTCTGCTGAATAGTGTCATTCAAGAAAATCAGTTGCACAGGAATCAGGCATGCTAAAATTGAGCCTCCCCACCCTGTATCTGCCAATCTTGTGTTCCCCATACACCTTACAAGTCAATAGTGCTCTTCCAGTATTCGTAACCTTTAACTGCGAGCCGGGAAACAAAGGGATCTTAATAAATCATTTTTGTGTCAGTTAGCAATATTTTCCTAATTTGTGCTGGAGGTATTTTAAAATAATACGACTCTGCTTTTTTTGTGTCATGCCCAGAAAAGTATGTAAATTTATCAATATAGTGTTTTGGGCTCCCCACCGGTGGTGTAGAACAGTGTTCCCACTGTGTGTAGTTTAGTACTGGCCTGTATCTAGTGGCACGGTGTTAGTAGTAATGTCCCCAATTGTTATAGCAGAACATTTCCCCATAATTCATTGTATGTTCATATACATCATCACTTTCAAAAGCGGAATAGTCCTTTATTTCACTTAGCATGGAATCAACTGTTTGGACATCCCAATCATCAGATACAACATCAGGTGTAATTACATCTGTCATAGAAATTTTGAACACGTATGGTATTTGAATAGTTTCTGTAGGCCCGTATATATCAAATGGAACTTTGTCCCACACAATCCCATCAGAAATCGGTATTGCTGTAACATTTACATGGGACAAGTCTCTTCGGACCTTATGTGAGGAATGATATGGAGTTAAAACTTCATCAACAGGCTCCACAGAGGAGCGATCAGGAATATAGTGACCATTTATGAACAAAAAGAAAACAGTCACAAAACCAATCCATAAAAATAATGCTAAAAATGTCAAACAGAACCATAAATAGTTCCATGGGTATATCAAATAGTTCTTTTTAAGCCATTGATACAGCTTACTTCTTTTTGAAACAGTGTCAATCACAGTAGTGGATGAGTCTGAAGAAAAATCATCAATGTCAATGAAATAGCCAGAGGCAGTCTATGCAAACACAAGAGCTGGTGCATTACTCGTACTTTGGTCCACTTCGCGTGGAGGCTCTTGATAGACGGTGTCATTAGTCTGTGATGTGTTTGTGTAAAAAACAGCCAAATCTTGGACAGGGGTGGTCATCGAAGTGGTGACTGGAACTAGCAAAAGTTCATTTTCCGCCCTCTCCATGGTCGAGGAGGTGTCTGTAACAGCATTGGACATAGTTGCATAGTCCGTAGTAGTGTTGTACATCCTACTATGTAGATGTATGTCCTGTTGAGTAGTGAGAGGGGATCGGGAACCACCCAAGGGACCTCTTGGTCTACTGGGAAGGATCGGCCACATGGTGTAATTTGATGTCATCGATCGAAATGAATCTGTATGAAACAAAAAGTGCATTTGAAGAACAAAACTCTTCTGTTTTTTCCAGATAAATGAGCACAGCCTTTGATATATCTGAAGTGAAAGGAATTGGTTCTGTTGTGTTTTCGTTATAAACTGGTAAAACAATCTTCTGAGACAAATCAAACTGTTTCTTCTCCTTCGTTCTAAATATTGGATCTGACCTTAATACTATTTTGTCTGGAACAAATCTGAGATATTCAGAAGAAATTACAGAAGATCCATCTTCTCTCAACTCCTGACAGATGTTATTGCTGCAAGAAATGTACCTTTTGATGACTGTCATGGTATGTCATATAAATCAAGGGGCTCAAAGGGTTTTTTGAAGTTTGTTTAAAATAACAGACAAGTAGCTACTGGTTTAGTATGACTGGTTTCCTTAGTTTCAAACTGTTATTTAATATGAACACCAGAGGACGAATTTTAGAACTATCACCCTATGAGTCTCTGAAGCCCATAAAACAGTCCACTGTGCTGAGATGACAAAGTGAAAGGAGTTAGACCTTTTAGAAACCTGTCCCTTAGGAGCTCCATAATCTGAAAGAATCACAGGGTTTGACTCCTAGACTCATAACCGAACACCACTTCACAAAACTTACCCAATGCTTAGAATGAGCTACAAGAGCTACTGGAGTTAACAGTCTCTTAAAAGCTTGAATGTCTATGTCTACTTACTTAGAACACTCTAAGTGTTACATGGCAAGCCTCCTAATTTCCATGCCATGAAGTATAAGTTCACACGTTATTTCAGGGATAGTTTTAGAAATTGAAGAGGTAGAGGATTTATTGGAATTTATAAGTATTGATCTGTCACTAGTTGTTTCAGCAATGGGAACAGTGGGTAACAAAGCCAGAATGGGGCTATTAGAATTACTACCCTTCCCTCCAAAACTTCGCCTGGGAGGAGTGGAGTTAGTGGAAAGACTTATAAGATTCCCTCTGACCTGGCAGTTGGTGGTGCATCAACTGTGCAGGCTTGATGAAACAATGTCTGTGAGCAGAAGAGAGGGAGAAGTGTGTTGCCTGGGATCACAAATAAGTCCAACCATGGACTGACAAATAATGTTACTATTTTCCGAAAAAATTTCCCGTCTTAGGTGGAATGATGCTGAGGAGGCATGTTGTGGCTGAGGCTGTCTGCCTGAATGTTCTGTGTCCCTGCTAAATACATTGCTTTTAGGGAAGGTACATGTGCTTCCACCTATGAGCATATGCCCTGTGCTACTTCTGCAAAAGCTCTGTCCTTTGCTCCCCCTTATCTGTTGGGATAACTTTTGGTTACTTGATTTTGAGTTATGATCAGCACTGGCTTCGCATGTGGGTGATGAGGAAACGTCTGAAGAGCATACCACATTGCCATCAATTCTTTCTAAGAAGATTAGTCTTACTCCATCTCAGACCAACTGCTTTTTACTTCCATCCTTTCCAAATGTGCTCTTCAGGCTCACTGTCTTGCTTCAGTTACTACTGAGGGAGTTGGGCATAGTAGGTGCACCCATTTCTGTAAATTCTATGGCACCAACCACCACTGCAGTGTCTGTTTCACCTTGGTTGACACTGCAATCACACTCTTGCAATACTGAGATACCAGGGATCAGTGATATAGGTCCCCACCTAAGTCCACATTTCGTTTTTGCCTCGTTTCTGAGGGCTTATTAAGATCAGTATTTACTGCCTTTAATGATAATCTTTAGGTCACTTCTTGGTAAGGAAATGACCTCCTCTACATCATGCTCATGCTCTTTATTTGAGGCGCTTGTCAGAGTACTTATTAAGCACCATTGTTCTAGTTGATTTGGCTGTGTTAAAACAGTGGCTCTAATTACATAGGTTTTGTAGAATGCATTCGCATTTCATGAGATATGAATTGTAGCTACAAAGTCACGGTGCCTGCCTAGATTCATGCACACATGCACTATCAAATGCAGTGTGGGCGTGTGACCTCCTAAATTAGGCTTAGGTGACACGTAATACAGCAGTAACATCCACTACCCTCAGAGGTCGACTCAAATGTTTTGACTCAGGTAGGAGTCATCAAATCAAACCCTAAGATCCAACAGCAATGAATAACAACAATATGCAATAAGGAGTCAGTAATTTACACACACTATGACCTATGTGGCCATGAATCATTACACCAAATTGGTAAAGTTTAAACATTTATTGCCCATTATATTTACAATGCTAAAGTGATGTAAACAATATGCAAAACCAGATTATAGTAATACAGAAACAACACAGGCTGTCCAAAACGTTTAAAGAATCTTAGTCTAAAAGAACAATCACTGTTACAAAAGAATCATGCAGAATAACAACAGAATTATTTGAGAAATGGCAACAGATGTAATTATCTGTGTAGCTAAATCAATAATAATCAATTAGTAAACGTTAAATTCAATTATTGGATAGGTCATCCCAACTTCTACTTCTAATTCGAAATGTATGTGTGGGCCTGGGCTTAGGCACATACAAAATTAAAAATGAGACAAAAATTAATTTTGAAAGATATGCAGACTATGGCGCTAACAAAAATGTGGTTGGATTTCTAAAAGAAACTTGCAAAGAATAACAAATGCTCTCTCAAGAGTGACAGCAGTTAGCAAAGTCTTCGTCCGCAGAACACAGAGATAGCAAGTCTTCAGTGATCGCATCAAGAACATGAAAAGGGCAACAGGTCAGTAGAGTTTGGCTAAGGTATCTCAATGTTAGAATCATAACATGTGAGTCTGTCTACATAACCCTCACTCAACTGAAACTGAAAATAACTGAACTACATCATCTGGAACTTTGCATAATTAAAGTCCCAAAAACTACTAGCTAGATTCCTATTGGACACGACTATGAGGTGAGACAATGAAAAACCAATTGGATTCTCCAATTTTAACTTTCTCCACGTTTCCTTGATATAGGCCCATGTTAACACTCTTCTCCGGATGACAGTTTCTGCAAAATATTAACATTGTAGAAAATAGCACAGAACATGACATTTTTACTAACATTACATCCTACCAGAAACTAAGGCCCATTGTTAAAACTTTTAATAGGTATCACAAGAAAGTACAGAATGAACAGTGTGAAAAAACAGTAGGTTTCCACTGTAAGCTTTCAATAGAATAGCTAATAGACAAAGTTTTTAAAGAATTTCACTGCAGTCAGCATAACGTCTCAACACTGTACTGTACTGTGGAAAAATATTAAAGCTTAGGTCTTTTGACTAATGTTAATACATGAAGAGTAAAACAATTTCAATAATCAAACCATATAAGTCTTATAATTATTGCATTTCAAAACATATTTAGTACATTTTTTAATCAGTCAATAATAATTTCATATCATTAGTTTTATTCATCAATATTAATTATCTTTTGTCAGTGCAAATGGTTATGATTTCAACAAAATATGTTTGCAAAGTTATTTATTATTTCATATAGAACTTGAGTTGATGGACACCATGTCAACCACATTTCAAACATGCACGTTTTACATTTCTAGCACTAGTTTCTCTAATTAGGCCCTTTAGTACACATTATTTCTATGATTTGTTTGCTCATAATTTTATTAATAATATTTGTTCTCTAACAATCCCTTCTCTGAGAGCAATATGTGCCGTCACACAAGAACATTTCATTAATGAGACAATTCAAAGCTTAGTTTGTTTAGTATATCTACAGTTAGGTTTTTGCCATTCTTCAAAAAATTTCAGATCACAAAAGTATCTGCTTCTCATCTTTTCCATTTCTATTTCTTCCCTCTGTCTATTTTTCATCATTTGTATTTGTATGAATTTGTACAGTTTGTAAAATCTGAATATACAAATGAGACACTCAACCACTATTAATAATGCCTTCAGTACCATTGCCACAAAACTCCGATCAAGATTTCCCAACCAATTTCCCATTTTTGTAAAACTTTACCAATATTTTCCCATACACTTGGTTGTTTCAGGTCTTTTAAGTCAGAATTCAAATTTGTCAAATTTTTTGTGTAGCTTCTAATTTCTTTACTATTTCTGGGATAAAAGTGCAACAATGTTGTGCCTTAAGCATCCAACAGACTCCTCCCTCTATTGCTAACTTCTAATGCAAGACGGTTTTGAAGAACCATCAAACTGACCACAGCCATTTCTGTATCCATAAGAAGCATTGATCCAGAAAACTTAGCATAGCATTTAGCATAAAGTCCAATATATTCCTAAATAGAAATACATGTCAGCATTCACTCGTTCCCACAAACTTAGTATCAATTTTGGGTTGAGGCCTTTATATACAAAGCTTCTCTATATTTTGGTAAACTAAAGCAAGCCTTCCTTGTGTGTTAGTTGTGCTATAAGCATGGTCATTCTTATAATTGTGTTTTACCAAGCCCTTTTCTATTTTCTCTTTAATTGCTTTTCTTCTGTTATCAGCCTGGTTCAGGAAACTTTTCTCAGTTGGCTAAATTATTCATGCTAAATTATTCCTGTGTGCAGGGCCATACCAAATGTCAGTGCAGGCTCAAAGAAATCCCCTAAAATGTTGGTAATTCTAGGTTTAGCAATACAATTTAAGTGCAAGTTAACCAAAACAAAAGAAAAGACCAGGTCAAAGTTTGAGTAAAAATATTGTATATATTCCTGATTATACAACCATGTTAATAACATACTACAACTGATCCCATAAGTTAACAGCAAGCTATGATATGTAGTTCTTTCTTGCACCAAAGAAGGAATCTGTGTACACATATAACATCCTCTCACATCCATAATCTCAACATATTCATGCAGCAAACAATAGTAAACATTGGAAGAAAGTTCTCCTTGCAAGTTATGTGAATGTAAGTAACTCTCAATTTTATAGAATTTGCCTAACTCAAAAAGCACAGGGATTTCTTGTATAGGAGAAGGTTTCGAAGTAGTTTCAGCTTCATCAGAAATACTCACACTTACAATCAGCAATAAACCTAACAACAAACTAGCAACTAACAATCCAACAGACACATGCTTACACCCATTGTTTCTATTGAGCTTGATATTGAAGGCCTATAAAGAATCAAAAAGTCGAAGGAAGAAAAATATAGACTTAACTATGCAGCTACAACAAAAAAATCTAAAATAATCTTCAGTTTTCTTTGCGATTTTATACAGCAACTTTCAGGCTCTCCAGAATTAATCAAAAGACAGTTTAGCAGCTTTGACAAAATCAATTTTGAATGTC
The DNA here is from genome assembly GCF_031143425.1 of Pleurodeles waltl. Classification (NCBI taxonomy): domain Eukaryota; kingdom Metazoa; phylum Chordata; class Amphibia; order Caudata; family Salamandridae; genus Pleurodeles; species Pleurodeles waltl. The sequence goes on from NC_090442.1 coordinate 374,831,047, forward strand.
TCTTTTAGTAGATCACAATCTGCTGATCACTATTATTTCTAATACATAATGTATTTCTTGATCATTGACAATATAATTTCAATACTAAATACAAGTACGCTTTCAGGTTCCAAAATGCTGAACTAGAATCTCACTATCAAAACAAAAGAACATAAACTTTTGTTCCCAATCATCAGCTGCAACGTACTCCCATTCAGGACCTGAGTACTTTTGACTTGCCATTCTTTTGCTTTTCGATTTTTGACTTCTACTTATTTCTCCATCACTTACAACTGTTCCTTCTGTTGTTCCCGCTTCCTCATTTATGCTTGATAACACATCAGAATCCTTTTCATTCTGCAGGTGAGGAAGATTACTTATCTCCTTCCACAGTTTATCTAGACAGTGATGATACTACTGGACTTACAATCCTTCTTGGTCTAGCAAGGATCTGATAATTTCTTCTTTGACTTGTTATACCTGCACCACTAGCCACTTCAGGAGGAGTCAAATTTGTATGATTTTGATTCAACTCAACAGCACTTTCAACGACTTCAGGAGACCATATTTGTTTTATCTCTTTTTCCCAATCATCTGCTTCTGGAAGTGTCCTTTGACTCAGACTCAACTCTCTAGCTATATCCACTTGTGTTTCTGCTGATACAGGTTCATCAGAATTGTCCTTAATTTCAGCTGTCAGAGGAGTACTTGGATCTTCACCAGTTTGCATTGTTTTTAACTCTGTAGTCTCTTGTTCTGTTTTTGTCACTTGTTCCTCTTGGGACCGTAGAGTTTCTGCTGGTGCTGTCAGGAACACTTGATCTTCATCATTTAAAGGATATGGCACTTTATGAGTATGGCTTGCATGAATCCAGTTTGGAACTCCGCACACTTCACAGCAGTTGTCGTCCCTTGTGTGACCTGGAATGAACTTTTCCACCCAGGCTCCAAGCAAGTCTTCTACACGTGCTTCTTAATCACCACCCAATCACCTGCCCCTAGACTATGACACTGGTCTTGGGATGGCAGCATGGCTGTTGCTTCCATCTGGTGAGACAAAGAGTGAACCACATTGGCTAGACGCTTGCAGTAATTCAGCAACAAGTCATCTGTTATGCTTTCAAGTGTATTTGCAGAAACAGCTGGCAATCTCATGGCTCTGCCCATCAGTAGTTCATGTGGGGTTTCTTTCTGTCAGATGCACTTTGCAAGCTCATTAGAACCAAAGGTAAAACATCAGCCCATTTCGGAGAAGTACATGCTCATATTTTTGGTAAACAAGCTTTCAAAGTACCATTCCTTTGTTCCACTAATCCAGAAGCTCCAGGACTATAACTACAGCGAACTTCTGCTCAATGTTTAAGGCTGAACATAGCATTTTTATCACCTCATTATTGAAGTGACTTCCTCTTTCTGATTCTAAAGAGGAGGGGAATCCGAACCTTTGGATCAATTCCCTAAGTAACAGCTTTGCTACTGTGAGGCTATCATTTCTACTAGTAGGGTGGGTTTCGAACCAATGACTAAATATACATACAGTCACCAACACGTACCTCACACCACCACACACAAAAATCTCAATGAAATCCATCTGCATTCTGTTAAAATTACCACCTGATCTTCCAATGTGACTCAAATTGACAACAGTTCTCTTTCCTACTTTCATTTGTTGACATATAATGCATCTGTGACAAATTGCTTGTGCAACCTGTGCAACCTGTATACATTTTGGATTAAACCAGGATTGCTTAAATGTTCGAATCATTGCATCTCTGCTAATGTCAGTTTGATCATGATAGTATCTAGCCACTTGTGTCAGTAGACAGTTTGGGACAACTACTTGCCCTTCATTTGACACCCAGATTTCATCAATTTGTCTGGTTACAACCCAATTTTGTCCAGTTGCTTTTTTCATCTTCTGAAACTACATCTTGCAATCTTTTAATTTCTTCCCAAGTGTCAATCACTGTCAACCGAAAACGTTGACTTGTCTCATCAGTACCTCTTACATTTTTCCACTCTTCATTGAAAGTAGCATGATGAAGTCCACAATACCTGATAATCTGATCAGCATATGCATTATCCATGGAAATAAAATAATCTGCTTTGCGATGTGCAGTACACTTTGCAACAGCAACTTTTTCATGTAATTGCAGACCTTTTAGCAAATCATGAATCCTATCACCATTTCTGATTGGTGAACCAGAAATCATCACGAATCCCCTCTGGGAACAAAACTGCTCGAAGTCATGCACCACACCAAAACCACATTGGCTGTCTGTAAAAATTGTCATTTTGAGCTGTGATGAAATACAGCGTGCTCTAGTAAGAGCAACCAATTCAGCCACTTGTGCAGAACATATTCTTGAAGCCATGAAGCTTCGAGTAAACCAGAGATGGCGCACATAGCATAACCATCTCTCAATGTTCCTGCATTGTCTCTTAAACACGAACCGTCAACACAAATTATTTGATCATTTTTCTCTAAAGGTGTATCCTAAATGTCAGTTCTGGGTTTAGTGCACAGTTCGGTAACATCCAGGCAGTTATGTTCCACTTCATTTACATTTTCAAATTCAGCAGTGCCTAGGTAACAAAGCTTAAGAACTCCACACCTTTTTAAGGTAGTATTTGGGGAACACAAAATTAACAACTCGTAGCGAGTCAATCAAGCATCTGTCAAGTATTGAGTCTTGGTCCTGGTAAGCAAGACTTTAACTGAATGAGGGACAAGAACAGGATATCCCATCACAATACTCTCACTCTGGGCAAGACTAACACCAACCATAGCCACCTGTTTTAGGTAATGCGTAAAGTGGCAGCAACTGGACCAAGTGTAGCTGAACAAATTGCTACAGGACAATTTATGCCACCATGTACTTGTGTCATGACAGAAAGAGCACAACAATCACATTCATGACAAAACAATGAAAATAGCTTTGTGTAGTGTGGCATTCCCAGAGCAGTTGCTCTGCAAAGACTTTCTCTCAGCTCAGTAAAAGCTTTCATACAAGCTTCATCGAAGGGTACTGGATCAGTAGTATCTTTGTGGGTCAATCTTTGCAAAGGCTTGGAAATAATAGAAGAATTGGGAATCCATTGGAGACAATAACTGACCATTCCCAAAAACATCCTGACATCTCTTTGAGTAACAGGAGGGTTCTCTGCATACTTTCCTTGCACCTTGCTCTATTTGATGTCCCAAATATTTCACTTCTTTTTTACAGTACTGTCATTTCGCTGGAGATTGTTTGGGCCTCCTTATGAGTTTGGAGGTCCGAACGCCAACAGGTTGGTGGAGAGGACCGCCAAATTACGACATTGACAGTATTCAGATTAGAATACAGCCAAAACACCGCTGGCACCACCACCATGGTCTGGCCGCCACAGATAACGGTAGCCACCTGCAGGCTGGTGGAGACCATGTTTCTGCTGGGCAGATTACGAGGTTACACACCGCCAAGGGTTCTGCCTCGATCGCACCACCACGGAAACCCAGGTGGAAAGCAAATGCAAAAAAAGGAACCTTCAGGAAGACATACTCGTCCAGAGCTGCCATGGAACCAGAACTACATGTCATCCAGCTGCTCTTACTCACCTAGAGACACCGGAATCAACGTTGAAGATGACAACAGCAACTGTGAGTACACACACTTACCTGTCACTGTTGTAAATTGCCAAAGTTCACACACTCACACAACATACCTATTGGGAACGGGGGCGAGGGCGACACACACATGTAACCTGACACTGACACACACACTCAGACAGCCACATACACGCACACATACACAGTCTACACAGTCTACACACTATGGCCATCACACACACACACACACATGGCAAAAACACACACCTACTCCTGGAAACATAGTACCGACACAGTCACACACACCAACACACAACACCACAGAATCTCACTACAACACCACAAAGGCAACACAATCAATGCATTGGCAAGCACCCACTATAGACACTACCCAAGACATATCACACATACAACATAAAATACACACAATCACACAACTATACAACGCAACATTCGCCATATACAGCAAACATACATTACAATGTATCTGACATACCATGCACCAACCATGCACACAGTCAAAGCACACAAAACCACACAATACTGCAACAAACATGTCAACACAAAACACCACTCAATACATGACAACAGCATGTCCTCAACATACACATGGCCATCACACAACACACACCCATTAATGGGGGATAAATGCACTGCATATAACCTCACACGCTGCCACGACAAAACAGGTAGGACAAGCACCACTTACACACAAATACTCGCACACAATGTCAGCCATTCCCAAATATGCTTTAAGAAAAGAAATGCAGGACAAATATGTAACATCGAAACCAACAATTGGTTGGTCCAATTATATATTAAAATTCATAATAAATATTAATGTGGTCAAGGCCATAGGCTAGTCCAAGTAGAAATAGTGCAACATGCACTTGATGCACACCTGTGTACCCCAAACTTGACTCCAGACTGCCATGTAACCTCCACAGGGGGGCAGACTTAGGAGGAGGTCCTTTGGGATTGGGCTGGGGAGGGGGGGTGTAGCGGGGTGTCCTCCGTTGACGCAACCCGTAGTTGCCCCAGGAGCTCCTGTTACTTATAAGTTAGTAATTCCCACCAGTACCCGGAGGGAACAAATATACCACATCAATCTCTTAAAACCATGGCATGAAACAGATGATTCCCGCCATATTTTGTATGTTAGCACTGAATCTGTGGACGACCTACCACTATACCCCTTAGAGGCACAAGATAAAACAAAAAAATGTTGGCCTCAGTTCGGTGCATCTCTCTTTCCCCTTCAGAGTTCACAACTGTCTATGTTAGTAAATAATAATTTAGATGTTTTCTCAAAGCCCCCTGGCAAAACACATTTAACCCACCATCACATACGAACAATAATAGATAAGGTAGCCAGACAAAGACCGTATCGAATACCTGAAGCTACACGGAAGCTAGTAGAACAGGAAGTAGAAGAGATGTTACAGGCAGGTATCGTTGAGCGGTCCTCCAGTCCTTGGTGTTCTCCCATCGTTCTAGTTCCAAAACCAGACGGAACGATTACATTTTGCATTAACTTTCGACAACTGAATGCTCTGATTCATTTTGATACTTACCCAATGCCTAGAATCGATGATTGGAAGGAACGCTTAGGGAAAGCCAAGTATATGACCACATTAGACCTCACCAAAGGTTATTGGCAAATACCCCTAAAAGAGGAGGATAAAGAAAAAACTGCATTTGCTACCCCCTCAAGTCTTTATCAATTTAAAATCCTTCCTTTTGGCCTACATGGCACACCGGCCACCTTCCAACAATTAATAGACCTGGTACTCCGACCCTTTCAAAATTATGCAGCAGCCTATTTAGATGACATTGTCATCTATAGTACTTCTTAGGGGGAACACCTCTCCCACTTGACTAACATATTACATGCTCTTAGAGATGCAGGTCTTACAGCGAACCCAGATAAATGTAAGATTGGCATTGAGACCATTAATAACCTGGGATATTTAATCGGACATGGAGTAGTGAAACCCCAACTTGAGAAAGTGCAGGCCATTACCCAAATGACGCTTCCCCGAAAAAAAGGATGTCAGAGCCTTCTTGGCAGTGGTAGGATACTACCCACAATTCATTCCTCATTTTTCAGAAATAGCAGCCCCCCTCACTGCCCTGTTGGAAAAAAACAAACCCAATCAAATTACTCATCTCTCTGAAATAGAGAAAGCCCGCTTCGAACACTTGAAACATCTCCTGACTATCAAGCCAGTGTTGTGTTGCCCTGATTTTCAAAAGCCTTTTCAGGTCCAAACAGATGCCTCGGATCAGAGCCTCGGGCTGTCCTTTCTCTGGCTGATGAGAAGGGATACCATCCTGTAGCCTTCTTAAGCTGCAAGCTCTTACCTCGGGAAAGGCATTACCCTACCCTTGAAAAAGAATGTCTGGCGATCAAATGGGCTGTTGAATCTTTGCGTTATTATTTGGCAGGTCGGACCTTTACCTTATTTACTGACCATGCGTCCTTGATCTGGATGGCATGCCATAAAGAATCTAATGCTCGGGTGCTCCGTTGGTTTTTAACCCTGCAATCCTTTTCCTTTCAGGTTCGGCTCTCGCCTGGCTCACTAATCTCCAATGTTGACTACATTTACCATTATACTTCTGACCTGTGGCCTCAACAGCCACTTTCTGGGGGGAGTGACACAACCTGCAGATGCCCCGGGGGTATGTACACGGACGTCCGCGGCCCGAGGATACTTCTGGTGCCACCTTTGGCAACCCAGCAGCTTTAGAGACAAGGCCAAGGATCTTCAAGATGCCAGATGATGCGGGGCTTTTTAAAGCCCGGGAAAACGAGGAACGAGGGACGCCGCCGGAACAGAAGAAGACGGACAAACCGACTGCCACGTGGGAAGCAGAGAATTCAGTACTGGCCCTGCAGCGAAGACGTGGACCGGGTGATCAGGAGGCAGCAGAACGCTGAGGCCGGCCACGCTCTAGGAAGAACGTGGCCTAACCAGGTACGGGAAGGGGGGCAGGCGGGGAAAGTTGTTCATAATTTTTATTTTGGCTTTCCCTTCGATATGTAAACGGCTCCTGATTTTTTTCTCTTTTTCTCCTTATACACAAAAGGTTGTTTTGTGTTCACTTTTCATGCTGATATATGCTGTAGAGATTTAAAGAAAAAAAAACAGACAGAACAAAAGAAAAGAACGAGAAGAGTAAAATGGAAACAGCAGATTATGTTTTCTGACATCATTTTATGTATATATATATATATACATGTCATTTTTTTTTACATTTTGAGAACAGTAAGAAATCAAATGAAATAAAGGACAGAATAGAAAGAAACACAGCTAAAGACAGGAAAGCGAAACCAAGACAGAAAGAAAAGTGAAAAGAGAAGAGAAACAGAAAGAAGCAAAACAGGAAGTTAAGGAAGTTACAGGATAAAAGTGTAATAGAGAGGAAAGCAAAGAAATATCAGCACAAGAAAAGAGAGAGGTAGAAAGAAAGAATCAGAAACAGTAAGGGGAAAGAAGGAACGTAAAACAAAGAAGAGCCTATATACCAACCTCCTGTGTTCTTTTCTTTACATGCTCCTCCTGGGTCGGTCCCTGTATAAAAGAAGAACAAAAGAGAGGAAAACGTGAAGATCAAAGGAGAAGGCAAATGCGAAGAGCCAAGACAGACCAAGGATAAAATGACTAAGAGGCTGTCAAACTCTTATTTACTTTAATAAACTACTATAGCAAAGATACACGTGTACCTCTATTACTGACACTCTCCTACAGGGTGTTAGGTCTAGACTTAGTAGAGGGTTGGGTTCTCTTGGGAGGGGTAAACTTCTTGGCAGGGAGGGGCATGGGTACTTGCAGGGGAGTAGGGGAGGTCTTGGAGATGGAAGGGATGGACCTCTGGAGGGAAATTGAGCATTTAGGGGTCTCACGGGGGAAGAGGAGTAGGGAAAAGGTCAAAACATGAAAGGAACATTTTTTTAGGCACACAGGGATGGTCATCAGAAGAGGGTTTGGGAGTGGAGGATGAGGGAGTGGTTGTCTGACGTGTTAGTGTGAGTGTTGTATGTGTGTGTGGGAGGTATGCTTGTGGTTGGTGGGTGTCTGTAGTGTGGTTGAGTGAGGGCATTTATGTGTCTTGAGCTGAGGGGGTGGAGGTGCTGGGGGTGTCGTGGTGGGTGGGTGACTGTCTGTTGGTGTGGTATGAGCAGCGATGCTGGATGTGCTGCATGTAGGAGTGTCAGTGGCTGTGATGTCTACGGGTGTTGTGAGTGGGTTGGATATCTGAGGGTCTGTGTGGTGCTGTCTGTGGGTAGGATTAGTGTGGTGGCTGGATCTGTGAATGTTGTTGTAGTTTCTGCAGGTGTGTCAGGTGTGCTTTCAGTGATGCTGGGGGTGTCAGGGCAGGTAGTGACTGTTACTGTGTGTGCAGGTGTGTGTTGCTTGTGTGCATGCCGGTGGTGCTTGTGTTTGTCTGAGCTAAGACTGGATGCTAAGGTGGATACATGCCTGCCTGTCTGTGTCCTTTGACTGGGTTGGGACAGAGGGGTTTGGATATGAGAAGAGGACAGTGGAGGGGGGGATCGGGGACAAAGGATGACTGGCTGCCATCAGTGTAGAGGCCAAGCCTGAAAGGATCCCTGTAGGCCAGCCAGTATACTATGAATGCCCTCCAGGAATGCATTACTCTGTTGTATCTGGGTTGCCAGTCCCTGGGTGGCATTCACGATGGTCGACCCACCCTCAGAGATTGACCTCAGGAGGTCAATAGCCTCCTCACTGAGGGCAGCAGGACCGACAGGGGCAGGGGAAGAAGTGCCTGTGGCAAAGGAGATGACCACCTTCTTGGGTGAGTGGGCACAGCCAACCTGGTGCGGAGCTACTGGGAGGGTGGTGCTAGTAAGGAGGGTGGAGGACATAGATGGTGCTGGGGTGGTCCCAGATGGGTCCCCTATCTCCAGGGAGTGTCCACTGGAGGAGCATTACGAGGATGATGAGGTGGATACTGTCTCCCAATGGCACTCCCCTCACCCGCCTGGCCAATGTGTCCCTTGGCATTGGTGGTATCATGATTTTGGGCCCTGTGGCCAGCAGCTTACCCACTTGGCTGTGCCCCGTCTCCTTCGCCTGCCAATGGTGAGAAACAGAAAGGTAGGCTCCTCACATTCTTTACATACACATACATTACACCATACACAACAGTGACATTACATCTATGTGTAAAACATCCCCAGGTAGGAACCATTTTGAGCCAGAATCATGTCACAACAACATATCTTTGCTACCCTATATAACAAGAATATCACACAACATAAGCCAACTATCTAAACACTACATCACCATCCTATCTACAGCTATAACAAACCCTATACTAGCACAAGATGAATTGCCTACATTAAACGTGTGTCCCTATACACAGCATCACTGTGAAACCATAATCCATCAATGGGAATTAGTGTTGACTGTGATCTCACATTCATACATACTCCAAATCTACACTTGCTCAGTCCATGAACAGATGTCATGTCCTATGAACGTGACCTCATCACATGCCAACTATAACACAGCATGTTGCTTAGCAATCACATTAATAACGTGTAACTGTGTCTATTACATTCAGAAATGCAAAAACCATAGAAGCTCCTACACTTGGCATATCCAAAGTTAGAGTTTGATATATTTCATATGCATTTCAACAACACATGTATCAATAGTGTTTTTATCTAAGGTTGATACACACTTTGTGGACCTATTCATCTTAGCAGTTATCACATAGTAAACAAAGTAATGTACAGCCATAGGGACCTACTCAGCACACAGGATCTACCCACAGACAACCCCAGGTACACCTTCAATACAATGGTCACCTGCCATGTGCATGAAGGCCACATAGAGTACTAATAATACTGATGATCAGCAAACTCACATCAACATTATCCAAATCACAACATGACTATCAGCACTTCAGACATAAGTAACCTAACATCTTTGGAGTAAAGTTACACTGACAGAAACAAGCATGTAAGTTACCATGATTGAGACATAAACCTAGAGTGCAGCAAAGTGACTGATAACATATACCATTCCACCAGCATGTGAATGTCAACAACAAAACCACCAACACAATGACGGCAGTGCAAATTGAGCTTAGCAAAAACAATGTATATTGTACCATTTCGGAGATGTCCTGCCCCATGTAGCACACCCACAATACATTGGCTAAGGGAATAGCAGGCTAACCACTTACCTTCACATTACCATGCACATGGGACAAAAAGTCTGAATTCACATTTCTACGTCATGCCTTGCACTGGGAAGGTAGAAATACCACCATGCTATTCATCATGTAGGATGTCCACCCTGATTATGCATCACAGTTTTCCAATGTATACTCCTCAATCAACTATGGAGACATCTCCTCACACCTTGGAGTAAGTGTAGCAAGTATGGCATTTGAACTTACAGATTGAGATCACACCCTCACATGAACTTTACATCTACGTCACAACTCATGATTTTATTGGCCTTTTTCTCACCTGTTAGACCCTATGTTGCACATAGAGCTAGATCCAGTGGAACAGGAATGGACAAAGACCTGAACAACTTACTAACAGGATACCTGTAGTATGGATCAGTAGGTGATAAGAATGACCCAGCAGGTTATATATAGAGCAGTATAGTGGTACACATATGACACTGTCACATGTGCATCACCACATGCTTCAATACAATATGGTTCACACTCCTGGGTTTAATGTTCCTATACACACTAGAAGCTTCATACCTGTATGTGAATGCTATAACATGTACACCTAGGTGTACCTAGGGAACTATTTGCCTTTAGTTCATACACTGAACTTGCAGATAGATTTAAATGTATGTATCAGTACTTACCCCCTTGTGGCTGCTGTGCTACCCTCAAATGCCCATCCAATTCAGGGTAGGCCACCACCAATATGAGGGCCATTAGGGGGTCAATGTCCGATGGGCACTGTTAGAAATAGGGTCTTTGGTTGACAGTCAGGTTACCCCCTGTTCAAGCAAGGACCCTCACTCTAGTCAGGGTAAAAGAGAATCACCCTCAGCTAACCCCTGCTTACCCCCTTGGTAGCTTGGCAGAGCAGTAGGCTTAACTTCAGAGCGCTAGGTGTAAAGTATTTGTACCAACACACACAGTAACTTCATGAAAACACTACAAAATGACACAACACCAGTTTAGAAAAATAGGAAATATTTATCTAAACAAAACAAGACCAAAACGACAAAAATCCGACATACACAAGTCAAGTTATGAATTTTTAAAGATTAAACTCAAAAATAGCGCTTAGAAGCAAAAATGCTTCGATGAGATGTTAACACGGCGTCGTGACGGAGTCGTTCCCAACAAGCCGACACCAGTGGCGCCGGACACGGAGTCGTGTAGACCCCCAAGTACAGTACCTTTAGTGAAGAGTGAAAACAAGCCGATGCGTGAAGTCGGGGATCGCGGCGTCTGTGCGAAAAGTTGAATCCGTGCACTTCGAGCGGCGTCGGTCACGACATGGTGCAGCGACTTCCACGGAGTCGCGGACTTCAGCGTGACTGCTGCGGCATCGGGCCTGAGAAGAGCGTCGCGTTCCAGCGAAGGTCACGCCGTCAGGTGCAGGCGGCGTTACCGGATTCAGCAACGGCGTCGGTCCGAAGTCGATTTCCTTGGATTCCACCAGCTTTCCTTTCAAGGGCCCAGGGACTGGATAGGGCACCACTTGTCAGAGCAGGAGTCTCTCCAGAGACTCCAGGTGCTGGCAGAGAGAAGTCTTTGCTGTCCCTGAGACTTCAAACAACAGGAGGCAAGCTCTAAATCAAGCCCTTGGAGATTTCTTCACAAGATAGAAGGCACACAAAGTGCAGTCTTTGCCCTCTTACTCTGGCAGAAGCAGCACTGCAGGAAAGCTCCACAAAGCACAGTCACAGGCAGGGCAGCACTTCTTCCTCAGCTATCAGCTCTTCTCCAGGCAGAGGTTCCTCTTGGTTCCAGAAGTGTTTCTAAAGTCTGTAGATTTGGGTGCCCTTCTTATACCCATTTTAGTCTTTGAAGTCACCTTTCTTCAAAGGGGACTCACACCTACTTGTGAAATCCTGCCTTGCCCAGGCAAGGCCTCAGACTTGCAGACTCAGACAGCAGACTCAGAGAGCAGGGGGTCGGAGCCGGAATTGTCAGAGGTAGACACAGTCCTTTCAGATGAGAGTGACCACTCCACCCCTCCCTCCTAGCAGAGATGGCTAATCAGGAAATGCAGGTTACACCCCAGCCCCCTTTGTGTCACTGTCTAGTGCGAGGTGAAAAACAACCCGACTGTCAAACTGACCCAGACAGGGAATCCACAAACAAGGCAGAGTCACAGAATGGTTTAAGCAAGAAAATGCTCACTTTCTAAAAGTGGCATTTTCAAACGCACAATCTTAAAATCAAATTTACTAAAAGATGTATTTTTTAATTGTGAGTTCAGGGACCCCAAACTCCACATGTCCATCTACTCTCTAGGGGAATCTACACTTTAATCATATTTAAAGGTAGCCCCCCATATTATCCTATGGGAGAGACAGGCCTTCCAACAGTGAAAAACGAAGTTGGCAGTATTTCACTGTCAGGACATATAAACCACATTACTATATGTCCTACCTTATCCATACACTGCACCCTGCCCTTGGGGTACCTAGGGCCTACCTTAGGGGTGCCTTACATGAAAGAAAAGGGAAGTTTTAGGCCTGGCAAGTGGGTACACTTGCCAAGTCGAATTTACAGTGTAAAAATACACTTACAGACACTGCAGTGGCAGGTCTGAGACATCATTACAGGGTTACTTGTGTGGGTGGCACAACCAGTGCTGCAGGCCCACTAGTAACATTTGAATTACAGGCCCTGGGCACCTCTAGTGCACTTTACTAGGGACTTAACAGTAAAACAAATATGCCAATCATGGAGAACCAATTACGTACACATTTTAAACAGGAGCACTTGCACTTTAGCACTGGTTAGCAGTGGTAAAGTGCTCAGAGTTCAAATCCAACAGCAACCAGCCAGAACAAAATAGGAGGCAGGAGGCAAAAAGATTGGGGATGACCCTGCATAAGCAAAAAAGTCCAACAGGCACCCAAGTCTCATTGAAAGAACATCTCCAGCTGGGTCACTGCAGTCTTCCGGGCCCAGCGTCCCAGGTCCTCCTACTGCTCCGTATAGTGGGTGCCCTGCCAGCTCTGAACCTCCAGGGTCTGCACTTGCTTGGTGATGGCACACCAGAGTCACTTCTTTTGATGGACATTGACCTGCTTGGATGACACAGACAAAAGGAAAAAAATATGTCCACATGCACCATCCAAACACAAGTGGACTGAACACTTCAGTCCCAGTAAGCTGTCAAAAATACCCTTCCTCTCAGTCCATACCCATTCACAATTTACCATCTGCAGCCAGCCCATGTGTGGAGTGGACTCTCCCATACAACATGCATGAACAGTACTTGAAATTGACTAGACACATATGATCATGCCACATTATTTCCCATAACATGGTATGTTTCTATAAATATTCCTCAGACCATTATTGTTGTACATGCTGCAATCCATGGTGTGTATAAAGGAAGTTAGATTACACACTAGCTATCATGTACCAGTACTGGATGTCTGCTTCTGCACATGTACACATTCACATACACTCAGACATTATTGCCCAATCCCTCACATTTCATGTACACAATCATATACTCCATTTCTCAGACATTGGTATACCATTGGACTCACCTGCTCCTCTGGCGCAGCATCATATAGCTGTTCATACAGGGCTAGGACCTCATCCATGAGCTTCTCCAGCTCTTCTGGAGTGAAGGCAGGGGCCCTTCCACCTGCAGGACATAGCATGATAGCTTCTAGAGGCAGTACACAGCAGCTCATGAAGTGGAGGTCTCGATGGCAGCAGTGTCAGGAGCCAAGTGACCATTACAGCAGAAAATGGCGGTCACGTCTGCCATGTTTATGACAGTCACTGCAGGCGGACATGGCCATTGGCCCAGGTCTGCCAAAGGCAGCAATGTGTTCCAATGGCAATGCGCACCACAGTTGTGACTGCCTACCGCCATGACGACATCCGCCTGTGGAGTTAGGTCACTTTCTCATGTCCAGTATAGTAGGTCAGGTAACTGCCATTTTGAGGCAAATGTTTCGAAAAGTTATGGTATCTGCGTCACTGATGAATCTCTATATTGTGAAAACTACCAGTAACTACTGCCTTCATGTTTAGTGCTATAATTGTGCATGTGTGTTGTAAAAACTGGGTAACAGAGGAATTGGTGGTAATGTAAATAATAACCTATTCTCAACATCCTATGTGTGTCAATAGTGGAGTATAGGTGCAACAAATATGTGTCACATGTTAACTAGGTTGGACTATCATAAACTGACAGTCACAGATAAACAGGGAGGTCTAGTACATGAAAGTATTCATGGAATGTGAACCAAGAGAACCTGTCGTAGGATGCATAGCAAGATCCTGTACTTCTAATGTCATATTTTTATCTTACATCATATGGCGACCTCTATTTGAACTTATCCATTATGTGTACATTGTTAAAATCACGTACAATCTAATTTTCTTCCACATAGTTACCCTGGCATGAGGAGAGGAAGACAATCTCCAGTGTACCGCCCACTAGTAGACCGGGACACCATAGAGGAAAGACACATAATACAGATCTATCACCTGAAGAGACATACCATCACGGATTTCTGTGATCAGTTGGAGCCAAATGTGATGTCCCAAAAGCATACCTCGCATCATTCAAGTCATGTCAGTGCTACACTTCCTGGCCACTGGGACCTTTCAAAATACAGTGGCCCTAACTGCAGGGATGTCTCAACCCATGTTCAATCTGGTTTTGAAGGATGTACTGTGTGCATTGTTGAATTACCTGGACAGCTACATCAGGCTTTCTCAAAGTGGAATTGGCCTATGTGAAGGCAGAGTTTTATGCTTTGGAACACATTCCACATGTCGTTGGAGCCATAGATGACACCCATGTAACCTTGGTTCCCCTCAGTGCCAATGAACAGGTATACAGGAACAGGAAAAACTATGACTTATTCAACGCCCAAGTGGTGTGTTTGGCAGACCAGTGCATTTCACAAGTCTGTGCAAATTTTCCAGGATCAGTCCATGATTTCTTCATTGTGCAGATCAGCAATATCGCATTGCTGATGACACAACTCTACACAGAGAAAGCCTGGCTGGTTGGTGAGTCACATTTGATGTGTTTGCAAAATTTATCTTGTGCTATAACAAATGTGCATGTCCAAGAAATATGTTTGTGTTGTTGGAACTATTGCTTACAGGGGATGTTGTCTACCCAAACCGTCCTTGATTGTTGACATCAGTGAGGTACCCAATCACGCCAGGAGAAGTCCGCTATAATGAGGTCCACGGAGGTATGTCATATAATTGTTGCCTGTTGCAACCTCAACAACCTTTCCCTGAGACATCAGATTCCATTCATACAAGATGAAGGGGAAACAGCAGAACCGGTGGGTGGAAATGCAGATTTGCCAAGTGATGATGAGCTTGATGAAGATGAAGCAGGAAACTTCAGGGAAGATCTAATCAATCAGTTCTTCAACTGACTGAAGGAATGTGATGTCTCTTTAGTATTGAGAGATCATGTTTTAAACTACAATTGATGTCTGGCATGTCACCTCCTATTTACCATCATCTGTTAGGTCTTAGTTGGCTACAATGCCAATGAGTCAGGTATGCATGCAGATTGTAAATTAGTATTGTGTACAGTATATTGTGATAAACAGTGTCCTAAGATGTTACTGCACAAGCAAAGTCGCACTTGTCAGAATTGATGTATGTTCATAGCTATGTCCAATCACTTATCTGTCAATCACAGATTTGTTGAGTTTCTGTTTGCCTCTTCATCATTGGCAAGTCACAGACAGTGTCAGAGGCAAATGGGAATTGCAGGCAGACATGAGAAGTGAACATGGATGAATACAAGTACAGATTGGCATGAATATGTGGAGTGTAACTAACATGGCCTGACTGTCAGGAGGCTGGAGTGGAAGTTTTTTTCCCACCAAGGAGATCTGTTTGGTACTGGAGGTGGTCAAATGGTGTCATGTTTGTGTTCATATGTGTCCGACACATGTGAAAATGTTGCACCATAGCCTCTCCCATCATAATGGTTTATTTTCTCTGTGACCTACCTTGAACACAGCTGTCAGTGTGTTCCTACTTTGCAGACCAATGTACATGTATCTGTGGACTGGCATGGGTGAGTGGCAAGCCTATAGGTATGGCACCATGGTAAGTGAAAGATCCAAGTACTGGGAACATCAGCATTGTACTGATCTCTATCTGTATCATGGGGTATGACTATTAGTGAGCTAAGGTATGGGTATATGATAAGACTTTACCTGGTGATTCAAAGGACCAATCTGTATGGCCCCAGGCTTGTAGAAAGAGTGACATTTCCTTAACCTGTGGTATGGTAGTATATGACAACTCGGCTTAAAATCTGGTGTAACTAGCAGTACTACACTATCTGCTGTTAGCAAATCTAGAAATAAATGTGTGAAGATGTCCAATACAGCTGTTTTTGCTTATATCAATGTTGCAATCCCAATGTAATGAGTCTCCTGGTGGTACAGTACATGTGTGATGTCCATAACAAAGGATGTACAATACAGAGGGACATATTGATAATATAGTTATCATACATGACAATAGTACATGGTTGATAAATGACACTTATACAGAAACTGTGGTTAAGGTGTATTTATTGGGGAGTGCAAAACAATATGTGTGAATTGAAACAGACATAACAGAAACCAAACAGTGAATGGTTCAGTCATAGTGGCTGAAATCATCAGGGTAGCTACTACACCATTTGGAAACACAAGTCCAGCATACTTCTAACAGGGTAGTGTTGATGTCCCTCAGCTCCCCAGCAATGGAAGTAAGGAAGGCATTTTGTGCCTGGTGGTTGTCCCTCTGCAGCTGTTGGATTTCGCCCCTCATGGTGACTACCTGGCCCATCATGCCTTGGTAATTTCGGTAGGCTCTCAAGACTTCGAAGATGGTTTCCTGGTCAGTATGGTTCCTTTGAGCCCTCATCTTCATACTCCCTCCAATGTACTCTACCCCCATGTGCCTGTGCCCCTGGCACAGTGTGCCCACTCCCACTGGTGGAAGGATCATTGTTGTCAGGGGTGACAAGGGAAGGCGCAGGTACCTGTACTGGGGGCACAAAATGTTATAAACAGTCCTTGGGACACAGGTTTGGGGGCAAATGGTTGCCTGTGATGTGGATGCAACAGGGCCGGGAGGAGTGTTTGTGGGCAGGGTGAGACTGGCAGTTGTTGACTGACCAGGTGTCCCTGATGGTCCAGCTTCATCGTCAGTTTCCAAACATCCAGGAGACCTTCATCCAGAGGTTTAGTGACAGTCTCTGGTATCCTCTCCATGATGACAATGGCAAGGTTTCACTTGGGAGAAGTGGAACACAGTACAGCTGTAAGTGATACAACAAGTGATGTTTCAGTTAGAGTATTAGTGAAGGTGTGTGAGATGCACACAGTGCCTTAACATGATCCCCAGAAATGACAGTGACAGCCGCTGGCAAATCTCACTTAGAACAACACGAGACTCTGAAATTTCCATGCCATACACAATGCTCAAAGATGTTAAACTATAGTGGTAGTAATCAGACTGCTGATACCCTCTTATGTTGTCTGACTATTGACATGGGTGTTAATCTTTGTTGCCTAGTGAAGTGTCTGGCATGATACATGGCACAAAAAGCTGTAAAATGCACAGTAGTGTCAGAGTAGGGACACAGTATGGTAGTAAGCAATTGGCATTGACCTCTATGTGGATGTACTGCATGTACATTCACTTTGGCGTCTATATTCCCCCCTGCCCTCAAGTGAGTCAATTCCATTCTTTGCATTGTTTTTCTAAAGGCAGTTTGATGAGGCACTCAGCTGTAGCTGTGTTTTGCTTGTAATGATAGTGGAAGTGGGCCAGGCATTGCTGACATTTCCATATAATGTTTCACAGTGGTCCATTCTTGATGGGTTACATTGGTATTTATTGTCACATGAATGACATCTCATATTTGGTGCATTGCTCAGGTTTTCATTATGGTAGAATGTTGCCTTCTGGGAGTTGTAGTGCCATAATTTTCCAATATTTCACCTGCCATTCCCAAGGGCCGTGGAGCCAGCTGAGTTTAGTGGCATGTGGAATGTCAGGGAAGGCCATTGGGGCATTTGGGCAAAGGGGGGTGGGTGGTTTGTTAATTGAGGTGGGATAACGTGGTGAGGGAGCATGCAGGACAAAACAGTTAGGTGGCATGAATGTTGTGAGGACTCACTAGACTCCACTCCCCCAGGTATTCCAGTCAGGCCCTCAGGATGCAGTATGTCCAAGACCTTCTCCTCCCAAGATGTGAAAGTAGGGGAAGGAGGTGGGGGCCCACCGCCAATCCTCAGGACTGCCAGCTAGTGCCTGAATGCCATGGAATGCACCTTCCCCCAGAGGTCAATCCACCTCTTCCTGATGTCCTCCCTTGTGCATGGATAGGCACTTACAGCACTGGCCCTTTTGACTATTATTTGCCACAACTCCATTTTCCTGGCTATTGATGTTTGTTGGACCTGTGCTCCAAACAGGTGTCACTCTACCCTGACAATTTCGTCCACCATGACCCCAAAGTCATCAGCAGTGAAAAGTGGGTGTTTTTGTGGGAACATGGTAGTGGTGGGAAAGATGGTGATGTAGTATTAAAAAAGCACAACTTGTACCCGAAGTAAGTGATGATGTGTAGGTGCTCTAATGTGAGTGGGTGACAGATCTTGTGTGTGAAAGTTAATTGTGTGTTGTGTATGGTGTGCAGGTGTGTGATGTATGCGTGTTGAAATGTGTGTAGCTGGCAACAGTTGTTGCAGTAAATCTGTGATGGTTATTTCTCCTCTGTGGCAGTGTGTAGCGTTCTGGTTGCAATAGATTGTGGGCTGTGTATGGATGTGTGATATATTGGAGTGTGTAGGTTTGTCGATGTGTGTCAGGTTTGGGATATTCAAACTATCCAATGTGGTGTTGTGTTCAGTGTGATGTAAGTTGAGACCGCCTCGGTTCGCATCGCCAATGGTTTTTCACTATGGAAGAACCACTGTTGTGATTTGTGGGTCATTATATGATGAGAGGATTTTTGTCAGACTGGCGGTGCTGGTGGTTGTACCACCTCTTTTCCGTCCTTCAGTGTCCTGGCGGTTTTGAATATTTGGATGTTTTTTGGTGGACTTCACAGTGTAACTCTTAATACGAGAGTCGGATTACCGCCAACATCATGGTTTTTTGGTAGATGCCACCACAGTGGTCTTCCCAAAAGACTGCCAAACTCGTAATGACCCCCTTTATGTCAATTTTCACCCAAATGATTTAGTAAGTCAATAGTTTATTGCCTGCATGCTTCTTGTGTCATTGAAGCAATTATTAAGTCATCAATGTACTGAAACAATGTTGATTGGAAAGCCATTTCCAATGATTCTAAATTCTTTTTCAACACCTGATTAAAAAATTATGTGGATTCTGCAAATCCTTGTGGAATTCTATGCCAGGAATACACATGATTGCAGAATTTAAAACAAAAGAGACACTAACTATCCTTGTGTACAGGCACTGAGGAAAATGCTACTGTGAACCATTCTACGTCACATGGAATTTGGAATATAATATCTGCTGGATTTGGTACCACTGGACAACATTTGACCACTATGTCATTTATCTTTCTCAAATCCTGAACTATGCAAAATGTCCTTTTTCACAAACCCATAATAGTTTATTACATGGGCTTCTCAGCGCTTCTTTCAAAACTCCTTGCTCAACGAAATCTGCAATTACAGGAGTAACTCCTAAAATTACATATAGTGGCATGTGATGTTGTGGAGTTTTCAGGAAAACTGCTTTAGGTTTAACTTTAACTTTGACTGGCTCCACTCCTTTAACTAGACCAATATATCATCCCAAAAGATCCCATACTTTGACTGTATCATATAGGTCACTTGGCAGGTCCAGTACTGTAAATGTGGTGTAAAGAGTAATCAATGGGAATTCTTAATAATTATATCACAACCAACTTGTGTGCATGATTCCTCATCATCACTGTTTGTTTGAATGGTAATTCCATCATTCATGCAAGTAATCAAACATCTTAATTTGCTCAATCCAACAGGATACTAGGCTTGATTTACAGACTACTAATTTATGCATGCCTTCAAAGCTACCAATTTCAACAGGAATCAATTCAGTAATCAGATTTGTCAGGTGTGTGTTTGCTACTTCCAAAACCTGTACTGTTCCCCCAGAAAGTGGCACATTGGGAACTTCTGCAGTTCCTGGCAGTAGAGCGTGTGGCTCCTGTATCAACCAGGAATGACATTTCATGACCCACAACTATTCCATTTATATTGGCACCATTTTGATCCACTTCTAATGAAGCTGTTAGCATGCATTCTTCTTCATCCAAACTTTCACTCATGATTTCCTCACTCAGTTCATCATCACTGTCTAATGGGTACTGTGTAATTAATTGCTGATCACTCTAACTTCACCTTTGATCCATATTCTGCTGAGGAACCACTACCTGCTGCTATGCCATTGAAGCTTGAGGTATTTGCATTTGCTGCTGCTCGGGCATCATTTGCATCTGCTGTTGTGGTACCTGGAAAGGTGGCACCTGCTGTTGGGGAAATTTCATTTGATGATTCATATTCTGGACATTTCCATTAGGATTCTGATTTTTCAGTCCTCTCAAATTTGGAAAAAGATTATGTTCATTCATCTGCACAAGACCTTGCTGCACCATCAAAGGAAATTCCTGCTACCAGTGTCCAAGATTCCTGCCCTCATGACAAGGTAACATTTTCTTCATTGCCTGCCCATCACCTGGATTAACATTAGTATTCAGATCAACATGATTTCCATTTCCACGATTACCACATCCTCTTCCTCTCGCCTGACCCTGACCCTGAAACACTTGGTTATTTCTCTGTTGTTGTTGTACCCCCTGCATCCCAGATTGTGCTGCTCTAATCTGCATCATCATAGCTTTTTCTCTCAATCTTTTCTGTTTCATGTCAATTTCATCACTGCAATATTTAGCAAACTGTAATAGTTCATCAATTGGTTTTGCTTGCCAGCAAATCAAATGACCTTATCATGTTCCCATCTGCAGGTTTCAACCCCTGCACAAACCTGAACACAAAATGAATCATATTTTTAGGTTCTATTGTTTCTGTACCACTGTAATGTTTTAATGCCTGTAACAATCGGTCATAGTATGCATGTCTTCACTCTTTTGCTTCCTGAGCTGTCCTATCAATTCTCTGCAATCAATATCTTTAGGGTAAATTCTCGATTTCAAAAATTAGATCACTTTGTAATAGCTTTTCATTGCTTCGGAAGATGGTGCACCTGTAACCTGATCTTATAGAAGCTCTCTAGTCGGCCAGTCAACACTCCTCTTGCATTCCATCCATAAATCAGCTGGGACCACTGTTTCTAAAAGAGTATTTAAATCTTCCCAAAAACATTTTGCAAGTTTCATAAACCTATCTGTCTGTTGATACCATTCCACTTGCTCCTCTCACAATCTCGGGTAATCATTTGTGAATGACGAAATAGCACTCCTGCTCCAAGGGACATGAACATAATTCATCCAGGGATTTCTCTCATTGGTAATATTTTAACTGGACTATCAGTCTGCTGAGTGTCAGTAGAGTTCGAAGTTGCAGATTCTCTTTTATTCTGTTCTCTTTTCTGTACCCATCTGCCTTTTATTTATCTAATGCTCCCTATGTGTGAGAAAACAGGGCTGATTGCAGAGGCCCCCTAACTTTTTGCCCCCATTTTCCACTTTTTGCTGGTGTTTTCCTGACTCTGATGGTGCCCTGGGTACTGCTAACCAGTCCCAGGGCCTGTGCTCTGTGTAAAATGGATATGCAAATTAGGCTCATTATAATTGGCTAAGTTAACCTAGCTATAAGTCCCTAGTACATGGTAGGGCATGTAGGTTTAGGGACCACAGCATAGGTGGTGCACCCATAGGTGCACTGCTGAGGTGCCCAGTGTCATTTTAAAGGCAGGCCTGCCTTGCTGGCTGCTTTTAAATTAAAGTTATATGCAAATTCAACTTTGGAATTAAAAGTAGTTCCAAAGTCTTAAACTACCTTATTTTTACATATAAGTCACCCCTAAGGTGTGCCCTATGTGCCCTTAGGGCTGGGTGCCATGTAAGTATAAACAGGGACTTTATAAAAATAGTTTTATAAGCCCTGGTGAGGTAAAAACAGCCAAATTCGTTTTTCCCTCATTGTAGTAAATGGCCTTCATAGGCTAGAATGGATAGACTTTATTTTAATTTTTAAAGTCTCCTTAAATGATGCATACCAAGAGTTTGGTATCAAATTAATTGTTGTAATAAATCCCACAACGTCCAGTTGTTGGATTTAATATAACTTGTTCAGGTAAAGAGTTTTAAACTTTACCTGAAAAGTTGCCAATTTCAGCCCTGCATTGTTTTTGCTGCTGTGCTCTGATTGGCCAGCCTGAGCAGCTTGGCCAAGCTGCCTTGATGAGGTGTGAAGTGGCCTGGCTTCACAGAAAGGAATGTGCCTGTGGGAGGGAATCTCCCCTCAGCAGATGGTGAGGCAGGAAGGGGGAGGGCTGCCAAACTGGTCTTCAAAGGCAGAGAAGGACACTTGTAGCAACCAGCAACACCCCCACATCCTGCAACCCCAGACAACTAGGTGCCCCCTTGATTAGATTAGGAGAGGGGTGTGTTTATGATTTTTAGCCACACCAGTGGGTGGGCTCAGCCAGATGTAACCTCCAAAAATCAGATTCAGCCATGATGGATTTTTAGAGAATGTTGCCTCCTGGGATTGATTTTTGCCACACTTCCCAGGAAGTGGTCATCACAGGGGGAAGGACCCTGCACCTGATTGGAGAACCAGGACCCCCCTGCTTTTCACCCAGGAGCAAGGATAAAACTGGCAGACCTGCACCCACATCTCAGTTCCCTACCACATCCAACAAGGAAGAACAACAGAAGAAGAAGGACTGCCCTGCTGGACCCCTGGCCTGCACCTGGAACCTGCACTCAGAAGGACTGCACCAGCTGCACACTTGGGCTTCACCACAAGAAGGACTTTGCCTGGCTTCAACTGGTTCAAGGAGGGACTCCCTGTTTGCTACAGGTGAAAAAATGCTAACCAGAGTCCCCTGCACCAACTCCTGAAGAAAGCGACCAGCTGACCACTGTCCAGTGGCCAAAAAGGAGTTTGTGCCAGGTGCATTCTGAGAGTTGTAGTCCGCACCCCCCAAGGACCATCTCAGAACTTCTGGACCCTTGGGGTGAGCTATGGACCCCAAAAGAACCTTTGAAGGACATCTGGGAGAAGCCCCAGAAGTTTGGAGAAGTTTGGACAACTTTTGAAAAAAAGCTCCATAGAGGGACCGACCCGCCGCGGCAACTCTAGCCGGCTTGCCTCAACCGCGACCCGGCCTGATTTGCTGGTTTGTCCCGGTAAAGAAAATCTCCGAAAAAGAGACTAAGGCCCTCATTCTGACCTTGGCGGGCGGCGGAGGCCGCCCGCCAAAGTCCCGCCGTCAGGTTACCGTTCCGCGGTCGAAAGACCGCGGCGGTAATTCTGACTTTCCCGCTGGGCTGGCGGGCGGTCGCCTTCAGACCGCCAGCCAGCCCAGCGGGAAAGAGGCTTCCACGATGAAGCCGGCTCGGAATCGAGCCGGCGGAGTGGAAGCTGTGCGACGGGTGCAGTTGCACCCGTCGCGTATTTCACTGTCTGCGCAGCAGACAGTGAAATACATGTAGGGGCCCTCTTACGGGGGCCCCTGCAATGCCCATGCCAGTGGCATGGGCACTGCAGGGGCCCCCAGGGGCCCCGCGACCCCCCCTACCGCCATCTGGATCTCGGCGGTCCGACCGCCGGGATCTGGATGGCGGTAGTGGGGGTCGGAATCCCCGCGGCGGTGCAGCAAGCTGCGCCGCCACGGAGGATTCAATGGGGCCGCGGTACACTGGCGAGACCCCGCCAGTGGTGCCGGTCCGACCGCGGCTTTACCGCCGCGGTCGGAATCCCCATTGGAGCACCGCCGGCCTGTCGGCGGTGCTCCCGCGGTCCTCCGCCCCGGCGGTCAAAGACCGCCAGGGTCAGAATGACCACCTAAGTCTGAAGGTAAAAAGTTGATCGGGACCTCCCAGCCAGCGTATCCGAGAAGGGCTCCATGGACGTCGGATCAAGATCCAGGTTTACCCCGGTCGAAGGATTTTCACCTCGTAAAAACGACTAAGTCCAAAGGTAAAAATCTCCACCGAGGATTCCAGCATCGCGTATCCGGAGAAGGGCTCCAGGAGGTCGGATTGAACTGGCAGGTTCGTCCCGCTGAAGAAAATCTTCGAAAAAAAGACTAAGGGGGTCATTCCGACCCCAGAAACCGTCCAAACACCGCACCGCGGTCAAATGACCGCAGCAGTGATTCTAACTTTGCCGCTGGGCCGGCGGGCGATCTCAAGAAGATCGCCCGCCGGCCCAGCGAGAAAGCCCCTGCAAAGAGGAAGCCGGCTCCGAATGGAGCCGGCGGATTTGCAGGGGTGCGACGGGTGCAGTGGCACCCATCGCGATTTTCAGTGTCTGCAAAGCAGACACTGAAAATCATTATGGCGCCCTGTTAGGGGGCCCCTGCACTGCCCATGCCAGTGGCATGGGCAGTGCAGGGGCCCCCAGGGGCCCCACGACACCTGTTCCCGCCAGCCTTTTGGAACAGGCTGGCGGGAAGGGGGTCGGAATCCCCATGGCGGCGCTGCATACAGCGCCGCCATGGAGGATTCCCCCAGGCGGGGGAAATCCGGCGGGAAACCACCGGACCCGGCTGGGCGACCGCGGCTTCACAGCCGCGGTCGGAATACCTGGTGAAGCACCGCCAGCCTGTTGGCGGTGCTTCATCCGGCCTCCACCCTGGCGGTCTATGACCGCCAGGGTCGTAATGAGGCCCTAAGTGTGAAGGTAAACTTTTAACCGAGGCCTCCCGCGGCCTGTAGCCGAGCAGGGTTCCATCGCGGTTGGCCTTAAACTTTGACTTTGCCCCGGTCGAGGTGCAACCAGATGACCCGATTGGCGCTTTTTGTTTCTAGGCGTTAAAAACAAAATAATTCTTTAAAAATTCATATCTCCGGTTCCCCTTATCCGATTTGATTCGTTTTGGTGTCATTTTAAAGATAAAAATATAATCTATTTTCATAAATTGGTTTTGTATTTTTAAACTGTTTCCTGTGTTTTATTTAAATACTGTTTTGTGATATTTGAATGCTTTACACTCTGTCTCCTAAGTTAAGCCTTGACGCTCGTTGCCAAGCTACCAAGGGTTGAGCTGGGGTTAATTTACTGAGACCTAACTGGACCTTAGTGGAGGTTAGTGGCCTATTCGTAGGTGCAGGTACCTACCTGCCCTTACCAATAACCCAATTTCCAACACTATGACTGAATACTTTAGATTAATTCTCTAATAGGAATTTTCATTCAAGGAGATCTCATGTTTGCAATGTCTTTCAAATCAAATTCTAATCTGTAACTCCTCTTTATTGGTTTGGATATCTCAATATCCACTTCATATTTTCCTGCAGGTTCTGATAATTTCTGATGTGCCAGTTCTGCTCTGTTTGTGAAATCTTTACACATGAAGTATTTATGAGTCAATTCTGTTTAAATCAAGTGTTCCCTCAACCATTTAATTTAACTCTAATTGTAATCTTTCCAGATTCAGTGTCTTTTCCCCTTCAGCAATTGTTTTCATCTACTCACCTTCTCCAACCATTCAGTTAATTGCTGGATTATCAAGCCTTGCAAGGGAACATTATTATTCACTTTAGGCACACATTGTGGTATATTACATGGCAGATGTCTCGCTCTTTTAGGTGAGTTTTTCCATTTCTGAATTTGAATTAAAAGGTGAAAACATTGTTGTGTTAACTGAGTTAGAAAACTTCATACTGCTGTCATTATTTCCCTCGGTGTACAATGGAACAACTGGACCAGTTGTGACAGGAACTCTTAATGCTTCTGGACCTGAGGAAGTATTCCGATTTTTTGAGTAAATCATTCCAGCTCTCTGACCTGTAAATACTGAGGAACTCGATTGTGATACTGCTACTGGAGTACACATTGGCATTGACTTGGTTTGATTAGCAACTTGTACAGGAGTTATTGAATTAGATGCAGACTCCACCTGAACCACTACTGATTTCTGAATAATCTGTGGTGCCACTGGGACTGTAATATTTAGTGCAGAACTAACAACAGTAACTGCAGAATATATTACAGGCTGAGCTGCATTTTGTATCACAGGAGTGTGAGCTAGTCTAATAGTAGGAACATTAGTTGTGATCTGAACTTCACTCTGTGTTACTACAACTGAAGGTGCACTGGGACTAGCACTAACACCTTGATTTATCTCTTCTGCTACACATGGAGGAGGGCGATTTCTCAATAATTGTGGTGTAAATTCATCATCATCTGAATCACTATCATATGTCAGTTATTTTTTGGCTTCATCTTACTTCAATCCAGTTTCTTCAGGATTCCTTTTCTTTGTTTTTAGTCTGACACTGTTCCCTTTTTCTTGTGCAATTGCAGGAAACATTCCAACATCTTGTAAGGTTTCAGTTCTCCAAAAACTTCTGCTCACTATCCCATTTGGCTTCTAACAAAGTTTTCTCAGCTTTTCGCATTCATCTCTCAAATTGTAATTTTTCTTGTTGTCTGGTTACTAGCTCCCAAATAGCTAAAGCTTCAAATTGTGTTGATCTCGGAGGGGGCTTTAATTCATTAAGTACTCTTCTTAGATTTTCTCAAATATTCATATTAAAACTTCCATATGCAGGAAAAGCTAAACACTGTTCCTTCACCATTATTTTGAACCATTGTTTTGACCAAATATATGCTGATAGACTTTTCTCTTCAATTACTACTTGTGCAGGTGTATCTTCTGGTGGGGCAATTTCTCCGATTCTAACTGGAATGAAAGCATCTCCTCTCATCGCACTCTTTAATGCTTTAAAAAAAATCATTTTTACCTTTAATAGGGCTAAACCTAAATATTAAATCTAAAACAAGAAGTATTTTAATCCCAAAATATTTTTCGCTTGCTACTCTTAACCAATAGCTATTCACTGTTGTCCACCAACCCGTGAGCGGGTCCTTTCACCAACTGACTAATCCCAGTGCAGACCCAGTGACATCACACTCGCTCACACAGCGGCTGACAAAGCCTCGCAGCTCATCTTTCAAACTCAACCACACAACTAAATGCTAAATATTGCCAGCACAAAAATTCAGGTTCTCTGCTTACTACAAGTAGGACTGAATTGCTTTGAAAGCTGTACGGGTTACGCTTCCGACTGTTGCTTTCTCTCATTTGCAAGTCAAATTTGACCAGCAAATGTCACTCTTAACTAATACCAGATCCTCCTTCTGTACTCAGGAATCACCTAGTACCTGTCAAAGTAGCATTCACTTACCACGCACACTAGGAATCTACACAACTATACAACTAAACTTTGTGTTATCATCGGCACACCCCAATTAATCAACACCAAACATAGCAGACAAGTAAACAACAACAAACAAGTGTCTCCGGAATCTTAGACCTAACAGGGCTTGTTACAACAACAACCAAGTGGGCAATTGTTGATCACAAAGCGCCACATTCACTTGGAGTACGACGACTCCCCTACTCTCACCCTTTGGAGTAAGCAAACTCCCTACTCAACTACCTTGAAGTACACAAAGTCTCTGCTTCACTCATACATTAGACTCCTCTGTGATTTGCCCAAGTGTTGCAAGTGCAAAGACTACTTAGAACTAAAACAACACTGGGAACAAACCAAACTCATCTAAACAAGCATTGGCAAAACCAACTGAGACAAAAACAGGATGATCTCTCTTCTATTGAGATGAAGCCAGGATGATCTATCTCCTTTTGAGCCAAGACCATTCCCTGCTGCCAAATTCTGTGTGTGTGTGACCTGCTAAATTAGGCTTAGGTGACACTTAATCGGGCTGTGACTCAGACAGGAGTAATAAGATCTCAAATCAAATAATAAGATCCAACAGCAATGAATAACAAGAATATGCAATAAGGAGTCAGTGATTTACACACACCATGACCTATGTGGCTGTGAATCACTACACCAGTTTATTAAAGTTAAAACATTTATTGCCCTTGTATTAACAATGCTAAAGTCATGTAAATAATATGCAAAACCAGATAATAGCAATACAGAAACAACACAGGCTGTCCAAAACATATAAAGAATCTTAGTATGACAAGATCATTCACTGTTAAACACTCCAAAATAATTATAAAGAATAACAACAGAATTATTTGAGAAATAGCAACAGTTTAATTTATTGTGCAGTTGAATCAATCTTCATCAATGAATACAAATTCAATTCAATTATTGGGTAGGTCATCACTGCTTCTACTTCTAGTTCAAAAGCATGTGTGGGACTGAGTTTTGGCACATATAAAATAAAGAATGAGGCAGAAATTAATTTGGAAAAATATCTAAACTATGACAGTAACAAAAATGTGGTTGTATTTCTAAAGGAAACCTGCAAAGAAAAACAAATGCTATTGGTTATACCTCTTCTAAGAGTGACAGCAGTTAGCAGCGTCTTCGTCAGCAGAGCACAGGAATAGCAGGTCTTTGGCGATCAGTATCAGGAACATGAAAAGGGCAACAGTTCAGTAGAGCTGGGCCTAAGGTGTCTGAACTGTTAGAATCATAACATGTAAGTCCGACTGCATAACTCTCCCTCAACTGAAACCGAACATAACTGAGTTACATCATCTGGAACTTTGCATACTTAAAGTCCTATAAACGACTAGCTAGATTCCTATTGGACAAGACTATGGGGTGTGACAATGAACAACCAATTGAATTCTCCAATTTTAACTTTCTGCACGTTTCCTTGAGATACACCCACGTTGACACTCTTCTCCGTATGACAGTTTTCACAACATATTAACATTGTATAAAATAGCACAGAATATGACATTTTTACTTACAATACTTCCTACTTGTACTTATTTCTCCATCACTCAGAACTGTTCCTTCTGTCATTCCCGCTTCCTCATTTATGCTTGATAACACACCAGAAACCTTTACAGCTGCAGGCGAGGAAGGTTACTTATCTTCTTTCACAGTTTTTCTAGACAGTGATGATACTACTGGACTTACAATTCTTCTTGGTCTAGCAAGGATCTGATAAGTTCTTCTTTGACTTTGACTTGTTACACCTCCACCACTAGCCACTTCAGGAGGAGTCAAATTTGTATGATTTTGATTCAACTCAACACCACTTTCAACAAGTTCGGGAGACCATATTTGTTTTATCTCTTTTTCCCATACATCTGCTTCTGGGAGAGTCCTTCGACTCAGACTCAACTCTCTTGCTATTTCCACTTCTGTTTCTGTTGATGCAGGTATATCAGAATTGTCCTCAATTTAAGCTGTCAGAAGAGTACTTGGATCTGGATCTTCACCAGTTTGCATTGTTTTGAACTCTTCAGTCTCTTGCTCTGTTTTTGTCAATTGTTCCTCTTGGGACCATACAGTTTCTGCTCTCAGGAACACTTGGGCCCGTATTTATACTTTTTTTGCGCCGCATTTGCGTCGTTTTGTGACGCAAAAACGGTGCAAACTTGCAAAATACCATTGTATTTTGTAGGTTTGCGCCGTTTTGCATCAAAAAGCGTCGCAAATGCAGCGCTAAAAAAAGTATAAATACGGGCCTTGATCTTCATCATTTAAAGGATATGGCACTTTATGAGTATGGCTTCCATGAATCCAGTTTGGAATTCCGCACACTTCACAGCAGTCATCGTCCCTAGTATGACCTGGAATGAACTTTTCCACCCAGGCTCCAAGCAAGTCTTCAACACGTGCTTCTTAATCACCACCCAATCACCAGCCTGTAGAATCTGGCACTGGTCTTGGGATGGCAGCATGGCTGTTGCTTCCACCTGGTGAGACAAAGAGTGAACCACATTGTCTAGACCCTTGCAGTAATCCAGCACCAAGTCATCTGTTATGCTTTCAAGTGCATTTGCAGAAACAGCGGGCAATCTCATGGCTCTGCCCATCAGTATTTCATGTGGCACGTCTTTCTGTCAGATGCACTTTGCATGCTCATTAGAACCAAAGATAAAACATCAGCCCATTTCAGAGAAGTAAATACACGCTTAGCTTTCAGAGTACCATTCCTTTGCTCCACTAATCCAGAAGCTCCAGGACTATAACTACAGTGAACTTCTGCTCAATGTTTAAGGCTGAACATAGCATTTTTATCACCTCATTATTGAAGTGACTTCCTCTATCTGATTCTAAAGAGGATGGGAATCCGAACCTTGGGATCAATTCCCTAAGTAACAGCTTTACTGCTGAGGCTATAATTTCTACATGTGGGGTGGGTTTTGTTCCAATGACTAAATGTACATACAGTCACCAACACATACCTCACACCACTACACACAGACATCTCAACGAAATCCATCTGCATTCTGATGAAAGGACCACCTGATCTTCCAATGTGACTCAAATTGACAACAGTTCTCTTTCCTACGTTCATTTGTTGACATATAATTCATCTGTGACAAATTGCTTGTACAACCTGTATACATTTTGGATTAAACCAGGATTGCTTAAATGTTGGAATCATTGCATCTCTGCTAATGTCAGTTTGACCATGATAGTATCTAGCCACTTAAGTCAGTAGAGAGTTTGGGACGACTACTTGCCCTTCATTTGACACCCAGATTTCATAAATTTTTCTGGTTACAACCCAATTTTGACCAGTTGCTTTTTTCATCTTCTGAAACCTCATCTTGCAATCTTTTAATTTCTTCGCGAGGGTCAACCACTGTGATCACAAAACTTTGACTTCTCTCATCAGTACCTCTTACATTTTTCCACTCTTTATTGAAAGTGGCATGATGAAGTCCACAATATCTTATTATCTGATCAGCATATGCATTATCCGTGGAAATAAAATCATTTGCTTTGCGATGTGCAGTACACTTTACAACAGCAACTTTGTCAGGTAATTGCTGAGCTTTTAGCAAATCATGAATCCTATCGCCATTTCTGATTGGTGAGCCAGAAAACATCATGAATCCCCTTTGGGACCACAACTGCTCAAAGTCATGCACCACACCAAATCCACATTGGCTATCTGTAAAAATTGTAATTTTGAGCTGTGATGAAATACAGTATGCTCTAGTAAGAGCAACTAATTCAGCCACTTGTGCAGAACATACTCCTTGAAGCCATGAAGCTTCGAGTACACCAGAGATGTCGCACATAGCATAACCATCTCTCATTGTTCCTGCATTGTCTCTTAAACATGAACCATCAACAAAAATTATTTGATCATTTTTCTCTAATGGTGTATCCTAAATGTCAGGTCTGGGTTTAGTGCACAGTTCAGTAACATCCAGGCAGTCATGTTCCACTTCATTTACATTTTCAAATTCAGCAGTGTCTAGGTAAAAAAATAGCAGGCTTAAGTACTCCACACCTTTTTAAGGTAGTATTTGGGGAACACAAAATTAACAACTCGTAGCGAGACAATCAAGCATTTGCCAAGTATTGAGTCTTGGTCCTGGTAAGCAAGACCTCAACTGAATGAGGGACAAGAACAGGATATCCCATCACAATACTCTCCCTCTGGGCAAGACTAACACCAAACATAGCCACCTGTTTTAGGTAACCTGGTAAAGCGAAGGCAACTGGATCCAGTGTAGCTGAACAAATTGCTACAGGACGATTTATACCACCATGTACTAGCATCACGACAGAAAAAGCACAACAATCACGTTCATGACAAAACAATGAAAATAGCTTTGTGTAGTGAGGCATTCCCAGAGCTGTTGCTCTGCAAAGACTTTCTCTCAAATCAGTAAAAGCTTTCATACAAGCTTCATCGAAGGGTACTGGATCAGTAGTATCTTTGTGGGTTAATCTTTGCAAAGGCTTGGAAATAATAGAATCTTTGAGTAACAGGAGGGATCATTTACAATATAGCTGTAACCCTTTCTCTGCATACTTTCCTTGCACCTTGCTCCATTTGATGTCCCAAATATTTCACATCTTTTCTACAGTACTGTAATTTCGCTGGAGATTGTTTGGGCCTCCCTACGATTTTAGCGGGCCGAACGCCAACAGGTTGGTGGAGAGGACCACCAAATTACAACATTGACAGTATTCAGATTAGAATACAGCCAAAGCACTGCTGGCAACACCACCATGGTCTGGCCGCCACAGACGACAGAAGCCACCTGCAGGCTGGCGGAGACCATGTTTCTGCCGGACGGATTACTAGGTTACACACCGCCAAGGGTTCTGCCTCGATCGCACCACCACGGAAACCCAGGTGGAAAGCAAATGCAAGAACGGAGACACTCACCTTCAGGAAGCCATACTCATCCGGAGCCGCCATGGAACCAGAACGACATGTCATCCAGCTGCTTCTACTCACCTAGAGACACCGGAATCAACGCTGAAGATGACGATAGCAACTGTGA
This sequence comes from Pleurodeles waltl, assembly GCF_031143425.1. Taxonomy (NCBI): domain Eukaryota; kingdom Metazoa; phylum Chordata; class Amphibia; order Caudata; family Salamandridae; genus Pleurodeles; species Pleurodeles waltl. The sequence continues at coordinate 374,863,292 of NC_090442.1, forward strand.
GTACACACACTTACCTGTCACTGTTGTAAATTGGCAAAGTTGACACACTCACACAACATACCTATTAGGAATGGGGGCGAGGGTTGACACAGACATGTAACCTGACACCGACACGCACACTCAGACAGCCACATACACACACATACACAGTCTACACACTACGGCCACCACACACACTCATGTCAAAAACATGTCAAAAACACCTACTCCTGAAAACATAGCACCGGCACAGTCACACACAACAACACATAACACCAACAATTCTCACTCCAACACCACAAAGGCAATACAATCAATGCATTGGCAAGCACCCACAATAGACACTACCCGAGACAAATCACACATACAACATAACGTACCACCAACAGGGAACGAACACAAATAATCACACGACCATACAACGCAACATTCGCCATATACAGCAAACACACATTACAACGTATCTAACATACCATGCACCAACTACGCACACAGTCAAAGCACATAAAGCCACACAATACTGCAACAAACAGGTCAACACAAACACCACTCAATACATGACAACAACATGTCCCCAACATCCACATGGCCATCACACAACACACACCCATTAATAGGGGGTAAATGCACTGCATACAACCTCACACACTGCCACGACAAAACAGGTAGGACAAGCACCACTTACACACAAATACTTGCACACAATGTCAGTCATTCCCAAATATGTTTTACGAAAAGAAATACACAAATATGTGGCATCGAAACCAACAATTGGTTGGTCCAATTATATATTAAAATTCATAATAAATATGAAAGTGGTCAAGGCCATAGGCCAGTCCAAGTAGAAATAGTGCAACATGCATTTGGTACACATCTGTGTACCCCAAACTTGACTCCTGACTGCCATGTAACCTCCACAGGTAGTGCATCAAGGGGGCAGGCACCTCAGGGATTATTGGGGCATGGAGTGGGTGTGGGAGGTTTGGGCTTAGGCTTAGGAGGAGGTCCTTTGGGATTGGGCTGGGGAAGGGGTAGCGAGGCAGCCTCCACAAACACCCGCGGCCCCGGGGATACTTCTGGTGCCGCCTTTGGTGACCCAGAAGCTTTAGAGACAACGCCGAGGATAGTCGAGACACCAGATTATGCGGAGCTTTTTAAAGCCAGGGAAAACAAGGAATGATGGATGCCACAGGAACAGAAGAAGACGGACGAGCCGACTGTGACGTGGGAAGAAGAGAATTTAGCACTGGCCCTGCAGCCAAGACACGGACCGGGCGATCAGGAGGCAGCAGAACGCTGAGGCCGGCCACGCTCTAGGAAGACCGTGGCATAACCAGGTACGGGAAGTGGGGCAGTCGAGGATAGGGATATTTTGATTTTTTGTTGTTCATAATTTTAATTTTGGTTTTCCCTTCGGTATGTAAAAGGGTCCTGATAAAAAGGACTGAACATAGTGTGATTTTTTTTTTTCTTTTTGTCCTTATACACAAAAGGTTTCTTTGTCTTCACTTTTCATGTTGATATGTGCTGTAGAGATTTAAAGAAAAAAAAACAGACAGAACCAAAGAAAAGAACGAGAAGAGGAAAAACGGAAACAGAAGATTAAGGGGGTCATTTTGACCCTGGCGGTCCGAGACCACCAGGGCTAAAAGGACGGAAGCACCGCCAACAGGCTGGCGGTGCTTCCAGCCCTAAAACGACCGCGGCGGAAGCGCCGCAGTCGCACCGCCGGGGCCGGCGGTTTCCTGCCGTTTTAGCCCCGGCGGTGATAATCCACCAGGGCAGCGCTGCAAGCAGCGCTGCCCTGGGGATTATGACACCCCTACCACCAGTCTGTTTCTGGTGGTTTGCACCTCCAGGAAGAGGCTGGCGGTAAAGGGTGTCCTGGGCAACTGCACCCGCCGCACGGCCGCAACACCGCCGGCTCCATTAGGAGCCGGCTCCTATGTTGCGGCCTCATCCCGCTGTGCCGGCGGGCACAAACTTGGTTTGCGCCCGCCGGCCCAGCGGGAATGTCATAATGGGGGCATTGGCGGCCGCACGCCGGTTACCGCCTGGCGGGCGGCGGTAGCCGTCCGCCAAGGTCGTAATGACCCCCTATTTTTTCTGACATCTTTATTTATATATGTATATATATATATATATATATATATATATATACACATCATTTTTTATTGACATTTTGAGAACAGTAAGAAATCAAATTAAATAAAGGACAGAACCGAAAGAAACATAGCTAAAGACAGGTAAGCGAAACCAAGACAGAAAGAACAGCGAAAAGAGAAGAGAAAGAGAAAGAAGCAAAACAGGAAGTTAAGGAAGTTACAGGATAAAAGTGTAATACAGAGGAAAGCAAAGAAAAATCAGCACAGGAAAAGAAAGATGTAGAAAGAAAGAATCAGAAACAGTAAGGGGTAAGAAGGAACGTAAAACAAAGGAGGACCTCCTGTGTTCTTCTTTACATTCTCCTCCTGAGTCGGTCCCTGGATGAAAGAAGAACAAAAGAGAGGAAAATGTGAAGATCAAAGGAGAAGGCAAAGACGAAGAGTCAAGACAGACCAAGGATAAAATGATTAAGAGACTGTCAAACTCTTGTTTACTTTAATAAACTCCTATAGCAAAGGTATGCGTGTACCTCTATTACTGACACTTTCCTACAGGGTGTTAGGTCTAGACTTAGTGGAGGGTTGGGTTCTCTTGGGAGGGGTAAACGTCTTGGCATGGAGGTGCATGGGTACTTGCAGGGGAGTAGGGGAGGTCTTGGAGATGGAAGGGATGGACCTCTGGAGGGAAATGGAGCATTTAGGGGTCTCACGGGGGAAGAGGAGTAGGGAAATGTCAAAACATACAAGGAACACTTTTTTAGGCACACAGGGACGGTCATCAGAAGAGGGTTTGGGAGTGGAGGGTGAGGGAGTGGTTGTCTGACGTGTCAGTGTGAGTGTTGTGGTATGTGTGTGTGGAAGATATGCTTGTGGGTGGTAGGTGTCTGTAGGGTGGGTGAGTGAGGGCATTTATGTGTCTTGGGCTGAGGGGGTGGAGGTGCTGGGGATACCGTGGTGGGTGGGTGATGGTCTGTTGGTGTGGTATGAGCAGGTATGGTGGATGTGCTGCATGTAGGAGTGTCGGTGGTTGTGATGTCTGCGGGTGTGTTACGTGGGGTGGATGTTTGAGGGTCTGTGTGATGCTGTCTGTGGGTTGGATTAGTTTGGTGGCTGGATCTGTCAATGTTGTTATAGTTTCTGCAGGTGTGTCAGGTGTGCTGTCAGTGATGCTGGGGGTGTCAGGGCAGGTAGGTAGTGACTGTTGCTGTGTGTGCAGGTGTATGTGTGCATGCCTGTGGTGCTTGTGTTTGTCTGAGCTACCACTGGATGCTGAGGTGGATACATGCCTGTCTGTCTGTGTCCTTTGACTGGGCTGGGACAGAGTGGTTTGGATTTGGGAAGAGAACAGTGGAGGGGCGTGGGAGACAAAGGATGACTGGCTGCCATCAGTGTAGAGGCCAAGCCTGAAAGGATCTCTGTAGGCCAGCCAATGCATTATGAATGCCCTCCATGAATGCATTACTCTGTTGTATCTGAGTTGCCAGTCCCTGGGTGGCATTCCCGATGGTCGACCCACCCACAGAGATTGACCTCAGGAGGTTAATAGCCTCCTCACTGAGGTTAGCAGGACTGACAGGGGCAGGAGAAGAAGTGCCTGTGGCAAAGGAGATGCCCACTTTCTTGGGTGAGCGGGCACAGCCAACTTGGTGGGAAGCTACAGGGAGGGCAGTGCTAATAAGGAGCGTGGTGGACATAGATGGTGCTGGGGTGGTCCCAGTTGGGTCCCCCACCGCCAGGGAGTGTCCACTGGAGAAGCATTCTGAGGATGATGAGGGGGATCCTGTCTCTCCATGACACTCCCCTCCCCCTCCTGGCCACTGTGTCCCTCTCTATCTGTGATATCATGATTTTGGGCCCCGTGTCCAGCAGCTTCCCCACTCGGCTGTGCCCCGTCTCCTTCACCTGCCAATGCTGAGAAACAGAAAGGTAGGGTCCTCATATTCTGTACATACACATACATTACACCATACACAACAGTGACATTACTTCTATGTGTAAAACACCCCCAGGTAGGCACCATTTTGAGCCAGCATCATGTCACAACAACATATTTTTGCTACCCTATGTGACAAGAATGTCACACACAACATAAGCCAACTATCTGAACACTACATCACCATCCAATCTACAGCCATAACAAACTCTATACTAGCACAAGATGAATTGCAAACATTAAATGTGTGTCCCTATATGCAGAATCACTGTGAAACTATAATCCATCAATGGTAATTAGTGTTGACTGTGATCTCACATTCATACATACTCCAAACCTACAATTGCTCAGTCCATGAACAGATGTCATGTCTTATGAACGTGACCTCATCACATTCCAACTATAACACGGCATGTTGCTAAACAATCATATTCATAACTTGTAACTATGTCTATTACATTTGCAAATGCAAAAACCATAGATGCACCTACTCCATTTGGCATATCCAAAGTTAGAGTTTAATAGATTTAATATGCATTTCAACAACACATGTAACAATAGTGTTTTTTCTAAGGTTGATACACGCTTTGTGGACTTATTCATCTTAGCAGTTATCACATAGTAAGCAAAGTAATGTACAGCCATGGGGGCAATACACCTGCCATGTGCATGAAGGCCACATAGAGTACTAATAATAGTGATGATCAGCAAACGCACATCAACATTATCGAAATCACAACATGACTATCAGCACTTCAGACATGAGTAACCTACCATCTTTGGAGCAAAGTTACACTGACAGAAGCAAGCATGTAAGTGACCATGATTGAGACATACACCTAGAGTGCAGCAAAGTGACTGATAACATATGCCATTCCACCAGCATGTGAATGTCAACAACAAAACCAGCAACACAATGAAGTCAGTTCAAATTGAGCTTAGCCATACTAATATCCATCTCAACAGATTCAGAATAGCTACAGTAAGTATGCCATACGCGGATCAGAAATCTGGAAAATGGCAGGATTTACCTATAAACACATGATGTTGGCTACAAACAATATATTGTACCATTTTGGAGACGTCCTGCCCCATGTAGCACACCGACAATATATCGGCTAAGGGAATAGCAGGCTAACCACTTACCTTCACATTACCATGCACATGGGACAAAAAGTCTGAACTCACATTTCTATGTCATGCCTTGCACTGGGAAGGTAGAAATACCACCATGCTATTCATCATGTAGAATGTCCACCCTGATTATGCATCACAGTTTTCCAATGTATACTCCTCACTCAACTATGGGGACATCTCCTCACACCTCGGAGTGAGTGTAGCAAGTATGGCATTTGAACTTACAGATTGAGATCACACCCTCACATGAACTTTACATCTAGGTCACAACTCATGATTAATTGACCTGTTTCTCACCTGTTAGACCCTATGTTGCACATAGAGCTAGATCCAGTGGAATGGGAATGGACAAAGACCAAATACCTGAACAACTTACTAACAGGATACCTGTAGTATGGATCAGTAGGTGGTAAGGATGACCCAGCAGGTTATATATAGAGCAGTATAGTGGTACACATATGACACCGTCACATGTGCATCACCACATGCTTCAATACAATATGGTTCACACTCCCAGGTTTAATGTTCCTATACACACTAGAAGCTTCATACCTCTATGTGAATGTTATAACTTGTACACCTAGGTGTACCTAGGGAACCATTTGCCTTTAGTTCATACACTGAACATGCAGATGGATTTAAATTTGTGTAGTCAGTATTTACTCCCTAGTGGCTTCTGTGCTGCCTTCAAACGCCCATCCAATTCAGGGTAGGCCACCACCAATATGAGGGCCATTAGGGGGTCAATGTCCGATTGGGACCTAAGTCTCATTGAAAGGACATCTCCAGCTGGGCCTCTGCAGTCATCCAGGCCCAGCATCCCAGGTCCTCCCACCGCTCCGTATAGTGGGTGCTCTGCCAGCTGTGAACCTCCAGGGTCTGCACTCGCTTGGTGATGGCACACTAGAGTCACTTCTTTTGATGGGCGTTGACCTGCTTGGATGACACAGACAAAAGGAAAAAAATATGTCCACATGCACCATCCAAACACAAGTGGACTGAACACTTCAGTCACAGTAAGTTGGCAAAAATACCCTTCCTCTCAGTCCAAACCCATTCACAATTTACCATCTGAAGCCAGCCCATGTGTGGAGTGGACTCTCCCATACAACATGTATGAACAGTACCTTGAATTGACTAGACACATATGATCAGGCCACATTATTATCCATAATAGGGTATGTCTCTATGAATATTTCTCAGACCATATTGTTGTACATGCTGCAATCTATGGTGTGTATAAAGGAAGTTAGATTACACACTAGCTATCATGTACCAGTACTGGATGTCTGATTCTGCACATGTACACATTCACATACACTCAGACATTATTGCCCAATCCCTCTTATTTCATGTACACAATCATATACTCCACTTTTCACACATTGGTATACCATTGGACTCACCTGCTCCTCTGGTGCACCATATAGCTGTTCATACAGGGGTAGGACCTCATCCAGGAGCTTCTCCAGCTCTTCTGGAGTGAAGGCTGGGGCCCTTTCACCTGCAGGACATGGAATTATAGCTTCTAGAGGCAGTACACAGCAGCTCATGAAGTGGAGGTCTTGATGGCAGCAGTGTCAGGAGTCTAGTGACCATTACAGCAGAAAATGGCTGTCACATCTGCCATGAACATGACAGTCACTGGAGGCAGACATGGCCATTGGCCCAGGTCTGCCAAAGGCAGCAATATGTTCCAATGACAATGTGCACCATAGTTGTGACTGCCGACCGCCATGATGAGATCCATCTGTGGAGTTAGGTCATTTTTTCATGTCAGGTAACTGCCATTTTGCGGCAAATATATGCATTGAAAAGTTATGGTATCTGCATCACTGATGACTCTCTATATTGTGAAAATTACTAGTAACTACTGCCTTTATGTTTAGTAGTATAATTGTGCATCTGTGTTGTAAAAACTGGGTAACAGAGGAATTGATGGTAATGTAAATAATAGCCTATTCTCAACATCCTATGTGTGTCAATAGTGGAGTATAGGTGCAACAAATATGTGTCACATGTTAACTAGGTTGGACTATCATAAACTGACAGTCACAGATAAACAGGGAGGTCTAGTACATGAAAGTATTCATGGAGTGTGAATCAAGGGAACTGTCATAAGATGCATAGCAAGATACTGTACTTTTAATGTCATATTTTGTATCTGACATCACATGGTGACCTCTATTTGAACATATCCATTATGTGTACATTGTTAAAATCACCTACAATCTAATTTTCTTCCACATAGTTGGCATGAGGAGAGGAAGACAACCTCCAGTGTACCTCCCGCTAGTAGACCGGGACACCATGGAGGAAAGACACATTATACAGATCTATCAACTGAATAGACATACCATCACGGATTTCTGTGATCAGTTGGTGCCAAATGTGATATCCCAAAAGCATACCTCCCATCATTCAAGTCATGTCAGTGCTACACTTCCTGGCCACTGGGTCCTTTCAAAATACAGTGGCCCTAACTGCAGGGATGTCTCAACCCATGTTCAATCTGGTTTTGAAGGATGTACTGTGTGCATTGTTGAATCACCTGGACAGCTACATCACGGTTCCCCAAAGTGGAATTGGCCTATGTGAAGGCAGAGTTTTATGCTTCGGGACACATTCCACATTTTGTTGGAGCCAGAGATGACACCCATGTAACATTGGTTCCCCTCAGTGCCAATGAACAGGTATACAGGAAAAGGAAAAACTACGACTCAATCAACGCCCAAGTGGTGTTTTTGGCAGACTAGTGCATTTCACAAGTCTGTGCAAAGTTTCCAGGATCAATCCATGATTTCTTCATCATGCAGAACAACAATATCCCATTGCTGATGACACAACTCTACACAGAGAGGGCCTGGCTGGTTGGTGAGTCACATTTGATGTGTTTACAAAATGTATCTAATGCTATCACAAATGTGCATGTCCAAGAAATATGTTTGTGTTGTTGTAACTATTCCTTATAGGGGATTTTGTCTACCCAAACCGTCCTTGATTGTTGACACCAGGGAGGTACCCAACCACGCCAGGGGAAGTCCGCTACAATGAGGTCCACAGAAGGACAGTGGACATGGAGTGGACTTTGAAGGCAAGATTTCACTGTCTGGACATATCTGGAGAAGCCCTACTCTATTCACCCAACTAGGTATGTCATATAATTGTTGCCTGTTGCATGCTCAACAACCTGGCCCTGAGACATCAGAATCCTTTCATACAAGATGAAGGGGAACAAGCAAAACCGGTGGGGGGGAATGCAGATTTGCCAAATGATGATGAGCCTGATGAAGATGAAGCAGGAAACTTCAGGGAAGATCTAATCAATCAGGTCTTCAACTGACTGACTGACCTGTTCCTGGCCAGGAGTCCACTTCGCTCCACCAGCCGCCTCCGTGCCCCTGATCCTCGTCTGCTGCCTGGAATTAAGATCGAGGCCCTCCACCATCTGCAGGAACCCACCTATGCCTCATCCCTGGTGCCTAGTGGTAGGCTCACTGTATCATTGCTTTGTTTTTAGGTTTTTCATTGTTTAAAACTGATATTTCGTTCACCATACCGCTTAGAATTACATTTGTATCTTTGTTTTTGACCGTTTCCTTTTTCTGTGCCTGTTTTCTAGCCCGCCCAGCTCAGCCGGCTCTCTCCGCTCTCCCGACCCTGCCGCTGGGTCCCCTGCGGCCCTGCCCCCCTCGTGCACCCATTGGTCCCTCGCCTCCCAGCTGCTCCTCCCTCCCACCTCCCCCTCTTAATGGCAGCCGCTGTGGAGCCCTGTGTGACCCTCTGACCTGTTCCTGGTTAGGAGTCCACTTGTCTCCACGAGCCGCCTCCATGCCCCTGATCCCCGTCTGAAGCCTGGAATTAAGATCGAGGCCCTCAACCACCCGCAGGCACCCGCCTGCACCTCATCCCTGCTGCCTAGTGGTAGGCTCACTGAATCATTGCTTTGTTTTTAGCTTTTTCATTGTTTAAAACTGTTATTTTGTTCAACGTACCGCTCAGAACTACATTGTGCCTTTGTTTTGACTGTTTTGTTTTTCTGTGCCTGTTTTCGAGCCCGCCCAGCTCAGCCGGCTCTCTCTGCTCTCCCGCTCCTGCCGCTGCGTCCTCTGCATCCCCACCCCCGGGCACCCATTGGTCCCTCGCCTCCTGCCTCCCAGCTGTTTCTCCCTCCCACCTCCCCCTCTTAATGCTGGACGCTGGGGAGCCCCATGTGACCCCCTGACCTGTTCCTGGCCAGGAGTCCACTTGGCTCCACCAGCCGCCTCCGTGCCCCTGATCCCCGTCTACCGCCTGGAATTAAGATCGAGGCCCTCCACCACCCATAGGCACCCGCCTGCACCTCATCCCTGGTGCCTAGTGGTAGGCTCACTGCATCATTGCTTTGCTTTTAGCTTTTTCATTGTTTAAAACTGTTATTTCGTTCACTGTACTGCTTAGAATTACATTTGTGCCTTTGTTTTTGTCCGTTTCGTTTTTCTGTGCCTGTTTTCGAGCCCGCCCAGCTCAGCCGGCTCTCTCTGCTCTCCTGCCCCTGCTGCTGCCTCCCCTGCGGCCCTGCCCCTCTCGCGCCCCCATTGGTCCTTCACCCCCCACCTCCCACCTCCCAGCTGCTCCTCCCTCCCACCTCCACCTCTTAATGCCGGCCGCTGCGGAACCCCGTGTGACCCCCTGACCTGTTCCTGGCTAGGAGTCCACTTGGCTCCATGAGCCGCCTCTATGCCCCTGATCCCCATCTGAAGCCTGGAATTAAGATCGAGGCCCTCCACCACCCGCAGGCACCCGCCTGCGCCTCATCCCTGGTGTCTAGTGCTAGGCTCACTGTATCATTGCTTTGCTTTTAGCTTCTTCGTTGTTTAAAACTGTTATTTCGTTCACCCTACCGATTAGAATTACATTTGCGCCTTTGTTTTTGCCAGTTTTGTTTTTCTGTGCCTGTTTTCAAGCCCTCCCAGCTCAGCTGGCTCTCTCCACTCTCCCGCTCCCGCCGCTGTGTCCCCTGTGGCCCCACCCCCCTTACGCACCCATTGGTCCCTCGCCTCCCACCTCCCTGCTGCTCCTCCCTCCCACCTCCCCCACTTAATGGCAGTCGCTGCAGAGCCCTGTGTGACCCCCTGACTGGTTCCTGGCCAGGAATCCACTTGGTTTCACTAGCCGCCTCCGTGCCCCTGATCCCCGTACGCCGCATGGAATTAAGATTGAGGCCCTCCACCACCCGCATGCACCCGCCTGCTCCTCATCCCTGGTGCCTTGTGGTAGGCTCACTGTATCATTGCTTTGCTTTGAGCTTTTTCGTTGTTTAAAACTGTTATTTCGTTCACCCTGCCGCTTAGAATTACATTTGTGCCTTTGTTTTTGCCTGTTTCGTTTTTCTGTGCCTGTTTTCGAGCCCGCCCAGCTCAGCCGTCTCTCTCCGCTCTCCCACCCCTGCTGTTGCGTCCCCTGCAACGCCGCCCCCCTTACGCACCCATTGGTCCCTCACCTCCCAGCTGCTCCTCCCTCCCACCTCCCCTTCTTAATAGCTGCTGCTGCGTGGCCACGAGCAGCATGCGTGCCTGAGGCAAGCCCGTCTGCGCCCGTCCGTGCCTGGATCATGCCCAGTGCCGGTCCCCCTGGTCCTCTCAACCCTAACCCCCCTAGACAACACTGCTCAGCCACCACACTACACGCCCTCAACCCAGGTCTACACCCCGCCTGTGCCCAAGCCAACCCCAAGCACACACATGGTCCCTTTACATGCTATGCATGCCAGTTCTCCAGCACCCCCACAAACACCATAAACACTCACACGCCCCACTGCAACCCCAACACGCCCCACAACAACACTAGCACGCTCTACAACAACAGTACCCCAACGCACAACACTTACACCCCACACAGCAACACCATCACGCACCACAACAACAACACTAAAAACACCCACACGCCCCACGCCCCATGCCAACACCAACAAGCCCCACAACAATGCTAGCACACTCTACAACAACACTACCACAACCCACAACAACACCAACACCCCCTCAAAAACACCATCACGCACCACAACAACAACAGCCCCCGCACTCACCTTAACTGCATACTCCTAAACACCCGCTCCATACACAAACATGCCATTGAACTCTGGGACCTGATCATGTCACACTCCCCAGACATTGCCTTCCTCACTGAAACTTGGAAGAATACCTCATCTGAGCCTGACATAGGCATAGCCATCCCAGAAGGCTACAAAATCCATCATAGAGATCGTCTAAACAAACCAGGAGGTGGCTTCGCCATTGTACATAAAAACACCAGAAAGATCACCACCAACACACTCGACACCCTAGACAGCGCAGAACACCTGCCATTCCTAATTTACATAAACGCTAACGCCACCCTCAGAGGAACCCTCATTTACAGACCACCAGGACCTCGCCCCCCCTTCTGTGATGCCATCGCTGACACCGTCAGCCCCCACGCCCTCACTTCCACAGACTACATCCTCCTTGGTGACATCAACTTTCACCTGGAGAACCACCATGACCACAACTCCACATCCCTACTAGACAACCTCACGGACCTAGGACTCAAACAACTAGTCACATCACCCACCCACTCAGCAGGACTCACGCTAGATGCGATTTTCACCTCCAGCAACCACACAACCTTCAAACACACCACCAAACTCCACTGTACCGACCACCACTGCATCCATTTCTCCTTCTTGAAACCCCCCACACACCACCACCAACACACCACACCCTACCACATGTGGGACAAGATCCCCGCAGGACACCTGAATGCCCAGCTCGCACAACCCCCCCAACACCAACGACCTCAACATTGCTGCCCATAACCTCACACAATGGATTACAACCTGCGCAGACTCACTCGTCCCTCTTAGAAGAAACATCACCACCCACAACATCAAGAACGCCCCTTGGTTCACCACTGAACTCCAAGCCTCCAAGCGTGAGTGTCTCAAAACACAAAAAGCTTGGCACCAGGAACCCTCAATGACCAACTTCTCCACCCTCAAAGCCACCATACGCAAACATCACCAACTCATAAGGACCACCAAAAGGGCTTACTACAAGGAATGCATAGACAGTAACTCACATAACAGCAAGGAATTCTTTACCATCATCAAAGAGCTCACCAAACCCAAATCCTGCAACATCGACCCCACTCACACACAGAACCTCTGCAACTCCCTCTCCAACCACTTCCACCTCAAAATCTTAGACATACACAACAGCTTTACACCACCGCACCCACCACCTCCACCACCGACATGACCAACAACAGCCCCCCTCCCAAACCTACTACACTCCTGGGCCCCTACCAACGACAAAGTAACCATGAATTCCATCCACTTAGGCTCCCCCTCGAACTCCTGCCCCCATCGCATGTTCAACAAGGCCAGCCCAACCATCGCTCCCAAGCTTTGCGCCGTAATCAACAGCTCCTTCGATGCCGCCACCTTCCCAGACTCCTGGAAGCACGCAGAAGTAACCGCACTCCTGAAAAAACCCAGAGCAAACCCTGATGACCTCACAAACTACTGCCCAATTTCTCTTCTCCCCTTCCCCGCCAAGGTCGCTGAGAAGTTAGTGAACGCCCGACTGTCTCAACTCCTAGAGGAAAACAACACACTCAATGCCTCCCAGTCTGGATTCCGCAAGAACCAAAGCACTGAGACCTCCCTCATCTCCTGTACTGACGACATCAGAACCAGAGTCGACAAAGGCGATACTGTCGCACACATCCTCCTGGACCTCTCCGCAGCCTTCAACACTGTCTGCCACCAAATACTCTGTACACGCCTCTACAATTCCGGAATCCGACACAAGGCCCTGGACTGGCTCGCCTCCTTCCTTGCCGAAAGGACTCAGAAAGTCCGCCTCCCTCCCTTCCAATCCCCAGCAACCAAGATCATCTGTGGAGTTCCCCAAGGGTCCTCCCTCAGCCCCACCCTCTTCAACATTTACATGGCCCCGCTCACCAACATCCTCCGCCCACACGGAATCACATTCGTATCCTATGCAGACAACACCCAGCTCGTCATCTCCCTCACCAGGAACCCCACCATCGCCAAGACCAACCTTCATGCTGGACTCCTAGACACCGCCAAATGGATGACAGCAAGCCACTTCAAACTAAACTCCAACAAAACCGAAATCATCATCTTCGGCCCCAACAAAACAGTATAAGAGGACTCCTGGTGGCCCACATCCCTAGGATCACCGCCAACACCTGCCACCCACGCACACAACCTTGGCATCATCTCAGAATATTCTTTCTCCATGACCCAGCAAATCAACTCGATCACCTCCTCCTGCTTCAACACCCTCCGCATGCTGCAAAAAACCTTCAAATGGATACCCATAGAAATCAGAAAGACCGTTACCCATGCACTCATCAGCAGCAGGCTAGACTATGGGAACACCCTCTACGCTGGCACCACAGTCAAGCTTCAGCAGAAACTCCGAAGGATCCAAAACACAGCCGCACGCCTCACCCTGAATCTCCCATGCCATGAACACATCTCCACCCTCCTCAGATCCCTCCACCGGCTTCCTATTGACAAAAGGGTCATCTTCAAAGTCCTCATCCACGCACACAAATCCCTCCACAACGCTGGACCAGCCTGCCTCAACGAAAGAGTTAACTTCCACATTCCCACTCGCCACCTCTGCTCCCCCGACCTCACCCTCACCACAGATCCTCGCATCCAACCCACCACCTCCGGAGGCAGATCCTTCTCCTACTTCGCCCCCAAAATCTGGAACTCCCTCTCCATCAACCTCCGCAAGACCCAGGACCTCCTGTCTTTCAGAAAACACCTCAAGACATGGCTTTTCGAACAGTAAAACGGCAGCCCCCTCAATATCCCCCCACCCCGAGCGCCTTGAGACTCTTACGGGTGAGTAGCGCGCTCTATAAATTTTTTGATTGATTGATATGTGATGTCTCTTTAGTATTGAGAGATCATGTTTTAAACTACAATTGATGGATGGCATGTCACCTCCTATTTACCATCATCTGTGAGGTCTTAGTTGGCTACAATGGCAATGAGTCAGGTATGCATGCAGATTGTAAGTTAGGGTTGTGTACAGTACATTGTGATATACAGTGTCCTAAGTTGTTACTGCACAAGCAAAGTCCCACTTGTCCAAATGACTTGTCAGAATTGATGTATGTTTACAGCTATGTCCAATCCCTTACCTGTCAATCACATATTTGTTGAGTTTCTGTTTGCCTCTCCATCATTGGCAAGTCACAGACAGTGTCAGAGGCAAATGGGAATTGCAGGCAGACAGGAGAAGTTAACATGGATGAATACAAGTACAGATTGGCATGAATTTGTGGAGTGTAACTAATATGGCCTGACTGGAGTGGAAGTTATTTTCCCACCAAGGAGATCTGTTTGGTACTGGAGGAGGTCAAATGGTGTCATGTTTGTGTTCATATGTGTCTGACACATGTGAAAATGTTGCACCATGGTCTCTGCCGTCATAATGGTTTCTTTTCTTTGTGACCTACCTCGAACACAGCTGTCAGTGTGTTCCTACTTTGCAGACCAATGTACATGTATCTGTGGCCTGGCATGGGTAAGTGGCAAGCCTGTAGGTACGGGATCATGGTAAGTGAAATATCCAAGTACTAGGGACATCAGTACTGTACTGATCTCTATCTGTATCATGGGGTATGACTATTAGTGAGCTAAGGTATGGGTTTAATACAAGACTTTACCTGGTGATTCAAAGGACCAATCTGTATGGCCCCAGGCTTGTAGAAAGAGTGACATTTCCCTAAAATCTGTACCCTATGAATTGGTAGTATATGACAACTCAGCTTAAAGTCTGGTATCACTAGCAGTACTACAGTAGCTGCTGTCAGCAAATCTTGAAATAAATGTGCAAAGATGTCCAATACAGCTGTTTTTGCTTTTATCAGTGTTGCAATCCCAATGTAATGAGTCTCCTGGTGATACAGTACATGTGTGATGTCCATAACAAAGGTTGTATAATACAGAGGGACATATTGATAATATAGTTATCATACATGACAATAGTACATGGTTGATAAATGACACTTACACAGAAACTGCGTTTAAGGTGTATTGATTGGGGAGTGCACACAATATGTGTGAATTGAAACAGAATTAACAGAAACCAAACAGTGAATGGTTTAGTCATAGTGGCTGAAATCATCAGGGTAGCTACTACAGCATTTGGAAACACGAGTCCAGCATACTTGTAACAGGGTAGTGTTGATGTCCCTCAGCACCCCAGCAATGGAAGCCAGGATGGCATTTTGTGCCTGCCACTGCTGCATGACTTCCTGGTGGTTGTCCCTCTGCAGCTGTTGGATTCCCCCCCTCATGGTGACTACCTGGCCCATCATGCCTTGGTAATTTTGGTAGGCTCTCAAGACTTCAAAGATGGTTTCCTGGTCATTATGGTCCCTTTGAGCCCCCATCGTCATACTCCCTCCCACGTACCCTACCCCCAGGTGCCTGTGCCCCTGGCACAGTGTGCCCACTCCCACTGGTAGCAGGACCATCGTTGTCAGGGGTGACAAGAGAAGACTCAGGTACCTGTACTGGGGGAACAAAATGTTAGAAACAGTCCTTGGGACACAGGTTTGGGGGCGAATGGTTGCCTGTGATGTGGATGCAACAGGGCCGGGAGGAGTGTGTATGGGCAGGGTGAGACTGACAGTTGTTGACGGACCATGTGTCCCAGATGGGCCAGCTTCATCGTCAGTTTCCAAACATCCAGGAGTGTTGTCCTCACTGAGGCCTTCACCCAGAGGTTTAGTGGCAGTCTCTGGTATCTTCTCCATGGTGACAATGGCAAGGTTTCCTGTAGGAGAAGTGGAACACAGTATTGCTGTAAGTGATACAACAAGTGATGTTTCAGTTTGAGCATTAGTGAAGGTGTGTTAGATACACACAGTGCCTTAACATGATCCCCAGAAATGACAGTGACAGCTGCTGGTAAATTTAGTGCAACATGAGACTTTGAAATTCCAATACCATACACCATGCTCAAAGATGTTAAACGATAGTGGTAGTAATCAGACTGCTGGTACCCTCTTATGATGTCTGACTATTGACATGGGTGTTAATCTTTGTTGCCTAGTGAAGTGTCTGGCATGATACATGGCACAAAAAGCTCCACAATGCACAGTAGTGTCAGGGTAGGGACACAGTATGGTAGTAAGCAATTGGCATTGATCTCTATGTGGATGTACTGCATGTGCATCCACTTTGGCATCTATAATCTCCCCTACCCTCAAGTGAGTCAATTCCGTTCTTTGCATTGCTTTTCTAAGGGCAGTTTGATGAGGAACTCAGCTGTAGCTGTGTTTTTCTTGTAATGATAGTAGGAGTGGGCCGAGCATTGCTGGCATTTCCATATGATGGTTCACAGTGGTACATTCTTGAAGGGTTACATTGGTAATTATTGTCACATGCATGACATCTCATATTTGGTGCATTGCTCAGGTTTTCATTATGGTAGAATGTTGTCTTCTGGGAGTTGTAGTGCCATAATTTTCCAGTACTTCACCTGCCATTCCCAAGGGCTGTGGAGCCAGCTGGGTTTAGTGGACATATGGAATGTCAGGGAGGGCTATTGGGGCATTTGGACAAATGGATGGTGGGTGGTTTGTTAATTGAGGTGGGATAACGTGGTGAGGGAGCATGCAAGACAAAACAATTAGGTGGCATGAATGTTGTGAGGACTTACCAGACTCCACTCCCCCAGGTATTACAGTCAGATCCTCGGGTTGTAGTATGTCCAAGACATTCTACTCCCAAGATGTGAAAGTAGGGAAAGGAGGTGGGGTCCCACCGCCAATCCTCAGTACCACCAGCTACTGCTTGAATGTCATGGAATACACCTTCCCTCAGAGGTCAATCCACCTCTTCCTGATGTCCTCCCTTGTGCATGGATAGGCGCTTACAGCATTGGGCCTGTTGACTATTATTTGTCAGAACTCCATTTTCCTGGCTATTGATGTTTGGTGGACCTGTGCTCCAACCAGGTGTCACTCTACCATGACAATTTTGTCCACCATGACCCCAAAGTCATCATCAGTGAAACGTGGGTGTTTTTGTGGGGACATGGTAGTGGTGGGAAAGATGGTGAGGTAGTATTAAAAAAGTAGAACATTGTACCCAAAGTAAGTGATGATGTGCAGGTGCTCTAATGTGAGTGGGTGACAGATCTTGTGTGTAAAAGTTAATTGTGTGTTGTGTATGCTGTGCAGGTGTGTGATGTATGCGTGTTGAAATGTGTGTAGCTGGCAACAGTTGTTGCAGTAAATCTGTGATGGTTATTTCTCCTCTGTGGCTGTGTGTAGCGTTCTGGTTGCAATGAATTGTGGGTTGTGTACCTGTGTGTATATATTGGAGTGTGTAGGTGTGTTGAGTGTGTCGATGTGTGTCAGGTGTGGGATATTCAAACTATCCAATGTGGCGTTGTGTTCAGAGTGATGTAAGTTGAGACCGCCTCGGTTTTCATCGCCAATGGTTTTCCACTATCGAAGAACTACTGTTTTGATTTGTGGATCATAATATGATGAGAGGATTTTTATCAGACTGGCGGCGCTCTTTTCTGTGCTCCAGTGTCCTGGCGGTTTTTAATATTTGGCTGTTTTTGGGTGGACTTCAAAGTGTAACTCTTAATACGAAGGTCGAATTACCGCCAACATCATGGTTTTTTGGCGGCCGCCACCACAGTGGTCTTCCCAAAAGACTGCCAAACTTGCAATGACCCCCTTTATGTCCATTTTCACCCAAATGATCTAGTAAGTCAATAGCATTTTTACTGCATGCTTCTTGTGTCTTTGAAGCAATTATTAGGTCATAAATGTACGGAACCAATGTTCATTGGAAAGCCATTTCCAATTATTCTAAAAAAAAATTCAACACCTGATTAAAAAATGATGTGGATTCTGAAAAACCTTGTGGGATTCTATGCCAGGAATGTACATGATTGCAGAATTTAAAACAAAAGACACACTGACTATCCTCACGTACAGGCACTGAGGAAAATGCTACTGTGAACCATTCTACGTCACATGGAATTTGGAATATAATAACTGCTGGATTTGTTAGCACTAGACAACATTTGACCACTGTGTCATTTATCTATCTCAAATCCTGAACTATGCCAAATTTTCCAATAGGTTTTCGCAAACCCATAATAGTTGATTACATTGGCTGCTCAGCGCTTCTTTCAAAACACCTTGCTCAACGAAATCTGAAATTACAGGAGTAACTCCTATAATTACATATGGTGCCATGTGATGTTGTGGAGTTTTCATGAAAACTGCTTTAGGTTTAACTTTAACTTTGACTGGTTCCACTCCTTTAACTAGACCAACATCTCATCCCAAAAGATCCCATACTTTTAGAATAACTGTATCGTGTAGGTCACTTGGCAGGTCCAGTACTGTAAATGTGGCATAAACAGTAATCAATGGGTATTCTTCATTAATTAGATCACAACCAACTTGTGTGCATGATTCCTCATCATCACTGTTTGTTTGAATGGTGGTTCCATCGATCGTGCAAGTAATCAAACATCTTAATTTGCTCAACCCAACAGACATACTATACTTGAGTCACAGACTACTAATTTGTGCATGTCTTCAAAGCTACCAATTTCAACAGGAATCAGTTCAGTAATCGGATTTGTCAGGTTTTTATTTGCTACTTCCAGAACCTGTACTGTTCCCCCAGAAAGTGGCACATTGGGAACTTCTGCAGTTCCTGACAGTAGAGCATGTAGCTCATGTGTCAACCAGGAATTACATTTCATGACCCATAACTGTTCCATTTATACAGGCACCACTTTGATCCAATTCTAATGAAGCTGCTAGCATGCATTCTTCATCCGAACTTTCACTCATGATTTCCTCACTCAATTCATCATCACTGTTTAATGGGTACTGTGCAATTTATTGCTGACCACTCTATCTTAATCTTTGATCCATATTCTGCTGAGGAACCACAACCTGCTGCTCTGCCATTGAAACTTGAGGTATTTGCATTTGCTGCTGCTGTGGTATCATTTGCATCTCCTGTTGTGGTACCTGGAAAGGTGGCACCTGCTGTTGGGGAGTTTGCATTTGATCATTCATATTCTGGACATTTCCTTAGGATTCTGATTACTCAGTCCTCTCAAATTTGGAAAAAGATTATGTTCATTCATCTGCACAAGATCTTGTTGCACCATCAGAGGAAATACCTGCGACCAGTGTCCAGTGCCCGCATGACAAGGTAAAATTTTCTTCCTTGCCTGCACATCACCTGGATTAACATTAGTATTCAGATCAACATAGTTTCCATTTCCACGCCTGTCCCTGACCCTGAAACACTTGTTCATTTTTCTGTTGTTGTTGTACCCCCTGCATCCCAGTTTGTGCTGCTCTAATCTGCATCACCATAGCTTTTTCTCTCAATCTTTTCTGTTTTATGTCAATTTCATCACTGCAATATTTAGCAAACTTTAATAGTTCATCAATTGGTTTTTTGCTTGCCAGCAAATCAAATGACCTAAGCATGTTACCAACTGCAGGTCTCAACTCCTGCACAAACCTGAACACAAAATGAATCATATCTTTGGGCTCTATTGTTTCTGTACCACTGTAATGTTTTAATGCCTGTAACAATCGGTCATAGTATGCATGTATTCACTCTTTTGCTTCTTGAGCTATCCTATCAATTCTCTGCAATCAATATCTTTAGGGTAAATTCTCGATTAAAAAAATTAAATCACTTTGTAATAGCTTTTCATTACTTCGTCAGATGGCTCACCTGTAACCTGTTCTCATAGAAGCTCTCTCGTCGGCCAGTCAACACTACTCTTATATTCAATCCATAAATCAGCTGGGACCACTATTTCTAAAAGAGTATTTAAATCTTCCCAAAAACATTTTGCAAGTTTCATAAACCTATCTGTCTGTTGATACCATTCCACTGGCTCCTCTCACAATCTCGGGTAAACACTTGTGAATGACAAAATAGCACTCTTGCTCCAAGGGACATGAACATAATTCCTCCAGGGATTTCTCTTTGGTAATATTTTAACTGGACTATCAGTCTGCTGAGTGTCAGTTGAGTTCGAAGTTGCAGATTCTCTTTTATTCTGTTCTCTTTCCTGTACCCGTCTGTCTTTCATGTATCTAATGATCCCTATGTCTGAATACTTTAGATTAATTCTCTGATAGGAATTTTCATTCAAGGAGATCTCATGTTTGCAATGTCTTTCGAATCAAATCCTAATCTGGAACTCCTCTTTATTGGTTTGGATCTCTCAATATCCACTTCATATTTTTCTACAGGTTCTGATCATTTCTGATGTGCCAGTTCTGCTCTGTTTGTGACATCTTCACACATGAAGCATATATGAGTCACTTCTGTTTAAATCAAGTGTTCCTTCAACCATTTCATTTAACTCTAATTTTAATCTTGCCAGATTCAGTGTCTTTTTCCCTTCAGCAACTGTTTTCATTGCTGATGCTCTACTCACTTTCTCCAACCATTTACGTTAATTGCTGGGTTGTCAAGCCTTGCAAGGAAACATTATTATTCACTTTAGACACACATTGTGGTACATTACATGGCAGATGTCTCGCTCTTTTAGGTGACACTAGAATTGAATTTGGAGACACCAGAGTTTGTGAGATCACAGGACAGGCTACATCTATAAGCGTACCTGTTTTGTCAAAAGTCTGATTTGTTGGAGACATAACTCCCACAGTAGCATTGAGTTTCTCCATTTCCGAATTTGAATTAAAAGGTGAAAACATTGTTGTGTTAACTGAGTTAGAAAACTGCACACTGCTGTCATTATTTCCCTCTGTGTACAATGGAGCAACTGGACCAGTTGTGACAGGAACTCTTAATGCTTCTGGACCTGAGGAAGTATTCTGATTTTTCGAGTAAATCATTCCAGCTCTATGACCTGTAAATACTGAGGAACTTGATTGTGATACTGCTACTGGAGTACACATTGGCATTGTCTGGGTTTGATTAGCAACTTGTACAGGAGTTACTGAATTAGGTGCAGACTCCACCTGAACCACTACTGATTTCTGAATAATCTGTGTTGCCACTGGGACTGTAATATTTGGTGCAGAACTAACAACAGTGAATGCAGAATATATTACAGGCTGAGCTGCATTTTGAATCACAGGATTGTGAGCTAGTCTAATAGTAGGAACATTAGTTATGATCCAAACTTGACTCTGTGTTACTACAACTGAAGGTGCACTGGGACTAGCGCTAACACCTTGATTTATCTCTTTTGCTACATATGTGGGAGGGCGATTTCTCAATAATTGTGGTGTAAATTCATAATCATCTGAATCACTATCATAAGTCAGTTATTTTTCGTCTTCATCTTACTTCAATCCAGTTTCTTCAGGATTCCTTTTCTTTGTTTTTGGTCTGACACGGTTCCCTTTTTCTTGTGCAATTGCAGGGAACATTCCAATATCTTGTAAGGTTTCAGTTCTCCAAAACTTCTGCTCACTATCGCATTTGACTTCTAACAAAGTTTTCTCAGCTTTTCGCATTCATCTCTCAAATTGTAATTTTTCCTGTTGTCTGGTTACTAGCTCCCAAATAGCTAACGCTTCAAATTGTGTTGGTCTCGGAGGGGTCTTTAATTCATAAAGTACTCTTCTTATATTTTCTCAAATATTCATATTAAAACTTCCGTATGCAGGAAAAGCTAAATACCGTTCCTTCACCATTATTTTGAACCATTGTTTTAACCGAATACATGCTGATGGACCTTCTTCTTCAATTACTAGTTATGCAGGTGTACCTTCTGGTGGGGCAATTTCTCCTATTCTAACTGGAATGAAAGCATCTCCTCTCATCGCACTCTTTAATGCTTTAAATAATTTAATTTTTATCTTTAATAGGGCTAAACCTACATATTAAATCCAACACAGGAAGTATTTTAATCCCAAAATCTTTTTCGCTTGATACTCTTAACCAATAGCTATTCACCATTGTCCACCAATCCACATGCCACATTCACTTGACGTCCGACGACTCCCCTACTCTCACCCTTTGGAGTAAGCAATGTCCCTACTCAACTAAGTGTTGCAAGTGAAAAGACTACTTAGAACTCAAACAACACTGGGAACAAACCAACCTCATCTAACCAAGCATTGGCAAAATCAACTGAGCCAAAAACAGGATGATCTCTCTTCTATTGAGATGAAGCCAGGATGATATCTCTCCTTTTGAGACAAAACCATCCTCTGCTGCCAAATTCTGTGTGTGTATGACCTGCTGAATTAGGCTTAGGTGACACCTAATAGGGCAGTGGTTCAGACAGGAGTAATAAACCATAAGATCCAACAGCAATGAAAAACAAGAATATGCAATAAGGAGTCAGTGATTTACACACACCATGACCTATGTGGCCATGAATCACTACACCAGTTTATTAAAGTTTAAACATTTATTGCCCTTATGTTAACAATGCTAAAGTCATGTAAATTATATGCAAAACCATATAATAGCAATACAAAAACAACACAGGCTGTCCAAAACATTTAAAGAATCTTAGTCTGACAAGAGCATTCACTGTTAAACACTCCAAAATAATTATAAAGAATAACAACAGAATTATTTGAGAAATAGCAACAGATTTCATTAATTGTGCAGTTGAATCAATCTTCATCAATTAATAAAAATTCAATTCAATTATTGGGTAGGTCATCTCTACTTCTACTTCCAATTCAAAAGCATGTGTGGGACTGAGTTTTGGCACATGTGATATAAAAAATGAGGCAGAAATCAATTTAGAAAAATATCTAAACTATGACACTAACAAAAATGTGGTTGGATTTCTGAAGGAAACCAACAAAGAAAAACAAATGCACATTGGTTATACCTCTTCTAAGAGTGACAGCAGTTAGCAGCATCTTTGTCAGCAGAGCACAGGAATAGCAGGTCTTCAGCGATCAGCAACAGGAACATGAAAAGGGCAACAGTTCAGTGGAGCTGGGCCTAAGGTATCTGAACTGTTAGAATCATAACATGTAAGTCTGAATACATAACTCTGAGTTACATCATCTGGAACTTTGCTTAATTAAAGTCCTATAAACTACTAGCTATATTCCTATTGGGCAAGACTATGAGGGGTGACATTGAACAACCAATTGAATTCTCCAATTTTAACTTTCTGCATGTTTCCTGGAGATACGCCCATGTTGACACTCTTCTCCGGAAGACAGATTTCGCAGAATATTAACATTGTATAAAATAGCACAGAACATGACATTTTTACTAACATTACTTCCTACCTGAAACTGAGACCCATTGTTAAAACTTTCAATAGTTATCACAAGAAAGTACAGAATGAACAGTGTGAAAAAAACTGTAGGTTTCCACTGTGAACTTTCAATAGAATACCCAATAGACTAAGATCCTCATTACAACCCTGGCGGTCAGTGGAGAAGTGGTGGTAATACTGCAAACAAGCCGGCGGTAAAAAAAATTGGAATTACAAGCATGGCGGTGACCGCCATACAAAACCGGCACATCTCCACTCCAACCGCCAGGGTGGTAAAGACTGCTGGGCTGGAGACTTCAGTCTCCAGCCTGGCGGCCGTTACTATACCGCCGGCGGCATCACAACCCCGCATACTGCCATGGCAGTAGGCACAATCAGTGCCAGGGAATTCGTTCCCTGGCACTGATAGGGGTCTCCCCCATTCCCCTCCCCAGAGTCCTCCCCCAAACCCACGACCCCCTACCACTCCCCAAAGGTGGTAGGACCTCCCTCTCCACCCCCCCAACATTGACACACACACACACACCCTACACGCACACTTACACTACAACTACCATACATGCACACATACATGCACACATACACACAGACATACACACAGACCTACACACAGACAGACACGCACACATTTTCCAAACACACAAAACACCCCCTGCATGCGTACACACACTCACACACCCCCTCTACACACTCACACGCACACCCCCATGCACGCACACAGCACACAACACCCTCCCACCCCCCTCCCCTAATGGACGATCACCTTACCTGGCTGGTGATCCTCTGGGAGGGAACACGATCCATGGGGGCTGCTCCGCCACCAGCTCCCCGTCACCAGAACACTACCACACCGAATCATGGGACGTGATTCAGTCGGCGGTGTTCTGATGACGTGGCAGTGGAGGTGGAGCAGCCTCCAGTTCACTGCCGACTGCCAGTATGGATGCTGGTGGCTCTCCGTCCAAAAAAGGGCAGAGGGCTGCCAGCAGTCATGATACGCTGTGCGGAAAACCACCTGCACTGGCGTTCTTCAGCACGGGGGTACCTTGGCAGTCTTGCTTAAAGACTGCCGAGGTTGAAATGAGGCCCTAAGTTTTCAAAATAATTTTGCTGAATTCAGCATAACGTCTCAACACTGTACTGTGGAAAAATACTAAAGCTTAGGTCTTTTGACTAATGTTATTATATGAAGAATAAAACAATTTCAATATTCAAACTATATAAGTTGTAGCATTAGTTTTCATGACTCTATTTAGTACATTATTTAATCAGTCAATAATCATTTCAAATCATTAGTTTTATTAATCAATATAAATTATCTTTTGTCAGTGCAAATGGTTATGATTATG
Source organism: Pleurodeles waltl (assembly GCF_031143425.1). Classification (NCBI taxonomy): domain Eukaryota; kingdom Metazoa; phylum Chordata; class Amphibia; order Caudata; family Salamandridae; genus Pleurodeles; species Pleurodeles waltl. The sequence continues at coordinate 374,888,112 of NC_090442.1, forward strand.
AGTTATTTATTATTTCACATATAACTTGAGTTGGTGGACACCATGTCAACCACATTTCATACATACACATTTTAAATTTCTAGCACTAGTTTCTCTAATTAGGCCCTTTACTACACATCATTTCTATGATTTGTTTACTCATAATTTTATTAATAATGTTTGGTCTCTAACAGCAGCAAGAAACTCAGAATGGATTGAACTTCAAGATCCACCCAGAGCATCCAAACATGCTGATACCTGCTCCCAAGATCCACCCATAGTGTCCAAACATGCTGATACCTGCTCTCTACCCTAACTCATCTTCCGACTATGGAGGACAGCATAGCACACTGCAATGAAACACCGACACTAAACAAGCCTGTGTGATTTTAAAATAACAAACTAATGTAGATCCTTTTCAAATTGACTTTCTTGCTGTACCAGCAGAAAAATGTCTTGAGCAGCAGGAAATCTACCAGGTCACTTTGGAAGGAAGGAGGTGTTCTATAGTAAAGAAGTAACATAAAAAAGACTAATCTGAAGAGAGTATTGTCTATATGCTTGGAAACAGGTCTCTCTTGTGGGGAGGGCCCGCCTTATTTAATCAGTACTAGGATAAGTAGCTTGGACGAAAGGGTAATTCTGCATTTGGGCACTTAAATAAAACTACTATTTTCAGAATGACTGTATTGTTTGTAATTATGAAGGCGCACATGACACTTTCTGTAGTACTAAATGCACCAGCTTTCCATTGAGGGCATCATTTCAGTTCACATTTCCTCTGATATAAGGAGGAATGAAGAAATCACAACCTGTGTTATCAGTTGCACAGGGGCGTGCTGTGCCAAAACAGATCTCATTCTAAAACAAACATTGGCAAAATCAATAGGTTTCCTTCAATGTGCTAACACGTCAGCACAGTTATGCACAAATTAAGGTTTTATTTGTTAGCACATTAAAGACAGGACTTTTGGTACTGCCAGTGTTTGCTGCTCCATCACCGCATTTTCTTCACATGCATAATATGTATGCACTTCTTATTCTTCCACTGTATGTTTTTCTACGCCTTTGTGTCACCTTTTGAGTGTTTGGGGGGGAAATCACAACATGCCCACTTAAATGAATTAAAGTTTAAAGTAAATGGCTGTTGAAAACCTCATTTATTTAATAATTATGCACATTCATTTAGGACCTTTCAGAAAGGGTCAATTAGTGTTGAAAAACCATTGACCCATCGCAATCAGTGAAAGCATTGTGGGTATAAAAGCACATTCTAAGTAAAGACTTAAACTTAGCATTTGATTCCTCAACTGTCAATTGCATAGCTAGTTCTAAAGTGTAGTCTTAAATTACTCTCCCTTATCCAATTGCGTCTTAAGAGGGGTAGCATTTGAATGCATCGTTCTTTTGCCCATGTCATCTCAGATTCGACCCAGCCATAAGCAACTTTTCATTCTGCTCCAATAGGAAAGTAAAGTAAAGTAAAGTATAGTCAAGGTCGAACTGCCAAGCCATGTTCTTTCTGAACTGGAATACAAGTGACCCAGGACTGGTTTCGGCTTTAATGGGCCTCTTCAGTTAGGTGTACCTTGGCTACAGTGGTACAGTGAGTAAAGGACCCATGTCTGGGCACAGCCTTGGGCACTTAGGTTGTTACATCAAACACACAAGAGGTAATGAGCGGAATGCTTGAAATAAATCTAACCACTGGTTACCCCTCTGGGTAGCCTTCCATCTCATTGTTCTTTTGCTCAGCTATCCACCTCAGATTAGATCCAGCTGTATGCAAATCAGTTTTGGTCCTGCACCAGTAAGAACAATAAAACTTACACAGCCGAGCAATGTCCTCTCTGAACCTGTACACAAGTGGACTAAGACCGGTTTCGCCATGAAGGGGCCTTCTCAGTGAGGTGTAGCTTGATTCCAGTGGCACAGTGAGAAAGGCACCCATGTCTGGGTATAGCCTTGGCCACTTAGGTTGCTACATCAAACACACATAGGGTGAAAGGAGGAATGCTTATAAGTCTAACCACTGACAGTCTCTGTGGGTATCATTCCAACCCATCTTTCTTTTGCACAGATGCCACATCAGATTACACTCAGACTTATGTTACATCAAACACACAAAAGGTGAGGGAAGGAATGCTTAGAATGGCAAAAATAGTATTATGTCTCACTGCATGGATTTCACCCCATGGCACTCTGATTTTGGTGACACACCTTTATGTATAAATTCTCCACATGAAAAATCAGCAAAGCATAAACCAAAGAACTTCAAGATTCTACTTCTCAAGAGTAACGGTCCTTCTCTACACTGAATGATAGTTAAAAAAAGACGCTGCCATCTCTGCATCTGTATATGCACTATATATGAAGAGTTAACAATGCAGTCAATAAATTAACATGACACCAATATCCAGTTGATGGAGCCACATGAAAAGGTTTGTAGATATATAGTGGCTGGGTTTCCACTCTCCTGTCCAGGAATGCAGGCAACACACTTACAGTGGAGAAGCTGTACTAGGCCTCCGTCTTGTGGCTTTTCATACCAGAGGTTTCCAAAACGGATAATACATTGCTTTCCAATTAAGACTGAGAGCCAGAATCAATAAGACACCCACTCCTACATTTGCAGAATCTCCTTTCTTTCTTTGCCCCATCCATTATTTTAAGCTTCCAACCCCTGACTTGATCAATTGTCCTTGCTACAATAGTGGTCTAGTGGTAGCTCAGCAACACACAGACTATTCGCTTTATTCTAATGCCTATTGTTAGACCTGTTAGCCTTACAATGTTTTTTCCATAAAGCTTTTGCCTTACTTCTTCATTTGTTTCTCATATTGTGTTTGTTGGCCTTAGAATGGCACTAAAAAATGGTAACATTGGCTTATCCGCAATTGGCAATTTTAATTTACTTATAAGTCCTAAGTAAAGTGGTACTGCAAGCACCCATGGCCTATAGATTAAATGCTACTAGTGGGCCTGCAGCACTTGTTGTTTCACCCACTTTCGTAGTCTTGCAAACTTATCTCAGGTCTGCCATAAGAGCCTATGTATGCCATTTTAAACAGCTCTTTCAACCTGGTGAAATCAACCTTTTTTCAGGTCTAAACCTTCCATTTTAATACATATAGGTCATCCGAGGGGATAACATTTAGGTTACCTTGTTATATTTAATAAAGATAACTTCCAAATGGTGAACAGTTCATGTTTGATGTCTTTGGAATTGGAATGAAAAATCCTCTTTTAAGGAAAAGGTGACTCTGAATTACAATTTTAAAAATGCAATTTTTAGAATGTTGGCATTCCTGCTTTACCAATCTAGAGCCTGCAGCCTGTAAATAGGTCATATAACTGGGTGTAGTTGGCAGTTACACTTTGTGTATTTCTCTCTGACAGCCACACTCAATAGAAAGCTGAGGTGTGCCATCACTGGTAGGATGGGGCAGAACTAGGCACAGGCCCACTTAAACCTAACAAATGTTGTGTTGTGCCTTCATATAAATGATTACATACCCCCTATAGTTAGCCTGGAGCCAGGACAGTGGAGGCAGAAAACCTGAGCACTTCAAAAGGAGTTCTATAGAAGTTTCTCCCACTGCAAAGAAGCTGCTAGGTATAAATATTGGACCTCAGACACCACCGCTTGAGAATACTTCTGGGCCTGTGGAAGAAGGACTATTGTGCTGCTGAAAGGGCTACCACTCTGCTTGACTGCTGCCCTACTGTGCTGCCCAGCTGTCCATTTGCCTGAGTGAAAAGGACTGGATCTGTAAACTCTTCCCAGGACCACAAGAGTGACTCCAAGGTCTAGTGTCTTGTAACCAGCACCTGGACTCTGCAACTCGGAGCCATACACTGCCAAGTGATGCCAGGCCTGCAACCTTGGAAGTGAGTGTGAAGGTGCTTTGCCAGCCCATCTGTGGACCCAGCAAAACCAACACATCTCCTCTGCTGTATGGTGCAAACCCTAGCAGAACTGACACATATTGTTTCTGCTGCATTGACTTTCCCGATGGAAGGATTTAGCATCGCTTATGCAGCCCACACTCTCATCAAAACTGAGATGCCCATCGCAAGCCCCTCATCAACAGCATCCTCGAAGAGAAAGCAGGACTCCGCATCGAAAGACCAGCAGCTTCTTCAGAATCAGCCTGTGTGCGAAGCATCCTCATTGGAAGAGTTCCCATTGCAAGCCCCTAGTCTATGTCTTCTTCGAAGAAGACGCAGGACCTCACATCGCAGCTCTTGTTCAGCGGGCCTAACCTGGTCCTAGTAACAGGCCTGCACTCCATCACAGTCGGCTTGAACTTGTGAATTCATCCTTGTCTAGTGCAACCAGATAGCCACATTTGGCGCTTGGTACATTTTGGTGATATATTCACTGAAATCTTTAAACCTCCAGTTCTACTGATTGAATTCTTTACATTTTGGTCTTGTTTTATGTATTACAGTCACCAGCGGGTTGAGCATAGGTTAATTTGGGGTTTGCTTGTTACTTGACCCTAACAAGTTTTGTAGTGGGTTTCCCTACCATTAACCCTTAACCCAATTTCTTACACCTATCAAAAGTACTGAATTTAGCACTTTCTTTACATGCATGTAAACAATGCTGATTCTATCTAAAGTCTTGCATCCTCAAATTGTCTGTTGTCTACAAAACATTCTCTTTTTCCACAAAATCCATCATGAAAAATATGGGCCAGATGTATAAAACTTTTTTGCACTTGCAAATGGTGCGAATCGCAAAATGTGGCCATTTGTGAGTGCAAAAAAGTGGTCTGCGATGCATGAAAAGCATTCGAAGACCAAAAATAAGAAATCGCAAAAATTTAGATTTTTTGCGTTGCGACCTGGTTTTGCGAGTCCAGTAGGAAATTGCGAGGCGTAAAATCCAAGTTGCAAAATCCAAGTCACAAAGAGATGCATAAAAAAATCGCAAATTGCGATTTTTCGCAGAATGGCATTTTGCACATGCAAAATACCACTAACTGAAACCAGGTGGTAACCAGGTGCAACCTATATAAAGAGGCCCAGAATGCCTCAGACTCTTTTCAACAATGGCTGCACTCTACGTCATGGAGAGGAGGATGAGGATCTCAGCAGGTTTGAGGAGAGGGAGGAGGAGACAGGAGCGCATTTTCAGAGTGTGGATTACACTTTTTAACCTGACAGAGGAGGAAATATATGAGAGGTATAGATTGAACTCAGCCATGATACTTGATCTGATAGCTGAGATACAACCCATACTGCAGCACAGAACACTAAGGACCCACAGCATACCCACCCATGTGCAGGTATTATGCTCCCTTCACCTACTCGCCTCAGGGAGCTATCAAGGGGTCATAGCAGCAGCTGGAGGGGTCTCACAGAGTACCCTCTCCAGATTTTTCAATGCATTTATCAACGCCATGCTGAGAAAACTACACCAGTACATCAGATTCCCCCACACCCCACAGGAAATACAGCAGACAAAAATAGAATTTTACCAGATAGCACAGTTCCCCCACGTCGTAAGTGCCATAGATGGGACACATGTGGCAATCTGTCCACCATCTGCCACAGAGTATGTGTACCGCAACAGGAAATACCAACATTCAATGAATATACAGATGATATGCAATGCCTCCTACATCATTACTGATCTCGTGGCCAGGTACCCAGGGAGCACACATGATTCGTACATCTTTCGCCACAGCGGGATTCACATACGACTGCTAGCTGGGGAGTTTGGTGAAGGATATCTACTAGGTATTGTCCCTCTATACAATGGCGTATTGATGGCGTGCTGATGTCAGATGGCCCACTTCTTATGAAACCCTCTGTCCCTTACAGGAGACAGTGCTTATGCAGTGCGCACCTACATGATGACACCCTACCTCAATCCTGCAACACCAGCTGAACAGAGATACAATGCAGCACACAGGGCAACCCGCAATGTGGTGGAGCGCACCTTTGGACTGCTGAAGAGTCGCTTCCGGTGCCTCCACAAAAGTGGTGGGGCACTATAGTACAGTCCAGAGACGACATGTAGAATAGTGGCTACTTGTGCTATCTTGCACAATATAGCTATCACCAGATGCATACCTGTAGAAATATGTGATACTGAATCTGATGAGGATGATGATCCCATACCACCCCTACATCCAGCAGACAGGACCAGTGCAGCAGAGGGAAGGCAAAGGCGTGCCGACATCACACACAACCATTTCAGACGTGAGTATAAACTATACAAATCCTCTGACAACTGTACCTGTAGTGAAAGAAATGTATTCCCTTAAGTCAGGGAATGTTCGTGTGAGTAATAACAAAAAAAGGTTAAGTGAGAAACTCAAAACAATGAAGGACCTGAGTAATGCACTATTACTTCATAGTGAAAACAGAAGTCCACTGGCAGCTAGAGTCATTTTATGCGGCCATGCACACCACTCGGGTGCCCAGTTACATCACTGGCACCTCTATTGTCACCCTCAGTGGAAGTGCTGTGTCTGGCACTGCGCCGTCTGGTGTCCAATGCTGGTACAGCTACACTGCTGAGGTTGGAACTGTCCTGTGTCCCACAGTGCAAGCTCACTCGGAGTGGCTGACCTTGGTCCCATAATGTGTTCGATCACATTGGTGATCTGCACCAGTCCATTCACAACGTCCCTGCTGCTGTGTGCTGCCTCCACTTGCGCAGCCACTGCACGATGGGCAATCAGTGCAGTTGAATTAGCCACCCTGTTAGACGAACTAAAAAAGCTGCCAAACATGTTCCGAAATCTGCGCTCCTATCTGCCCTCTCAAGGCGCAGCTCATGGCAGAGTTCTTTTCTAATCCGAGGATCCTCTTATTTTGTAGGCGCTGCTGCTGCAACATAGCAGCTTCCAGCCCACCAAAGAAAGAGGGACCCTCACCTGCCTCATGCTGCTGTGCCCCGGAATCTGTCGCCATCCTGCGTGGTGCTGTGGTCTGATGACACCTGACCTCCTGCATCTGGCTGCGCCTGCCTGTTGCTGATGGGGTAAATGGCCCTTCCTGCTTCTCTTCTGAGTCGTTGCTGAGCTCTGGCAGTGGCAGTGCCCTGGGCCTGCGTCAGACAGTCACGATGTTGAGGCACCCACTGGTGTTTGAATCGGAGGCCAGATGTGTGTCAGTCTCGCCTACCTGTACTGATGCTGTGGCTGCTGGGCCTGGCCCACCTGCAACAACAATATGCAGCATGTCAGTTATGTATGTTACATTTACGGTCAGACAATGGTAATAAAGGTACAGATACTTCTCTACACTGTGTTGTGTGTGTTGTGTTCCTCTGGGTGTCACTCGACTTAAATACATTGTATGTGCTACTTTCAGCTCTGGGTTGTGGACTGCCACTCCCATAATGCATTGTTGTGCTGCTTCTAAGATGTGGACTGGACTACTTCTCACAAAGTTTAACATCACTTGCTAAGTTCTAAGGGGCTTTTGTGCATACACATATGGGGTTACAAATCAATATTGCACTTACCTTGGCTGATACTTGGTGGGCCGGAGGTGTCGATCTCTGTGACCCCTGTCACAGCTTCAGGGAGGAGTGTGGACTCGACTAGGTCCTCCAATGGTGTGGATGGTGCCTCTGTGGGTGGACCGCCTCCTGTGCCCCTGGTCTCCGCAAGACTCCTTGCCGCCCTCTCCTTGTCACGGGACCGCAGGTCAGACCACCTCTTCTTGATCTCTTCAATGGAGCGCTGTGCCACTCCAATTGCGCAGATTTTTGATTGTATATCCGCCCATAGTCTCCTTTTCTCACTCTCAGACACCTGAAGTGAGCTTTTTCCAAAAAGGTGGTCATGACTCCTGACCACCTCCTCAGTTAGCACCTCAAGCTCCTGCTCACTGAATTTTAGCTTGCGCTTTCTTTCTCCCTTCTCTTGTGCTTGGCCTGGGGTGTCCATCCTTGCTCAGGTGTGCTGACTCCTTCTGAGTGCTACTCTGTGTGGCTGGGCTGCTCTCTCTCAGGATGCTGGTTTGGGTGTGGCACCTGAAACTGCCTGGGATGACTCATTTCCTGCTGGTGATGTCATCAGGCTCCTCCAGGTGTGCTTTCTTGAAATTTCTCACAATTTGCGATTTTTTACCGAATCGCAAAAAAAATCGCAATTTGCAAAAATGAAAATTGCGATTCGTTAAATAGGCCTAACAAACCACAAGTAGCGATTTTTAAGAAATCGCTATTTCCGAATTGCACTTTTGTTACATGGCCAATTGCGACTAGGAAATAGCGATTTCTTAAAAATCGCTATTTGCGATTCGCAAGCCAATTTTTTCATACATATGGCCCTATATCTCTTACTTTTATTTACAATTTCGAATTATCACATTTTCCTTCAACTGACCCTCTTCTTCCTTTTTCATTCTCTTCATGTGTTTTCTGTATGAGCACAACCATCTACAAATCACTTGCACGTTTCCCTTAAGAGCTATTAACTTATTTCTACAATTTGGCCATGACTCATGTCAAAGATCACAACCTCTCCTATTTTAAAGGTCAGACCCCTGCAACCTAACAACACTTACCTTCCTCTAGCTCATCTATTAACCCCGCCCAACATCTGCACCCTAGCCCCAATGATAACACTTCCATTAATTTAATCTTCAGCAGAGAAACTGTAGTGAATGCATGGAATGGTTTGTTTGAGCACACAAAACTAATCTCGAAAACCATCTGTAACAAATAACAATGGACCAACCACTAACCCTGAGTTATGGAGCAGCATGCTGCCTGGCATAAACCCAGTTGCGGCTCACGGGGATTACTGGGGGCGGGGCAGGGTGGAGTGGTGCGCAACAAGGACCAGGCCACAGGTCCCTAGATGGCACAGAGGCAACAGGTGCTAGACCGTTTGAGGCTTGCTTCTGTTGGGGTGATTACAACCTGTGTGCAGATTGTTCTAATTTATTCTTGGCATCATCAGTAAAAATCTGAAAGTCAACCTGCATAACACTGCTGTGTAGAAAATAGCTCAGGATGGTGCGCCTTAATTTAGGTCTAATTCAACTGCCATTTTATGTTCTAAGCTCAGACTTTGCTTAACCACAGTGCACTCGGGGACAATTTGAGGGGCTAGTCATCATATTGTGCATAAAAAGGGTGGCAGCAAAAAGGCAGACAGAAAGTTCAGCTTTAAGAGATGTCTACCTCCACTGATGATTCGGCAGGCAACCAGTGCCATCTTCTGTCTCTCCATCCACCTCCACATTTCATCTGCACCCCCTTCCTCCTAAGCACTCTAAGATTACAAATAATTTAAAGTCAAATAACTCCAACACTTACAAGTCAAATAACTCTAACACTAGCAATGTGCTATGGGACCTCATCAGCATGTTGCTTGTTCCCCAGTTGACGACTGCCTTGCACCCCTAAGTGGCGAACAAAGTATCATCCCTCCTGGTACTCCTGGTAATTGTAGCACACACCGCACAACACTAACTATTTCTGTCCAGGTTCATGCATCGGCCATAGATCACCAGGAGGGTAATTTATAATTTTTGGAGACAGTATTTGCCTATTATACCTCTTTTTGTTATTGTAAGCAGACACTGCAAATGTGGGAAGAGTATACTATCAAATGTTGCATCTAGTCTGGTTCTTAACGTCACTGACCCTTTTAAGTTACATCAGGTGACCAGCCCAATATTGCAAAGTGCATGTGTTCAACTAACAGACTGGAACATCACTGCAGACAATTTTGCATGTCATTTAGTCCCTTCTACTCCATTTGGTCCAATCAAGCTAAACTTACTGCCTAAATTAAACCGACCACTAGTACCATCAAGGGAATGACCAGTTACATCTCCACAGGTGAGAACCTCAGGACTTACGATCTTGATTCTTCATGCCACTCTGACCTAATATCTCTATGGGAAAAATGTAATTCACAACACAAATATTTCAGTAGCCAGACTAAAGGGAAACTCACACATAACTCAAGTGCCAGCATCTGGAATGCTTTACTCAGCAATTTGGAGGCAGTTTCTGCATCTTTACCTTATCATTCTGATAAACCTGATATGTAAGTGAGTGTCCTAAGTGCTTTAGCAGCCCAAATTTTGGGAACTGATGCAAAACTGTCAGCTTTGAACAATTGGATTACAACAGTCCAGTCAGACTAGGCTGTTGCATGTCATTTCTGCTCCTGTACCTGTATGATGAACTCCCATGTAAGGATACCTCAAATGATGGATGTTATCCTGGATTGTATTTCAATATCTGTACAACAAACTGGTACTCTTTCAACTCAACAGGACAAGGTGGAACCTAGACAGGCCCTTGTTTTATCTAACGGCACTCCTGAACATTCACTGCTTGCAGGCTCATCAGGATCTGATGCCATTGAGGAATCTGAGGGACCAGTATCTAAGTAATTCATTATCCCAGAATCAGTACCATCCAGCACTAAAACCAATAATACTAGTCTGGTCATTCGTGGGGCAGAGCCCACAGATCAGCAGATAGCTGTTGTGAAGCCACCTATGAAAAGGGAGCATAAGAGGCTTCAGAACGTAAGTCCACAGACATAGCCAATCTTGTTTGGCAGCTCAAGGACAAAAGTTTCTTATGGGGAATCGAGCTGTTGCAAATGTTTCCACCTCGTTATCCCAGTCCACTGCCACCAAGCTCTAGCAAATTTAATACACCAGAAGGTGGGATTTTGAGAGGATGCATAGGCTTCGATTTTTATAGGCACCTACCCACACCCTTGACAGCCATAAGTGTGAACACAAAGGGACACCTTTGAGAAGTTGCTTCCCAAACACATCAGGCTAAGAACGATATTACAAGGATGAGAACCTTGCAAGTGACTATTCATACCTGAAGCCATAGTGGGAAGCACAGGGTGTTCCCTCTTATGTGTAATACCATTTCCTTTATTAAGTCTAGAGGGAAGTGACCCGTGCCATCTTGACTTTGCTCACCCTTGCATATAATTCCACCTCAGGTATTAGGAACTGAGGGTCTGATTTAGAACTCAGAGGATGGGTTACTCTGTCACAATGGTGATAAATATCCCGTGCGCAGAAATCTAAATCCCATAGAACATAATGGGACTTAGATTTCGGCGGATCGGGTATTTGTTCTCTTTTTGACAGAGTAACCTGTCTGCCAAGTTCTGAATTAGGCCGTAAGCATCGTATTCCTGCTACATTTTCCTCTCAGCACACCTTAGGTACTTTTTAAATCTAGGGAAATCATGAAATTGATATAACATCGGTACGAGTAAAGGACAACATCAAACCAACTGAATTTCCAAGTGGATGTGAGTTATCGTCTGACCATGTCAATAACATTGACAATGCCCCCAAACTTTCCTTTTTAATCTGGAGCGTGGCATGCATCAAAGGGAAAATTGTAAATTAGACATGGAATAATCTTGTGTATACCTTTGTGATATTGTGCCTTCAGGACCAAGCTTTGTGCCACCTGTTCATATTAACAGTTTCAAAACATTTCATTTAACAGCCATTCTATCCTCATGGAGCCATGTTGGGGGGCCTGGCGATTTAATTGTGTCCAGGGTTAATGCCATACTTTTCTTCCATACAGCTGATACACCCTTCTATCAGGTCCTTAGTCTCAAATTTGTGTCTAGCTTCTGATTGGGTATTGCTAACTTTTATAACAACATTCCAATAGGAGACAGAGGTTGTGTTGTGTCAAAACTGGATCTTGATTCAGACTCCCTCAAACCAGGAGGTGGTAACGAACAGGGTTTAATGTGGGGGTGATTTCAAAGTCCATCTTTTTCCCCAGTGTATAAAGATGCTTGTGGCCTAATGGATTTTGAAGAGAATCCCATATGTCTTTTTAGTTACTCAGTGATGAAATGGGTAGTAATAGCAATTCCTCTACCGCAGCAAACAATTGTTTACTCCCCAAGTTTTGTCCCTCAATGGAAGATGTGAAAATGGCTACTAGATCTAGTGCCAGTGGAAAACCCCGTGGCCCAGATGGAGTTCCACTAGACCTTTTCAATAGTGACCTAGACCTGTGGGCCCCCTTATTAGCTAGTGTTTTTAGAGCAGCCAGCTCTTCAACAAAGGTCCAACTCGCTAAGCATCCTGATCTTCAAGAAAGGGAACCAAGGTTACCCTAGTTGTTATCGCCCAATCTCTCTCCTGGACTCTATGGTGAAGATTCTCGGACATATTTTACTCTCCCATCTTGAGGCATGGATGAAGGAGAATGTTATCTCCTTTGATATTCAGTACAGTAGAGTGATGGGGATGAAAGATCCCCTTGTGGAAATACACAGTTGCTAAGTGAGGCACTTTGCACTTGGGTTTTATGGATTTGTCCAGTGCCTTTGATTGTGTATCCCACATTAAATTGTGAGGCATAATGGAAGATTGGGCATTAACAGATACATCATTAGCACCATCAGAGAAATATATTGTGACTCAAATGCTGTAGTTAGGTTTGGGCTGGGGAGAAAGTCTTCTGAGGCCTTCAGGGTGCTCATGGGTGTTCAGGCACGGGTGTGTCCTTGCACCTTTCCTATTTTCTCTCTATATTAACCATCTAGAGATGGGAATTAGTACTAAGGTGCAGGGACAAGCCCCAGATTAGAAAGCGTCCAACACCAAATTTATTAGATTCTGATGATGCCATTATTATGGGCTGAATTCCTGTCACACTACTGCGAGTCTTGGATGCCTTCACCTCCTTTAGGAAGGGCTTGATATGATGATCAATACCAACAAATCCTTTGTCATGTCTTGTGGACATAGGAGCGACCTAAAAGCAACCTTAAAGCTTCATGCCACCCCTGTAAAACACATGGATAATTTTAGTTACCTAGGGCTAACTTTTAATTGCAAAGGTTCCTGACTCTTATAGGTAGAAATCAGGAATAACCAACTAGCAAGGAGCAATAATGCTGTCTTCTCCTTTGCCGAAAAACTAAGCAAAAGATTGTTTGTTCACATGGTGACCATTTACTGTGCAAAATGTGTTCGTACGGCATGTTATAGGGCTGGGGTCTGAAGCATACGGGTACCATCACCCTTACAGGTCAAAGAAAATAAGTCTAACCGCCGGTTACTATCCCCTCTACCGTCTACCGCCTCCTTTATCCATCATAGGGAGCTAGGGCTTTCACATCCTGTAGTAATGTTAAAATGAATTATGTTTCTTAACTATTAAAAATGTAAATCACTTTTAGAAACATTATTATTGTATTTAAATAGTTTACTCTTTTTGAATGTAAAAATAATGTAACATTATTTACTGAAATTAATTACATTACTGTTAATTATTACATCACTTAATAATTTTAAATACAGATTTTTTTACTTTAGGTGGGAATTATTTTTTGACCTGAACTTCTGAAAAAGTATTTCAAATTTAATATATTCAAAATAATTACATTATTAATTTAAAATTAGGTTAGTAATGTTGTACGATTTTATTGTTTCAGCCTACATTTAAAATAAATCAATACACTTATATTTAACTTAAGAAACACTTTACCTAATTTTGTTTTAATTGATTCTGTTTCAGACATATCAATCATTAATACTCTGATGCTCATAAAATCTGATATTATGACATGACACCATAGGTCCCTCTAGAGTGGACTTTTGTTAACATTGAAACAGACTTTATGCCTGACTTAGAGCTTGGCGGACAGGTTGCTCCATGATAATGGTGACGGATATCCCATCCGCTAAAATCTAAATTTCATAGGATAGAATGGAATTTAGATTTCGGTGGATGGGATATCCGTAGCCATTGTGACAGATTAACCCATCTGCTAATATCTTAATCAGGTCCAAAGTCTGCTATTTTTTTCTAAGTTTAATAATATTTTTAACCTTTCCCTATGCTTTACTATATGCAGATCTCTGCCTGAATTGCAGTAACTTTACAATCGTATTTGAGGTTTTTAACTGACTCCACTCCTATTTGAGAGTGTGGAAGCATGTCAGTCTACACTTTTGAGTAACTTTACACTTGGTGAATAGTAAAAAGTAATAAAGTTACTCAAAAGTGTAGATTAGCTTATGTATGGGAACATTTCACAAAGGTAAGCTTAAACATGAGTTAGGAGGGGGTTATATTTACTATTCCTACTCCGCATGTAGCCACATTAGAGAAAGTGTGAACCTTTGGAGGGATTATAGTTATGATTTCCACCACAAACTCAGCCACACTGAGGAAATTGTTGGACTTTATGGGTGGGGGTTAATTTACTATTGCCAGTGCTACACAAAGGAGGTCCGGCTACTTTCTGTATTTGAGAACTTACTATGTTTTGGAGTATCTTAATGGTCTCTCTTTTTCCAACATGATATTATTAGAGTTGTATGACCAAAATAACCAAAATATTTGAAGTAAATACAAATACCAGAATCTAACATAAGGTCAGCTACTAATACAGCTTGCCTCTGTTGTCTCAACTCCTGCCGCCACCCATAGTTCTTAAGTTTGCTAGCGAATCAGTCAACGATTAGAATTGTTCAACAAGGCACATGCACATTCTCTATGCTCCCCCTAGTTAAAGCAGATAATACAGTTTACTTGTCTCTTTTTACGAAAGGAGAAAGATCTCTCCTTCATATCACTCAGTCCGGGTCTCAAGCACTTGCTCTTTCACAGTACCAAAATGTTTTGCCCTGTAAAAAAATTACACTGAGAGTCTGTGTAATTTCTAAATGTTTTTTTACTCACTTGTATTTATGGACATGTTCACATTTTCCATTAAACCATTTTCAATCCCTTAACCGTCTTGGTATGGGCCTTTATAATGACTATCCAGTAAAAAAAAAGACACAATGTATTTCTTTCTAAATGTGGCCTTTCTGCGCTTTTATGACAGCTACTGGCAAACAGTGGTGGCTGGCACTCTAAATATTTGGTAGTGCAACCACTGACTAGCAGTGCCTGGTTAACGCCAAAGCTGTCAGTCATGTCTCATTATAAACAGAGTTTATAACGAACAACAACTGAGAACTCTGGCATTGAAGCTGAAGGCAGTGCACGTCTTACAGTGTATCAGTGGGTCAGGAATGATAAAATAAAAATGTTCTCACCCACTGCATTTGCTGGCACACCTCCGGTCCTCCTTCTTCAGTCCCTCAGCACTGGACTGGTCTGCAGGCTGCAGCAGTTCTCCACACCATTCTACATACTGCTTTTATGACCCGCAGACTCTGGGTTCCTGTGCCTGCTCTCCACCTAGCTGTCTTAGACCACAAGGTAGAGAGGTTTACACTGTGCATGTCAGGTTGGCCCTCACAAGACAGATGGCCAGTTTACAGGCAGACTGTAAACTGGTGGAGTGAACAGCACGCCCCTGCTGCCAGTCAGCAGAAGTGGCCCACCCCAAAACATGGCTTCAGCTGGTGAAAGGGAAAAATAAAATGGTAATAAATTTATTTTATTACATTTTATTTTTTACCATTTTGCAGCGCTGGCAGCAGGGCGGCGACACTCCTCTGCCTTAATGGAGAAGCCGCTGCTGGAAAATCAAGGAACCCTTAAAAAATCCTGTACATCTTTGTAGAATGGACTACAGGGCTTTCATTACTATAGTCTTTCCTCTCACCTCAGACTTATAATTTGACTTCTTTCTAGGAGAACACGTTTTAGTGCCACTCAATATTTGGCCTTAATGTGCCTTGAATACCTTCAGCTCCCCTTATCTAACCTCAAATCCAGATGGGTGTACCCCTTGTCATTGACTGTCTTAACGTGAGTGGCCATGGGATATTAATCTTTCCTCAGTGCAACCTACAGCCAGTTCAGATACTCCTAAGCCAATAATGTGCATACACTTTTTCCCTTGTCTACTGTATTTTTTAATAATATATTACTAAATGGTTTGTTTTGTGGTATTACTGTTTAATTCTATCTTTATAGGTTAGCAGCTCCGCTATCAGTTCACAATCTCCTACCCATGGGCGTCAATTCACCAAAATACTAAGGGTAGCGTGACATCACAGACAATTTGACCCTTACTGTGACTCACACACACATGCTTACACATACACACACATTCACACATTCTCTCTTATAAACACGCACTCACCCACAACCATGCATACCACATCCATTTGAAAGTATATTTTACTTACCTTAGGTGCCAGATAGGGTCATGTTCCAGCAAATTGTCTTCCATTTTTCTATTGCGCAAATAGTGAAAAATATTATTATCTATTTGTGTAATGAACAAATTGACAGATAACCAAAAAAAGTGGATCCCAACCAACGTCCATTAGGACGAGTTACCTCTGTGTTCCAGGCATTGATTTTGCCACCTCTAAGGCCAGGACTCACAAAGGCAGTGGTAGGAGTTGCAAGGGATAGGGATAGTTACCCAGCAGAACCTCCGTTGTATCCCCATTAAGTTTCAGTGAGTTGGTATTCATCCATGCTGAAATTTGGGTGAGACAGAGGTTAAGGGCTTCTGCCTTGTGGTTACCCTTGGATGATACAAATATCATCTGCGTATGAATGCAATGTAAGTCTATAAGATTCAGCAATCTCTGCTAAAGGTCTTGCGTGGTAATTGAACAGAATGGGGCTTAGAGTGGAGCCCTGCAGCACACTCGAGGCTAGATGGTGTGTGTAAACCTGTAATATGCTGTTGTGCAAGAAATAACTCAGCCAGGACAAGTCTGTGCCCTGCACTCCCATTTCTCCTAATCTTAAAAGCAGACTACTGTGTCAAATACGACATTGAGCTCTAAAAGGATCAGTGCCCCAGCACCACCAGTATCTTGCTTACATTGCAGATATTCAGTGATACGGAGAAGGGCTGATTCAGTGCTGTGGCCAGCCGTGAAGCCCGACTGAGAAGGGTGCAATCAACCCTTCAATTTGGTGTATGATGTGAGCTGCAAGTAAACATGCTTCTCCAACACCTTGGCCAGGGAAGACAGAAGCAAAATAGGCCTCTAGTTTGACCATATAAAATTTGTGAACACCACTCTAACAGAGGGCCTGGAGGGAGAAGGGAGAGGAAGTCTGTGGTAATGACTCTCGAGGAGCTGCAGAAATAGCTCCTTTCTGCATCTACAAGACAATCCAGGAAGGGAAATAAAAATAATATTTTTTACCAGTAGGTTTAAGCTTTTGATAAAACTGCCAAGTCATCATGAGACTGCAGTCTAAAAAGTGTAAAAAAGGAAAACCAAAGGATTTCTAACAACATCCCCATATCTATCAGGACCCCCCACCTCTGCTCCAATTTAAGAAATGTTGAAGATACCCCACTTTAAAGAAAACTACATTACAATGTTCTAGAATGTTCTAGAAGTCCACAAACTAGCTATTTCTCTTATCACTCATTAATTTTATGCTTGTCTTTGATCGTGTACAGCATACAGCCATCTTTTAGAGAGATTTGTGCTATAGAAATACCTGCGTAGATACATTGTTGGTTCCCACAGAAGAGTTTCTGGGGGAAGCTAGGAGCAATCTAAAAACACACAGCACCCATTAAATTTGCTATACATACTTGATTTTTCAATCTCTATTAAAGAACCAGGGACTAAATAGTACTGCGCTCAGAGTGGGCACCACATGCAATTTAACTTCCTACAATGGAGAGACTCCCTAATATTTGTCTTTTTTAATGCAAGAGTCTTGAACGCTCTTTCCAAAAGGATTAGAGTTCTCCAAGCCCTCAACACAGTCTGCGAGGGGACATTTGTTTTTTGTAAGAGACCTACTTGTTTGACAAGGATACATGGCCCATGCAATATTTCTCCTAATCATGGACCAAGAAGAAATGGGTGGAGATCATGATAGGACAACACGTAGGCCTTATGTTGATCTTACTTCTTAAAGATAGAGAAGGGTAATGGCTTCTCTTACATAAAAGCTGAGGGGGGGGAGGTTTCACTGAGGGCAGTGTACACCCGAACCAAGGGTAGGAACCTTCTTCTGCCACAGCATACAGAAGATGATGAAGCAGCACATAGTCAGCTAATCACTGGCAAAGATTGGAATCTGATACTTGACCACACTTTAGATAGAACCACATGAAAAGAACATAGTATAACTGCCTTGTCTGGAGAACATATTGAATGGTTAAATGAAGTAGGGCTGGCAGACATTTGGTGTAATGCCCACAAGGATTAAATAAAAACTCACACTATTCAGCTTCCCATAAAACCTAACCAAGTATAGACAAAATAATTAGAGGACAAGACCTTGTGAATTAAAGCAGGTGAAATGCGTGCTTCCCAGCTCCACAGATAACAATACAAATCCCAAATTATAGCCATTAAACAACATAATGGAGCCAGTGCTACAGTGGGTAGCCTTCCAACATTACTACCAAACCTTATATAAAACTTAGCCACCACACAATAATATGATAAGGAGCTACATTCCTGAGACTTAGCACAATAAAAATAATTGTTTCCACAGTAGAGGTCTTGGAGACTCCTACAGTGAATGGCAAAATGATTAAAGCCATAAGGAGCCTATACTAGTCGAAAGCTCCAGGCACTGGTGGCTTTACTCCATCCATCACTGAGGAAGCCAATACAGGGAAAATGGCATAAACCATGACAGACAATAGTATTTCAGTCCTTCTAAAGAAAAATAATGACCCAGACGAATGCAGCTTGTACTAGCCCATTTCTTTAGTAAACAGGCCCCAAAATCTATTCAAAGATTGCAAAAACAATTTGTTATAACAGGTTATTACTACACCCACTCGGAGGAGCTGTTCAAAGCTGAAAGTCCCAGCTCTTTCCAATCTACTTGAAGCTAACTGTACCATGCTGAGTCACTCAGTAGAGCAGATGGGTACATTATTGATTCTTGGCTTAGATCCTCATTCAATGTGTTAGTCCTTATCACAAGTAGAAAACACCATTGAATCCTACCCCCTGCTCTGTGGTCCCTTCCACAAAAATATATATGTATATATAAATGTTGGAAAGAAAGAAATTGGCAGAAAACCTATTGTAACTAGGACAAACTAAGATAGAAGATAGCTTGGAACGACTACCAGAAAAGATGCAGTGTGCCTAGAGCCAAATTTTACTTGGATAAAATCACTGCCATTAAAAACTGCACGAAAATACTTTTTAAGGCAGGGAAAAAATATTTCTGGCCACGCTAACACGGCCTCAACTACCCCACTTTCACAAAGTCAATGTGATAAAATTGCGACAACAGTCAACAAGTGGCAGATATCCAGACCGTCTTTTCAGGTACAAATGAGGTGAGCTGATTCACTACTGGACCAACAAGTTAATTTTAATGGTGGTTAAGGGAGAGGCTGTTTGCTGTAGCGTTCTTAACTATTGGTTTCTTGTGGTGAAGATGTGCGTGCTGCCTCTAGAATCAACATGTGCATTATCTATGTTATAGTTGAGCCTTGCTACATGCCCACTTGTGTGAGAGCCCGACGATGGGTCAGTTACTGTGGGAAAATGCTGCTAGACACCACCAGCTCCAAAGTCCTCCATCCAAGTCTATTTACCTAAAGCTATGGGAACTCAGGGAAGGATGCGTACTGTTCCCCTCTCAACTTTTCTAGGGGAAGACTAACTGCAGGGTAGGCTGATGGTAGGTGTAACAGACATATGGTTTCCTCTGCCGCAGTGCTGATTGTATCTGTAATGTATCTGTAATGTCATAAGGTATCAATGTGCATTGTTGTGTGCCAACAATTTCGCCTTATTTCACCACTTTTCCCAATGGGAGTGTTGCAGGAATGTTGCAGGGCCTTGCTGCCTATTGCTGCTCTGGACATCACCTGAGTCTGGCTCACTACGGCTTCTCCTCTGGTCAAATGTAGTTCATCCACGTCTCCTGAGCCTCTCCTGCCATGCATAGAGGTGTTTCAGGGCTGGAACCACCTGCTGACAAGACTTGGCTTTATAGCCAGCGGTCAGGACCAGAGCCACCTTCCACCACAGCTCAGCTCTGAGATCAGTAGAAGAGTTAGTTGTTAAGAATGCTGGCTGCCATTTTGCTGGATTCTTCTGGCTGCACAGCTACTAACAGAGTTCCATGGTCCTTCCACTCACTCAATCACTCGATCAGCCGCTCTATGAGATTCAAACAATTTGATTGGTGAGCCTGTTTCTTATCTCCATAGGGCAGGTGGTGGTGAGTTCAACATTTGACTCATCAGAGTGAGCAAGAAGCCATTGCAACTCAACACCTAATAGATTGCTTTTTCAGTTCCTATGGAGCAATATGTTATTTATGCCTTTCTTGGGAATCACAATCAAATGGAGGACACCAGTGATATTTGATTTCTTTTCAGATTTTTAAGATACCTAAAATTACAGTAGCCATGCACGTTTGACACATACCCACAGAAAGTGCCTTTGATCCCTTTGACTAATCTATTGCAATGTGTTTTAGGAAATGAGTCAGTTCTGCCTGTGCTGATGTAGCTAAAAAACAACAATATTTTCTGTATGTCTGTGTCACTAACTTAATCATTTTTTAATAAAGAATTTTATTTGAAAATGCTGTATTTTTTGCTGAGCTGAAATTTTTACATGGCAAGGTTGCAAGTCTAGGATGTCATTTGCTAAAATCAGGTTCACCCATTTTCTCAGTAGTAGAAAATCTGAGAATGTTGGGCAAGATTGGAGCCTGCCATTGTCTCAGTTGGACACTAAGTCAACACTGGCACCATCCTTCACACATATATACCTGATAATTGCTCAACAGTCCTGTAAATATTTCACAGGAAAAATCCTGGCTGCACATGCGCATGCTGACATTTGCTTATCCTACGGAGGTTATGTCTTTCATACTTTCACATTTTGAAAGAGGCACATAGTTTATGACTTTGTAGCTTTTGACTGATTACAGGGAAATCTGAGAAGACCTGTGGGGTATGGAGGAGGCACCAGAGCAGAAAATGATTAGAGTGGGTGGATCTTATACTGGTCCTACCTTCCAAACGCATTTCTGGTTTGGGCCATGCATTAGCCATTACACAGTATGAAAGAGAATGTGATTGTCTTAAGAAGCTGAGCCCAGCAGAAGTACTACCCTTGGAGTCTGCGGTCTGCACCTGTACCAGATACCAAGATGTAAGAGCTGCTAACAAGATCATATCTGGGACAGGCAGTTGGTGGAGCAGCAGCTGCAAGGTGGACCCAATAGTTTGTGATGGGATGCAGTGGGAAGGTATAAGTAGCACAGTATCTCCAACAGCCTCAACAACCTTGGTGCTAGACCCTGCCATGTCAAAAGGTGTGGCCCAACATCTGTGTAGAGAATCTCAGAGAGGACGGTGATACTGTGACAGTATGGTGAGGTCTTCTAAGGAGAATGCAGTTTCTCCAGTAGCATTAGGGGCCAACTCCCTTGCACAGTTCCTTTGTTACAGGATTTTGGACTGATGACTTCACTAGCCTGCCTTCTCTTTTGGGAAATGTGGCCCAGAGATTCTGATGCTCTAGCAGGTAGAGTTTCCTTCTCTTTGCAGTCTACAGGCGTCTTCGCAGCGGTCCTGCCCCAATTGTCATTTCAGTGAAGTAAGTCAGCAATCAGGCATCCTAGCTCTGGAGCTCATTTAATTCTCACACACCCTGAAATGAAGGGACTGACACTGGTCAATAAGAACACTGAGCTAGGTTTTCACCCAATATTTATTGTAGACTTTCAGACAACAATGTAGCTTATAGATATCTTTCTCTATGGCTAGGTTTAGGAAGTTCTCGACATTTTGTTTATTAACCTCAGACGGGACAGGCTAAATATTTTTCGCTCAAAGTTCAACCGGAAAGTGGATGAGTATGGAGGCTGCCAGCAACAAGTTATTGTTCAGGAACCTGCTGGGCCCCTCATTAAATAAAACAAAATGGTTGAAGGCAAAACAGTTTTTCTGGTCTCAAAAAAGTACATTACCATGGTACACTTGGCACTGCAGGAAACTAAGTTATGTGTGGATGTGCTCCTTGTGAAAGGCCAGCATGCTGTAACTCACAATGAAGTCAGTCAGTGGATAAAGTGGGCTAACATTGCCCCTTCATACAGGCCCAATTGGGAGGAAATAAAATGTGAATGACACAATCAGAGTAATGAATTAATTCTGAATGAAAACCGCTATTAATAACTCTGTTATACATACTTTTAGTAAAATAAAATGGTGTTGGTTAACACAGACCTGAAACAACCATTGTTCTGGTAGTTGCTACTAGCCTTGCCTTTAAGAAAGAAGGGAAAAAAGTATGTGAGACAGACAAAAAAGGAAGGGTGGAAGACAAAAAAGGAAGAAAGAAGTGCAAAAAGGAAGAAACGGAGGAAGGCAAACACGGAAGGAAGGAAAGCAAAAAGGAAAAAACAGAAAGAAGGCAAAAGGAAGGAAGAAGTAATGAATACAGAAACAGGCAGGAAAGAAAAAAGGAAAGAACAAAAGAAGGAAAGAGTGCAACAAGAGAAGGAAAGAAAGAAAAAGAAAATAATGGAGGAAGGAAAACAATGAATGAAGGACACAGAAGGCAAAAAGAAAGAAAGAAGAAAAACAAAGAAGGAAAGAAGAAAAAATTAAAGAAATACAGAAAGAAAAATGATAGAAAATTGAATGAAGGCAAAATAAAGGAAAGAAGCTGTCTAAAAAGTTTGACACAGCAACTTGTTACTGTATGAGACAACCTTCAACAGATGAGTATACATTTCTTGCATTTTAGTCTGACATGCTGCCTAGAAATGCTTTTTCTTCCTGTATGAAAAATAACTTTTCCCATGAAGGTCCAAGTACATCCTGCAAGTGCTTCCTGCACAAAAACAAACTTAAATGCCAATTTGCTCTTTCTATGTGTGCTGCAAAATGCAAAAAGCAGCACACATAGAAAGAGCAAAAAACAAGAAGAAATGAAAGCATTTCTCCTCATTGGACCATGCTAATGCCCCCCCCCCCCAGGGTGGCATTAGATTTTGGCACTGCCTCAGGTTTATGAGGAAAACTCATAAATCTGAGGCAGCGTTAAAATGCAATGGGTGTTGCTGTGTAAATGTGCCTTGTAAATACAGGGCAGGGCATAGCACCACCAGAACATGACGCTCCGGAGGCGCTAGGAGCTCTTAAATATGCCCCTTTGTCTACTTATCTATCCCACCCTTTCCTACCTTACCCTACTCAACCCTAACCTATCCTTTTCTATCCTATCCTATCCATGTTTTCTTTGAAGACAACTTTGTCTGCTCTCTTTTTTCTTCATTTCTGTACTCAACTGATGGTATCTAGGGGACTGACTAGTGACCTGCTTTGGGTTTAAAATGCACACTCAAGGGCAAGGACTTGCGTTGTCCTTGCGTTCCGCAAATCATTGATAAGGCAATGCAAGCACTTAAATGGGATTTACAACCCATGCAAGGGGCAATTTGCACTTCCTTGCGTGAATCTGTAAAGAATTGTAACAATGCAGCGGCTTGCACTACATTTCATTTAATTGCGGAAAGTATTCTATGGGTGAAGCATGGATGTTCCCATGCATCGACTCATAGAATTTGATGAACACCCTGATTTACAAAAGGCATGAAACCTGGGATTGTGTCAAAATGGTGCACCTACCATAAAGAGGTGTAACATGGAGATAATTCTTCATTTCTTTTGCACTTTCCTCTTTCCTGGTGTGCTGCATTGTGCAGCACACTTAGAAATATTAATAAGGCTCTGTGGGTTGTATTTGCGCAGGAAGTTATCTCTTCCTGACAAAAACAATCTAGCCCATAGTGCAGGCACCCTTGCACTCAGGTGCAAGGGTGCCTGCATTTGCACTATGCAGCACACAGTGCCCCACAGCTAGGAGGGGGCAGAAGTGTGCCATATCTTAGTAGATATGGCACATTTCTGCTTTCTCCATTTCACACAGCGCAGTAAGTTTCCTCACTGCATTGTGCTGCCTGAAACATTAGTAAATCTGGACCGTTTAGTGTCTTTTGTGTCTCCAGCATTTTGCTGTCGAACATTTAATGATGCATTTTATGACCAGATATGTTATAGCCAGACATTGATGCTCAGTTTAGCACTGCGCACTATTAAAAAAAGATCAATATCATAGTATGCACATTTCCAAAAAGTGGTCAGGGGTATAACCTGACCAGTTTTCGTGTGCTCTTTGGCCAGTACTATAAATTGGCATTCACAACCTTTGCTTAAGATCAGCATGTAGGAGCAGAGATACCCTTATGTAAAGATTGCTGACATGCCTAGCAGGATATCGACCATGACACAATATGAAATATATGATTTATATGATATTATTAGTGTGAAAAATGAGGCACTGTTACAAACCAGTCAATGTATGTTTTGCACGTACTCGTTTGCAGACAGTGCTTTAAACATTGAGCCACAAGTCCAACAGAGTTGCTGTACATTGCTGTAGCAATTGAAAAGCCAGTGACTCCTCACATTTCTCATTGTTACTTTTTAGGTCTCACATACAGGCAGCTTTTGAAATGATCCATGTGGAGCTCCACTGAAAAACACCCATAGACAAAGATAAAAGATCAGCACTTGCTGTCTGAAGGCGCAACCCATTGGCCTACTCTTTAAAAGTGTGCAGTGAATCAATATCAGACAGGTGCTTCAATTAAACTAGCAATTCATTCCAAATAAATGGAGCAGTATGTCAGTCAATATGTAAATACCTATTTCCACCACTAAATATGCAAATATAATAAATATACTAAATATATTCTATTACTCTACCACACCTGAAAAAATCATGAATATTTATCATTTATAAAAAGTAATCCCCTCATAATAACTATATTGATCAAATGTCGTACTCATTTTAGATTTTAGTGTAATCATTGGATAGATTCAATTATACTTAATTATATTCATAAACACAGTATAGTCTACAATGATAAGAACAATGATAGGTTCTACCTAAACTCACTTATTGTTAAATTCATTAAAATCTGGGTAAATGTAAAAATGTGCAGTGCGGCAAAATAGGAGTCACGTTCTTCTCTGGGACAATTTTTTTTTTAACTGTAAGGTCATTGTTCCTAATAACAATGGAACATTCATCTAAAATCCATCTTACCCATAACAGTTCTTATACCACAGAATAATAAACAAATGAATAAAGGCATTCATTTTAAGACCACGAAGGTATAATCTAGACAATAGTATTATTACCTTGGATTCCAATTGCCTCAGTCTTACGTTTTTATTTTTTCTCAGTACCTCGGTTTTCCCAAGGTACTGCTGATCAAGCTTCGCCTCAGTGGTACTGGTGGATTTTGCAAGCCCCATCCAGTTAAGCTTGCATGGCCCTGCAGGACCATGAAGATGAAGCAGCAGCTTTTGCAGGAGTACCGCAATACCTCACAGGAGGGCTGCTTTATTTCCCTTGGACCTATTTGGGTACTTGCGGCACAAAGGTTATTTAAACATCCACCAGCTGCAGGCAGTCAGCTGCCTAAGACCTTTGACCACGTGCAGTAGGGGGCTGGCCACTGAGTCCACCCCCTTGGGCAGCTATCCACCACCCAACATTTTAAATATTTATTTATTTTCTTACATTTTGTCTAGGTACCTTGGCAGTACTCCGACAATACCGCTGTTCAAGCTCCACCTCCATGGTACTGCAGGACTGAGCAAGCCTCACCCAATTTAGCTTGAAAAAATCCACAGCTGGCCCTGCACTCAACCCGCCCCTCCGTCCCAGGGCAACTAACACCTTCCAAACATTTTACATTTCTTTTTTGTAATTCTCTCTATTGCAGTAATCACATGGTACTGCTTCTCAAGCTTCAACCCCATGGATTTGCGGGACTGAGCAAGGTTCACCCAAATAAGCTTGCATGGTTCCACAGTACCACGGAGGTGAAGCTTGAGTAGAGACTCCCTCAGGAATACTGTGGTACCTCAAGGAAGGGCTTTGCTGTATAGTGTGGGAATTGTCCGAGCTTCTATCAGCCAATCAGATGTCTGTGTACTGCAGGACTAGTACTGGTCCCTTGCAATCGAAAAGGCAGACAGGAGAAAAGGCTTTGTTGGAAAATCAGTGAGCACCATTTTTTTTAACATAAAGTGCAACGAAATTCAGAGGGTCTACTGCAGGAACAGATATTCCTATATCTGAACTCCTTCATGACCAGCCACAGTACTTCTTCAAGTGCTAATCTCTCAAACACGGCTGATTGGAATTACACTAAATAATGAAAGTTTCAGAGTAAAGTTCGAATTTTTGCCAAATAGTGTGTAATTCTGTTCAGCTTTTTTTTCTGTCACTGCTTTAAAACTTTCCCATTGGAATAAACCTGTAAAATCAATATTTTGTGACCCACTCTTTTTCTTGAGAAGTCACTCCAAAAAATCCCAGGAAGGACCTGGATGACTTTTTGTTTGGAAAGTTTCTTAAGGATATGTTATTAGTGAAACAAAAATACTTTGGAAACTGTGACCTAACTATACTTGCACAGTTGCAACTGTCACTTTGTGTGTGTGTGTATGTATGTATATATATATATATATGTATATATATATATATATATATAGATACACACATATATAACAATATAAATATATATGTATATATACACACATGCAAAATACATATATCTCAAAGCAATACCCTTCAGGCTTAGAGTGAAGCATCAATTATGTAAAAAAGTAGAGAGAACCCCAAGTAGTTCCCAAGTTTAGATGGAGAGCAGTTCCAGTATAGTGCACCCTGCAACACCAGCGACACTCTAAATTGTCTAAGCAAGGTTAAACTTTTTGCTAGAAAAATAGACATTTGGGGGGAGAAAATTTAGAGTGTCGCTGGTGTGGTAGGGTGCACTATACTAGAACTGCTCTCCACCAAACGTTAGGAACTACCCAGAGTTCTCCCTTTTTATATATATATATATATATATATATATAGATATAGATATAGATATATCTATATATATATAAAACCCCACTGACAGTCACCAGTAGGTATAGTTAGTTTATAATTACCATAGGAAAAGCATTTTTTGCTTTGCTTATAACTTTGGTGCTGTTTGATGAGTCTTCGTGAAATGTTCAAAATTAGTTTGCCACTCACTTCAGCTGCTACCTTGAGAGTTTTGGGATGAATCATCAAGCAGGAGCCAAGAAAAGTGGGGAGGAGGGGAGTCCCAAAACGGATTTTCCTCATGCAATTTCCCATTGGAATTTTAGACATGACTACAACTTGAACCGTTGAATAGAATTACAAAACATTTAGCAGAAATATCTCTTTTTGTTTAATGGTGTAATTCTGGTCAGTAGTTTTTGAGTTTTTAAGGAAAAAAGATTCATGTATATATGTATGGACGCAAAAGGTCAGTCGATCCCAGAGATCTCAAAATTAAATCTAATTGGATGCCACCACTTCAGCCAGGAAGTGGTGGCAACCATCTAGGGACCCAGACTCAGTCAATTCCCAAGACAAAAGACAGAAAAACAAGAAGGGAGCAGGGTAGGAATACCCTGACCCTCTAGGCCTGGTGGTGGGGACCCTCAGGCTTTCACCGCTGCCCTGGGGATTTTCCACCTGGCAGCATAGTGGAGGGGCCGTCAGTATCGCTGTGGCTATTGCGCCACGGTCATAATAGCTGGTGGAACACCGCCAGCCTGTTGGCGGTGTTACCGCCAGCTTACTGCCGTCTGCCATAATGAGGCCCTAAGTCCTCTCCCAACGGGCATGAGCCTGGAAAATGCTCCCACCCACTGGAAGTGGATTTCTCCCTGTCCACTTTAGAATGGCATGGAAACAGATGAAAATATTGCTCCCCCCAGAAGGGAGCAGCATTTTTAGCTGTTCCCTGTGGGTGGGAGCAATGTCATTACCCGCTGGAAGCAGGGAGCCTGCAAGGGCCTCAGGAGCATTGGGGCTCCCAATAAATATGCAGTGGGTGCTCTGGTGGGCTCCAGGTCACCCATCATATACTGGAATGGCCCCAGGGGATGTGGTCCCCAGAGCCAATATTGGCCTGGGGATGGGGGCTGCATGCCCCCTCCTTCTCCATAACAAGGCTCACCCAGGAGATGGGTCCTCAAGGCTGAAATCAGCAGAGAGAGGGAGTCTGTGCATCCTGTCTCACCAATTAATAATTAAATTGGCCTTAGGAGATGGGGTTTCTGGGGCCAATTTTGCCCCAGGGAAGGGAACAGTTCATATCAGGCTTCCTAACTTTATATAGCTTGTAACTCTGCATGCAATCTGGACATTCTCTTATTGTTTTCTCTATCATCAAGTCTATTCCTGGCCACCAGCAATTTAAACATACTCTCTCCTTCATCCTACTCATAACATCGGATTTCACAGATAATATTTCTGGTATTTTCCAATAGCTTCCTTGCTCTGCACTTGTCCTCAAATCAGCTTTCCAACCATTATGCATGGCATCAGACACCTGCTTTAAAATGGGATCAGCAGCAATGGCTCAACCAATTCTTCTTGAGATATACTTCCCCCTGTGACACTGCAACTTTTATTTGTTCCTCATCATCCTGACTTCTTCATCCACAGAGCTCAATCTGGAAAGACAGTCTGAGCTTTATTCCTAGGACCTGGAACATAACATACTTCAAAACTGTACTCTTGCAACCCAACAATCCACTTACAAATTCTCATTGATATCATGTCCAGTCCTTTTTTGGTCAAAACCTCTAATAAAGGTTTGTGGTAAGTAAAGACTGTAAACTGCTTGCCCCATGCAAAATTCTTCAACTTCCTGATTGACCTATACATTCCCAGCTCTTCTCTTTCAATATGTCAAATATTTCATTTCAGCTCCCCTTTATAACCTGGATACATACACAATCGGCTTCAAATTATCTTCTTCAAAATCTCTTTGCACAAGGATCGCAGACCTTTGACATTAGCATCTGTCACAATTAAACACTCTTTGGAAGGCTCGAAACAGCTCAAATTGTCTGCACTTCCTAGTTCTGTTTTGACACTGATATTCTCTTCCACACTCCTCATTCCAGGTGAATTCTATTTTCTTCTTAAGTAATAACCTCATATTTAATGTCCTTGCACCCAAATTGGGAATAGATTTTGCATGAAACTATGATATGCCTAAGAAAGACATCAATTCATCTTTTTTCTCTGTACTCCTTCTTTGGACATATTCCATCAGCATTGACACCAAGACCCAACTATTCTATTTCCGTCTTCCAAAGTGCACACTTCCCCAACTTCAAAGTCAAACCAATTTTCATCAGTATGCTCAACACTTGTCTCACTCTCTCATCATGAACTTCCAAAGAATCTCCATAGATCAAAATGTCATCATTGAAATATTTGACTCCTTGAACAGTTTCAAAAAGATGATATATGACATGCTGAAAAATAGTAGCTGCAGGTACCAATTCGAAAGGCATACGCACATAACGGTAAGTTCTGAATGGAGTGATGAAAGTAGTAAGATCCTTGGCATCCTGGTACAATCTTATTTGATGATAAGCTGCAGTTAAATCTAGAGTGGTGAAATACTGTGCTACATGCAACAAGGAAACCATGTCTGTGATAATGGGCAGCAGAAAATGATCACTGGTGACACACTTATTGAGCGCTCTGAGCTCAACAGACAATCTAATGTCTCCTGAATGTTTGCAAGCCACTACAATCTGCGCAACCCATTCTGAACTTTCAACAGACTCTATGATTCCCTCTTCACATAATCTTTTTATCTCTATATCAACAGACTCTTTCCTCAAAGCACCTATTGGTGTATTCCCTTCCTTAAGTATGATTTGATCTACAGAGCCTTTGAGGCACCCTAGCTTGTGACTGAAGACTTCCAGAAATTCATCTACAAACTTAACAACACTACTGTCCACACCACCTCACACAATTGTAATTCTTCTAATTACTCTTCCCTCAGCATTACAGCTGTAGGAGAGTTGAGATCCAATATGACATCTAAATCCCTTTGGTGTGGCCAGCTCAACACACTGTCCCCTTTCACAGAAACATACATTTTTCTATGAATGATGTTGGTTGTGTACATGATGCAATATCACAAAATAAAATGATGGACGGAGTGTTGAAACCTTTAAACACTCAACTCCCAGTCACAGATCTGTGTTTAATCCTTTGTTATTTTGCTTGCCACATCACCCCAGTTTAGACCCAGCTATATGCAGATCAGTCTTGACCCTGCTCCCAGTGGGAGCAGTCCAGCCTGAACTGCCAAGCCAGGTCCTCCATGGACAGGATTCAAGCATCCTGGGACCGGTTTCAGGGTATCACCCTTCATCAGCCAGACTAGCTTGAATCCAGTGGTGCAACAAGCAAGGGACCCATGACTGGGCATACCAGTTGTATTAAAATAACCCTGAGCTCAAAAGTCTGACCTCAATACACCCCAAGAGTCACATGAGGATCTTTCAGTTCAACCTTATGACTGAACTCTTTGTCAAAAATTAGCGTAAGCCATCCTACTGAGTCAAATACAGTTACTACAGCTGAACCTCCAATTGAAACATGATCCTTAGGATGTCTTTTCTTTTCTTCCTTTGTATAAACTGATAGTAATCAATCATCAATTTGTCTCACAGATTCTTGAGAATTGTGGAACTGGAAGAACAAAAACATTTTATGAAATGCCTGAAGCAATATGCCCTGGATTACCACAATTGTAACATATACCTTTAAATTTGCTTTGTTGTGCAGTCTCAATCTTGTTTTTACTCTACTCTTCAACCTTAACTTCCTCTTCCTTCACTTCAGCTTTACTCACAGTACTTCTTTTTCCCTTATCCATCTCTTAAACGCATGCTAAAGTGTGTTCAATATGTTTTGCATTACTGATGACCTCATGTATTGAAGGGTCATCTTTTACCCTCAAATCTTTTCTAATTTAATGCCTGCTGCATCTCATCACTGATGTGTTCTTCTAAACTATCACCAAACTTGCAAGTGGGCGCCAGTTTTTTTCAAACAAGTTAAATACTCTTCAACATTCTCCCCAGATCTTTGTACTCTAATACTAAATTGATAGCATTCAAGAATCATACTAATCTTGGGCAAATAATGCAAATCTAATTCTTTTATACACACTTCAAATTCATTTAATTCAACATCCTCCCTGCCTAAATCTCAAATATTTCCTATCCTTCACAGCCCAGACATTATAAAAGCAGTGATGTTCTTCTTTCACTGTATAGGATAGACCCACACATTCTGGAATAATGCAAAAAAAAATGTTCCCATTCTTCCCATGGAATAGGATGGTCTCCTGGTGTAGTGAGGAAGAAAGGTGGTGAAACTATGTTCTCTAAGGTTACATTTCAATATTACAGTCATGTTGCTAACCTGTATAAGCTACAAGATATGCACTAAAGCCACAATTAGAATACAAAATAGCGAGAAATGCTGAATAGAATCTAATAACACAAAAGTAAATGTTTCACATAGAATTGTTGCTGAACGATGTACACAAAATCCACTATTCATCCACAAAAAATGTGCATTATTACTGAAACCATCAAAATGCACTAATCCCTAATGAATACAATTGTAAACTCTGGAAATGCAAATTGGCATGCCTATCACCATGTGTAGGAAGTTGGCTCTGTATATACTATCTCAAAGTAAGAGATAGTGTGCACAGAGTCCAAGGGCTCCCCCTAGATGTAAGATAGTGGCAAAATTAGACAATTCCAATGTTCTATTTTGTGGTAGTGTGGTCGAGCGGTAGGATTATCCGAGGGTAGTGTTAAGCATTTGTTGTACACACACAGGCAATAAATGAGGAACACACACTCAAAGACTTAACTCCAGGCCAATAGTTTTTATATAGAAAAATATATTTTCTTAATTTAATTTTAGAACCACAAGTTCAAGATTTGAAGTAAATACATAAATTGAAGGTACTCCACACAGGTAAGTTAGGAACTTTGAATTGGAGCAATAACATATACAGTTTTTGTTAAAATGGCAATAAGCTATTTTAACAGTATACAGTGCAAAAATCAATAGTTCCTGGGGGAGGTAAGTATTGGTTAGATTGTGAGGTAAGTAAGACACTTATACGTCTCAGTTCCTGGGCATATGCATCCCACAGTTGGGGGTTCAAGGCAACCACAAAGTTACCACACCAGCAGATCAGGGCCAGTCAGATGCAGAGGTCAAAGAGGTGCCCAAAACATATAGGCGCCTATGGAGAACAGGGGTGGTCCGGTTCCAGTCTGCCAGCAGGTAAGTACCCGTGTCCTCGGGGGCAGACCAGGGGGGGTTTGTAGAGCACTGGGGGGGACACAAGTAGACACACAAAACACACCCTCAGCGTCACAGGGGCAGCCGGGTGCAGTGTGCAAAGCAGGCGTCGGGTTTTGTATAGAAAACAAAGGAGGGACCCGGGAGTCACTCTAGTGGTGCAGGCAGGCACGAGGGGGCTTCCCGGGCCAACCACCACTTGGGCTAGGCAGAGGGTTGCCTGGGGGTCATTCCTGCACTGAGGTTTGGTTCCTTCTGGTCCTGGGGGCTGCGGGTGCAGTGCTTGGTCCAGGCGTCGGGGTCCCTTGTTACAGGCAGTCTCGGTCAGGGGGAGCCTCTGGATTCTATCTGCAGGCGTTGCTGTGAGGGTCCAGGTAGGGTCATCTCTGGCTACTCACGGGTCGCAGTCACCTGGGAGTCCTCCCTGTGGTGATTGTTCTCTGGATCTCGAGCCCAGGGCGTCGGGTGCAGAGTGTTAAGTCTCACGCTTCCGGCGGGAAGAGTGAGGTCTTTGAAGATTGTAGAAAAGTTGCAAGAATGTTGCTGTTTGTTGAGCAGAGCCGCTGCTCACTGGAGTTTCTTGGTCCTGGGGTTCAGGGCAGTCCTCTGAGGCTTCAGAGGTCGCTGGTCCCTGTTGGATGTGTCGCTGTTGCAGTTTTTTGAGTGAGGAGACAGGCCTGTAGGGCTGGGGTCGAAGCAGCGTGTTCCATCGTCTCTGCAGGCTTGCAGGTCAGCACTCCATCTTCTTTAGTTCAGGTTGCAGGAATCTGATTTCCTGGGTTCTTGGGTGCCCCTAAATACTAAATTTAGGGGTGTGTTTGGGTCTGGGAGGAGTAGCCAATGGCTACTATCCTGGAGGGTGGCTACACCCTCTTTGTGCCTCCTCCCTGAGGGGAAGGGGGCACATCCCTAATCCTATTGGGGGAATCCTCCAAAACTAAGATGGAGGATTTCTAATGGCGGGGTCACCTCACCTCAGGGCACCTCAGGGGCTGTCCTGACTGGTGGGGACGACTCCTTGTTTTTCTAATTATCTCCTCCAGCCTTGCCACCAAAAGTGGGGGCAGTGGCCGGAGGGGCGGGCATCTTCACTAGCTGGGATGCCCGGTGGCGCTGTAACAAAAGGGGTGAGCCTTTGAGGCTCACCGCCAGGTGTTACAGTTCCTGCAGGGGGAGGTGAGAAGCACCTCCACCCAGTATAGGCTTTGTTCCTGGCCACAGAGTGACAAAGGCACTCTCCCCATGTGGCCAGCAACTCGTCTGGTTGTGGCAGGGTTGAAGAAACTGGTCAGCCCCACACTAGAAGTCTGATTGGTATTCAGGGGGCATCCCTAAGATGCCCTCTGGGTGCATTTTACAATAAATTCCACACTGGCATCAGTGTGCATTTATTGTGCTGAGACGTTTGATACCAAACTTCCCAGATTTCAGTGTAGCCATTATGGAACTGTGAAGTTTGTGTTTGACAAACACCCAGACCATATACTCATATGGCTACCCTGCACTTACAATGTCTAGGGTTTTGCTTAGAGACTGTAGGGGCATAGTGCTCTTGCACATATGCCCTCACCTGTGGTATAGTGCACCCTGCCTTAGGGCTGTAAGGCCTGCTAGAGGGGTGACTTACCTCTGCCACAGGCAGTGTGAGGTTGGCATGGCACTCTGAGGGGAATGCCATGTCGACTAGGTCCTTTTCTCCCCACCAGCACACACAAGCTTTGAAGCAGTGTGCATGTGCTGAGTGAGGGGTCCCCACGGTGGCATAAGACATTCTGCAGCCCTTAGAGACCTTCCCTGGTATCAGGGCCCTTGGTACAAGGGGTACCACTTACAAGGGACCGATCTGGGTGCCAGGGCTGTGCCAATTGTGGAAGCAAAGGTACAGTTTAGGGAAATAACACTGGTGCTGGGGCCTGGTTAGCAGGGTTCCAGCACACTTTCAATCATAACTTGGCATCGGCAAAAGCCAAAACGTCAGGGAGTAACCATGCCAAGAAGGCATTTCCTTACACCATGAAATTGCAAGCACAAGATATGCACCTTTCAGGAAGTCTACATAATTGTAAACTCTGAAAATATAGTTTGGCATGCCTATCACAGTGATATGATGTAGGCATAAAATATTGACCTCCAAGAAAGCATGCCTGTGACTGGCAAGTACTCTGTTCATTAGTATACTTGTAGTTACAATTCAGCTCCCAAAATGCAGACCTGTGTGCCTATCAGCATAACAAACAATGTCCAAGCACAGGAAAGAGAGGCAGAAACAGGTGCACATATCGCTGTATATTGCACAGGCATGCACAAAACATCTTTTTGAGAAACTCCAAAATCAAGCTGAGGCAACAGGAACAAGGTGTGTCTATTGCTGTAGTAACACATACACACATACAAAATGTCTACCATGCCTGGATGTGTGTCCTTTTCACAGGAATTTGGGCTTGTACCTTGCAGATAGCCGCACATGTAGTAGTGAGTGTTTCTCCACAGGATATTGGACTTGTACGCACAAAGAAGAAAGCCTAACCGTTCGATGACGGAGCTGATGCGCTATACTAGCACCAGAGCACAGTGCGCTTGAGGCACAACGATGGGGGATGAAGCAATGGAGAATGCTCAGATGCCAGAACTTCAAAAAATGCAGGTACACATAAGACTGCAACGACTACACAGCAACGCAGCAAAAAAACTGCATAAGTCCTGAAAAAGCACGAAACAGTACTAGCAATGTCCATCACAGGAATTATATTTTTCTTTAAACCTTCAGTGTACACTGGAGTAGCTCCCATGGCGCTTGAATATAGAGATGATTGAATTAAATCCTTGTGTAGATTTGAAGCGATCTGTTGGTATATGAGCAGACGTATGTTGGGATGCTCTTCTCCTTTCATCACCAGTGTAATAAAGTACACAAAATCCTTTAAAATGAAGATGGGTTCTTTATTTGAAGAGCACCTACCCTACATGTCAAGCAGCAACTCCAGTCCAGTTGTAATTGCCCTGACCGTGGTACACAGAATATTCCATAGTTTGCCTAGAATGCCCTTACACTCTAAATTTTTGTAACGCAGCACAATAGCTAAACACCACACAGGCCCTGGGAGGTGGGGTCCCTGGGCTAAAATCAGCCTAGTGAGAGGAGATGCCTGGCCCCCTCCCCAATTATTAACTGAATAGGCCTTGGGGCATTGGGTTCCCGGGGCCAATATTGTCCCAGGGAGGAAGGCTATGTGCCCCTACCCCCCCTGGCTGAGCCCTGGGAGATGGGGCTCTCAGGGCCAGAAATAAGCCAGGGAGGGTGGATGCTTGACCCACACCCCATTTCTGTGGGGTTGGCTCCATGCGAAGGGTTGGCTGCAGGGCCTGTGTCCAATCCCCGCTGCATTAAAAAAAGCATAGAAATTCAGTGCAAAAACCAAAGCTTACATGGTCGTTAGGAGACAGAATTTAAAATGCCTTAGAAATTCACTAAAAATCTAAAGGTTACAGGGATGTTATAGTTACGTTCAGAATTTACAAACACAAAACCATAGAAATTCAGCAGTTATAGCTAAATTTATCTCAAGTAACAATAACTCATAACCTCATCATGCACTGCTAATTACCCCACATATTACATGAGTCATGACATATTCTGTGACATCATTGATAATATCACTAAAACATTTCCAAATAAATTATTGATGAGAAAACTGTGCATGGCAAGGACTCCATTTATAGTTACCTTAGGGCAGGAGTCATAGTTATTTGAGATAACTTTAGATATAACTGCTGAATTTCTATGTTTTTTTGTCTGTAAATTCTGGACCTAACTATAACATCCCTGTAGCCTGCTTGTTTTAGAACATTTATATAAATGCACTCAGTGGTGGTCACCATTGGCTAGTTATAGTCAGGACTACATTTCCATTCTTAACAAAACTGTCCCCCCAAAAAGTCTTACCCACCTCAGCATCTTTCTGGAACGTTTTTGAGTGATCCATCAAGTGGGGCCCATGAAAAAGGAGCATTCCAAAATGCATTTTCCTCACTTATTTTTCACTAAGCAAATTGAACACCGATACCACAAAAACTGTTGAACAGAATTTCATCACATTTGGAAGAAAGCAAGATCTTGGTGTAGATAGAATGCTTTTTGTGAGCTGCAGTAGATTCATTTAGTAGTTTTTGAGAAATTAAGGATATAAAATATAGATATTTTAGGCCGCAGAGGATCTTCAGTTGAGAGATCATGAGAAAAGTTCTGATCGGCTGCCATCACATCGACAAAGATGTGGTGGCAACCATTTTAGGACTTGACGATTCAGTCCCTTGTCCTAGAAAAAACAATATAGGTGGGCAGGCTAGTAATAAGCTGCCCACCTAAGCCTTGTGAAGGGGGTCCCAGGACAATCCACTGGGGGTTTAAAGCTGCATTTTCTTTAACCGGTTCTGTGCCTTGGACGAGGTGACCTCGTCCAAGGCGACAGTTCCCGTGTGCCTTGGACTAGGTCACCTCGTCCAAGCCACACGGGAACTTGGGGGAGCGCTAGCGCGCCCCCCTGTGCGCCCCCCTCCCCCCCCAAGGCGGGGATGGAAGGGGAAGACCTTCCCCTTCCAATGCCCCTGGCCCCCCCCACCCCCCCTGTGACGTCAGCGCTGATTTGTCACAGGGGCCTCCCCCATCGCGCTGGAAGCTCTGCTTCCAGCGCGATTGAAAGAGAAATGCAGAGCATTTCTCTTTCAATCACGTGGGGGAGGCCTGGAGGGGCTTCAAATGGAAGGAAATGTAATTCCTTCCCTTTGAAGTCTATCCCAGGGTTTCAAAAGCCGGATTGCTTGCAATGGCCTATTTTGGTGAGGCCAATCTGCCCCCAAGGGGGGCAGAAACCACTAGACACCAGGGAGTTTTTTCTTTGCGGGAATTTCACGCAAGGGGAGCGACCCCTTAGGCAAGGGTCGCTCCCTGGGAGGGGGGGGGGGATTATTTTAGGCCATTTCTGGCCACTAGACACCAGGGATTTATTTTTTTATCAGAAATTGACATAAGGGAGCGACCCCTTGGGCAAGGGTCGGTCCCCTAGTGGGGAAATTATATTTAGGCCATTTCTGCCCCCCTTGGGGGCAGATTGGCCTATTTTGATGAGGCCACTAGACACCAGGGAGTTTTTTCTTTGCGTGAATTTCACGCAAGGGGAGCGACCCCTTAGGCAAGGGTCGCTCCCTGGGGGGGGGGGGGGAGGAATTATTTTAGGCCATTTCTGCCCCCAGGGGGGGCAGAAACCTCTAGGCGGCAGGGTAATTTTTTGGTGTGTTTTTGTTTTGGTTTGTTTGTTTTTTTAGAGGTGGGGAGCGACCCATCAGGCAAGGGTCGCTCCCCTGGAGGGCAAATTGCATTTAGACCATTTCTGCCCCCCATGGGGGCAGATTGGCCGATTTTAGGTCAAGGCACCAGGGATTTGTTTTTTGGCGCCAATGTCACTCAGGGGGAGCGACCCCGTAGGCAAGGGTCGCTCCCGGGGGGGATGGTGAGGGTTGGGGGGACAAATTTATTTTAGGCCATTTCTGCCCTCCCGGGGGCAGATCGGCCTATTATTAGGCCGACCTGCCCCCAGGGGGGGGCTGAAACCTCTAGGCGCCAGGGCAAATTATTTTTATGTTTTTTTTTTGTTTGTTTGTTTTTTTAGAGATGGGGAGCGACCCATCAGGCAAGGGTCGGTGCCCTGGGGGGCAAATTGTATTTAGACAATTTCTGCCCCCCTTGGGGGCAGATTGGTCGATTTTAGGTCAATCTGCCCCCAAGGGGGCAGAAACCACTAGGCACCGGGGATTTGTTTTTTGGCGCCAATGTCACGCAGGGGGAGCGACCCCGTAGGCAAGGGTCACTCCAGGGCAGGGGGGATGTGGGGAAGGGGTGGGGGGTCAGATTTATTTTAGGGCATTTCTGCCCCCCGCTGGCGCCGGCTGAGCTAGAGGTCAAAATCCACAGGTAGGCACTTTGCAAAAAACAACTCTGTTTTCTGTGAAAAAATATGTTGTGTCCACGTTGTGTTTTGGGCCATTTCCTTTCGTGGGCGCTAGGCCTACCCACAGAAGTCAGGTACCATTTTTATTGGGAGACTTGGGGGAACGCTGGGTGCAATGATATTTGTGCCTCCTCTCAGATTCCAGAACTTTCTGCCACAGAAATGTGAGGAACATGTGTTTTTTTAGCCAAATTTTGAGGTTTGCAAAGGATTCTGGGTAACAGAACCTGGTCAGAGCCCCACAAGTCACCCCATTTTGGATTCCCCTAGGTCTCTAGTTTTCAGAAATGTACAGGTTTGGTAGGTTTCCCTAGGTCCCCGCTGAGCTAGAGGCCAAAATCTACAGGTAGGAACTTTGCAAAAAACACCTCTGTTTTCTTTCAAAAAATTGGATGTGTCCACATTGCGCTTTGGGGCATTTCCTGTCGCGGGTGCTAGCCCTGCCCACACAAGTGAGGTATCATTTTTATCAGGAGACTTGGGGGAACGCTGGGTGGAAGGAAATTTGTGGCTCCTCTCAGATTCCAGAACTTTCTGCCACAGAAATGTGAGGAACATGTGTTTTTTAGCAACATTTTGAGGTTTGCAAAGGATTCTGGGTAACAGAACCTGGTCAGAGCCCCACAAGTCACCCCATCTTAGATTCCCCTAGGTCTCTAGTTTTCAAAAATGCACAGGTTTGGTAGGTTTCCCTAGGTCCCCGCTGAGCTAGAGGCCAAAATCTACAGGTAGGCACTTTGCAAAAAACACCTCTGTTTTCTTTCAAAAAATTGGATGTGTCCACATTGCGCTTTGGGGCATTTCCTGTCGCGGGTGCTAGGCCTGCCCACACAAGTGAGGTATCATTTTTATCGGGAGACTTGGGGGAACATAGATTAGCAAAACAAGTGTTATTGCCCCTTGTCTTTCTCTAAATTTTTTCCTTCCAAATATAGGAGAGTATGTAAAAAGACATCTATTTGAGAAATGCCCTGTAATTCACATGCTAGTATGGTCACCCCGGAATTCAGAGATGTGCAAATAACCACTGCTCCTCAACACCTTATCTTGTGCCCTTTTTGGAAATACAAAGGTTTTCTTGATAGCTATTTTTTACTCTTTTATTTATTTTCTGTAGGAAACCTTTGTAGCATCTACACAAATGACCCCTTGCTGAATTCAGAATTTTGTCTAATTTTCCGAAATGTTTAGGTTTCTGGGATCCAGCATTGGTTTCATGCCCATTTCTGTCACTGACTGGAAGGAGGCTGAAAGCACAAAAAATTGCAAAAATGGGGTATGTCCCAGTAAAATGCCAAAATTGTGTTGAAAAATTGGGTTTTCTGATTCAAGTCTGCCTGTTCCTGAAAGCTGGGAAGCTGCTGAGTTTAGCACCGCAAACCCTTTGTTGATGCCATTTTCGGGGGAAAAACCACAAGCCTTCTTCTGCAGCCACTTTTTCCAATTGTTTTGAAAAAAACGAAATTTTCACTGTATTTTGGCTAATTTCTTGGCCTCCTTTAGGGGTACCCACATAGTCTGGGTACCTCTAGAATCCCTAGGATGTTGGAAAAAAAGGACGCAAATTTGGCTTGGTTAGCTTATGTGGACAAAAAGTTATGAGGGCCTAAGAGCGAACTGCACCAAATAGGCAAAAAAAGGCCTGGCACAGGAGGGTGAAAAGGCCTGGCAGCGATGGGGTTAATCAGTACCACATATCCACAGAGGCCCCAGAGAACAAATACCCTTGGACTGGGGATCATTTTTATTATCCCCACCTCCCTACGCTTCTATAAGGCCTAAGGAACCCCATTCCTCAGGGCTGTTTTATTATCAGTGGAGGTGGGAATGCACTTCCCCTCCCTGATCCTCTATCAGGCCCCGGGGACTCAATCCCTAGGGCTTTGCAGGTAGGGCTGCATGTAGCCCCTCATCCCCGAGCAACAGTAGAGGC
This sequence comes from Pleurodeles waltl, assembly GCF_031143425.1. Classification (NCBI taxonomy): domain Eukaryota; kingdom Metazoa; phylum Chordata; class Amphibia; order Caudata; family Salamandridae; genus Pleurodeles; species Pleurodeles waltl. Next base: position 374,928,183 of record NC_090442.1, read on the forward strand.
GTGATGGACCAGTTTTTTTTATGGGGGATATGGGGGTATGGCCCCAGGAAGTTTATCCCCCAGGGCCTGATACAGCTGCAGTGTTGAAGAAACCCCATCCACCAAGACACTGATTTTTTCTTTCCAGGAGAGTGCAGACATAACCTGAGCACACTCTACTGGACAGAAAACACTACTTTGCTACTGCCTGGCAGGAGCCGTGGAAAATACTGTTTTTGCCCAGGTGGGAGCATATTTACTGATCTGGCTTCCAGCAGCAGGAGTATGGGTGCTGGCTGGGGAGCCAGTAGTAGCCATGGGGCATTTGAGCTCCCCTACAGTCTCTAACGAAGCCAGTATTGTGGGTGCCCTAGAAGAGCACTGGGGCATTGACCCATAAAAAGTGCTGGCTTCTATCACAGTAGTACCTGGGGAGTCAGCCAGAGATGCAGGGGCCTTAGGGTCTTCCCACAGCCTACACCATTGTAAAAGAATAGGGGTGTCCCCGGTGCGCACCATGACACCCAAAACATTAAAACAATAAAAATAAAAAAGGAATAATAATTGAACAGCAGCTCATTTATTATTCATTGTTCCAGACAAAGAGGGTCCAATAATGCCTTTCAATGGGTCCTTGGTTATATTTTCGGATGCTGGTGGTGGCCCTAGAAGGGACAGGGGCACCACCATGCATTTCGTTTAATGTTGTTTCAGGCTGGAAGGAGTGCAGCAACATTAAAAACTCCAGCAGCATTAAAAATAAAAATGAACCCAGTAAGGATCTTGGGTAAATGAATCCATGACCCAAGGAGAGTTAACAAGAGTTTTTAAAGTACTCTGAGTTGGAACTGTGTGCTCTTCAGCCATAGTGCAGAGTCCCCTTGTGGTTGCTTCTATGCCTGCACTTTGTAGCTTGAAAAGTGTTAAAAAAAGACTTAAAGGCCAGTTTATTTTGTTTTTACTAAACATACTTTATTAGAAATGATTTGACATAATAGCTGTTGTACAACACTGCAATGTATGAATTTAGGAAATATATAATTAATTATGGTAACTGGTGAATTTTTGACCAAGCCAATAGGTCTGATTTATATATGTTGATGTGATGACCCCTTAATAAAGCCAATAGGCCAATCAATGTTTCTATTTTGACCCCTTTCGCAAAAGCCAGTAGGTCTGCCTTACTTAAAAAGAATCTTTTTATATTTCTACATGACATAGTCAGACGTATTGCAGAAGGAGAGAGGGGAGGTTGGGTGCAGGGCCTGGCTGTGCCAAACCCAATGTCATGCATTGCAAATTACATTTTACCTTCTGTTAAAAAAATTACAAACTCACTCCAAAACAAAGGTTAAAGTAGTGTTATAGTTAGGAAGTGTAATAATATATTACTTCACATAAAAAACCTTAGACCTTCAATTAAAAACAAAGGCTAAAGGGATGTCACAGTAGGTGAGAATGTCTGTTAAAACATACCATTTTAAACAAACAAAATGACTGAAATTTACCAGTTATAGTTATCTCAAGTAGCTTATACTCTTGCCCTAAAGTAACTAAAATTTGCATCCCTGTGATGCACAGTGTTGTTGTCCATAATGCCATTTCAGATGTTGCATCAATGTTATCAATGGTGTCACTGAACATGTCATGTGTGATATAATGGGGGGGTAATTAGCATTGCATGGCGAGGGTGTGTGTTGAAGTATGGGCATCCTACCTAATAGGGCTTAAGTCTCTTGAGGAAGAGGGCTGTTCACACACTCTGTATACAGAGTACAGGCTGTGTGTAGTGGGGTTTATTTAAGGACTGGCCTCTTTGTGAAGAGCTATGTATAGGTTGAAGGTTGTGCATAGTAGTATTTGGTGAGAGACTCACCTCTTTGCATAAACCTCTATACAGAGTGAATAATGTACATAGTAGGGTTGGTGAAGGACTGACACGTCTGTGAAGACCTCTGTACAGGTTGAAGGCTGTACATTGTACAATTTGGTAAGGACTGGTCTCTTTGCATACAGTTCTGTACAGGGCGAAGCCTGACCGTAGTACGGTTTGTTTAGAGACAAACCTGTCTGCAAAAACCTCTTTTCAGGATAAGGGCCGTGCATAGTAGAGTTTGGTGTGAGACTCACCTCTCCACAAAGAAGTATGTGAAAGGTGAATATCTTGTGTAGTAACGTTTAGTGAGGGACTGGTCTGTCAGCAGAGTCCTCTGTACAGGGCGTAGGCTGTACACAGTAGGGTGTGGTGAGAGAATAGCCTATCACCAAAGACACCTGTACAGATTCTAGACAGGGTGAAGGCTGTGCATATTAATTTCACCTATACCAGATGCAACAGCACAATATATGGGGTGCGATTTAAAATAAGGAAGGCCTACTAACTTTATCGTGGGATCACCACATCAGAATATAAAAGCAAAGTCTATTGGCTTTGTCGAGGGGTGACCACATCAATATATAAGATAAGCCTATTGGCTTTGTCAAGGGATTGCAACATCATAATATGAAGGCAAGCCTACTGGCTTAGTGAAGAAGTTTCTACCTCACTTTCAACATAGAAAAACTTAAATACAGCATAAACGTTTCCTGGGAGTCAAATTGTATACACCCCAGGAAACATAGGTTATTTTTTATAGGCGATTTGTTGGGGTGGAGGGCATGGTGGCATTGCAGCACTTGGGACAGACATTTTGTTTTTTTATTTTAATGCCAGGGGACCCCCACACAAGCAATATGGGGTCTGGGTATCCCTACCCTGCCCCCTGAGCCATTCAGAAGGCTTGAATCTTTGAATATTTGAATCCTAGTGCAACAGGTCAGATAGCTCTAAATTTTGAAGTTCAATTTCTCAAAAGCTACTGCATGTAATTACACCAAATCACAAAACGTATGATTTTTGAGTAAAGGTCAAACTTTCTTTGGTGAAATTGCTTTAAGACATTTTGACTGTAGCTCTAATACAAAATCCCCATTGAAACTCTGGCGTTTCCTAAAAGAGACCCACTGGATCGGAAAAACAATTTTAAAAAAACATGGGGTCATAAGTGTCTGTTGTGGGTTGACCACATACAGGAGGTTGGCCCTGTAACTAACCCATGCCGCACACATCCAAAAGCAGTGTGCCGTGGAGGTGGTGGCCACATAGGGGGGAGGGGAGGGTTGGGTGCCAGGTCTGGGCTGGACGCAAGGCCCCACACCACACACAGCATGTTGTTTTAAAAAAAACTAAACAAACACTGAAATTCGCCAGTTATAGTTATTTCAAGTAACTATAACTCGTATCCACATCATGCACTGCATATGATCTCACATATTACATTATGTATGACATGTTCTATGATGTTATTGATAGTGTCACTGATGACATTTGAAATTACATCATTAATCACAAACCATGCATGGTGAGAGCATGAGTTACTTCAGTTAACTATAACTGGTGAAATATTATCATATCTAAAAATAACGTAATTTTAACCTTTGCTTTTTCAGTGTGTGTGTTTGCGTGTGCGTATTAAGAAAGCCAAAACCAAAAAATTATCTGAACGTGACAATCCCAGGTCATAATAGAGCTGGTGGCAATGCTGTAGTTTGTAGGGTGCACTGTGCAAACAGTGAAAACTGCGATGGGGTTGGCCAGGGGGGCCCCTGCACTGCCCATGCCAAGTGCAGGGGCAGTGCAGGGGCCTCACTGGGACACCCTTCACCCTGTCTCTGCCAGCCTTTACATGGCGGTGCTACCGCCATGTAATCGTCAGTAGAAAAGGGACTCGCAATCCGTAGGGAAGCGCTGCTTTCAGTGCTGCCCTGGCAGATTAGGACCACCAGGACCGCCAGCCCCTCCAATGGAGGAAAACTGGCTGTTGCGCCACTGTCAGACTGCCACATTGGCAGTGGTTTGACCGCCACCGCAGACCGCCAGGGTCGTAATGAGGCCCACAGTGTCTCACTGCCAGCTGTGAAACCGCTATTTTAATTAGGATGAAAAGAGGTTGTGATTTGTAAGATTTCACAAACGAAAGATTTAAATTGAGGGTCTGTACGTGGTAAACCGACCTATATAGAGTGGCCTCTAAAATATGTCTACAGAAGAAATCATGAATAATTCAGTTTCATTTCTACCATGCAGAGTCAAAGGTCTCACTAATTGCCGCTTCACAGATGGGCCCACGAATCCCCGCTGATTTCCTTTTGTTCCCTGGGTTGCTACGCCATTTAATAAATATTCCCTATTCTGAGAAAGAAAGGAGTGAAAGGCTTTTGTGTTGCTTTTACTGTGCTTTTGAACCTAATCACTGTACACTATGATGCCGCTGTAATCAGTTCTTGAATTCACACAATGCAACCACCTACACGGAATCATGTGCCCCACTTCATTAGCAGAGCACAGCTTCCAAAATGTTCCTTTTAACGAGATAAAAATGACGTCTGTGTAAATTCTACTATTCACGCTGCTTCTTTAGTTTAGTCTAGAGTGTGTCTTTTGGTCTCAAATGTACGTAGCAATTTAAAGTGAACCACCAGAGAAGACATTTAAAAAAGGAAGTATTCCTTCTTCAGCGGAGTGTTATAATAATGGTGCATACCTCATGTTGCACTGCCTTCTTCTTGTAAAGTCCATGACTTTCAGCACTTTACTTTTATATGACTGCTGTTGCTAAGAGCACAATTATTTTATTTCATACCGGAGATTTTGGAACCAAATCACAACCTGTGACTTCACCGGTATGTAAGTGTTAGAGGAAGACCATGTTACACTGGAGTGGCAGAAAATGATAGACTAATTCACTTCCATCCATTGGGATCATTTCAAAGGTCAGACAGTACTGTCACAAGTTTTGATTGGACTAGGGGCAAAAGTTTTGACTTTGGAGGGATAAAAAGCCTTCATTCAACTTTATGAATAACGGTTTGCTGACAGTTATTTATGACAGGCACATTCTTTAAAAATGCGAACAATGACCACAAATAAACAGTAATTTAGAAACAAGTGGAGCACCAGCAGGAAGCCCTCTACATATGTTATTTGCTTATTTGTAATGTATACAACAACAAAAAGGTGGTGGATGTAATGCTTGAATTCATCATAGCAACTTCGCAATCGCTGTGGACTGCACTTCAGTCCATTCTTTTTTGCTCACCACGCTACCACAGTTTGGACCAAGTCATATGCAATTTGATCTTCACTGTGCGTCAATAGGAAGAGGCCAATCAGATCCTCCAGGCCAGGTCCTCCATGAATCAGAATATAAGCAGCGCAAGACCAGTTTCACCCTGATTGTGGCTCTTCACATGGGTGTAGCTTGGTTCCGGTGGAACAGTTAACATGGGATAAACATCTGGGCATACCTGTTGCACTTATGGCAACAACTGCAGCCACAAGGTGATGGATCGAATGCTTGAATTAATCCAGCCACTGGCAATTGCTCTGCACTGAACTCCAATTTTTTACCCACCATGCCACCTAAGGTTGACATGCCATATGCAAGTCAGTCTTCACTTTGCTCCAAGAGGAACAGTCCAGTCTGAACTGCCAGGCCCGGTCCTTCTTGAACTGGAACACAAGCAACCCAAGATCAGTCCTGCCCTGACTGGGGCTACTCAGGTGGGTAAAGCTTAGTTCTAGAGGCACTGTGACTGACTGTTCCCATTCAAGCAGGGACAAGATTGGTTTACATATGGCTGGGCCAAAGCTGAGGTGACTTGGTGTGCAAAATAAAGATAGACTGTGGTGTGACCAAGTAATTACCAGTCATTGAGATAATTCAAGCTTTCTATCCATCATTCTCTTGTATACTTTAGTTTTTTAAATTTATGGTAATTGACCCAGAAGCAATTGTCATTAGTGCATTACAAATAAACCATGTACGCTGCAGCAATGTTACCTCTACACATGGAAAACAAACTTTGTTTCTCTATCTAGTTTCTTCCTCAACCCTCCCCTTTTGTTCCTATGTGCCTACAGCTAGTGAAAAAGATAGGCCTTGTTGTTATTTATTGAAATGAAATAAGACATATGCACCCTGTTGTTATCCATAGGAAATTGTGCATAGTATGGCTTTTTGTAAATTAAACCAGCCTTCCTCCTCCTTCCATTGTCCCACAAATAGGCCTCACTGTTTTCTGAAAAGCTCCTCTGCTTCTGAGACTGAAATCACAGGGTCACAACTAGACCTTGTAGTCTTCGTTTTAAAATAACTCATCAATTTTATATGTTGTCATATAACATGCTGGACCCTGTCTGAAGGGGACAATAGCATTTACCCCGACTGCACCCTCCTTGTGACAGTCCTGGGAAAAAGGAGTAAATGGGCTGTCAAAAGATCAGCACAACTGTTGACTGTGGGACTAGGCCTGTCTCACATATACATGTGATAAAAACATATTTTTCTCTTTATATATTTAGTTTTATTTAGGCCACCACAGATCCACTTCAGTACGCTTTCCTACAGTACACCTTGAGTAGAGAGTTAGTGCTTCCATTAACATGGCTGAGCAAAGGACTACAGCCATTAGCAGCATTTAGCTCTGACTTTGGCCCCTCTTCCATATTAGTTCCACAACCTCAGTTCAAAGGCTGGCTAAATTGTGATTTGATTGTCATGGGAATGTTGAGGATATGGTTGATACCTCAGTCCATGTTGGTGGCAGTTGGAAGCTGATCTGATTTGATGTGAACCATCTGCCTGCCTTTTTTTGATTGATTTCCTTTTGGTATTCAGCTATGCTGGAATAATTGGTATAGGATGTTGGGCTAGTTCACTCCCCCCTTGCATTCCCTAGGCTTGTCATTGTTTCAGGTTTTCAAGCAGTTGTATTCAAGTCAGTGGTGTGCTTGATGATGCATGTCTTTGTAAATAGGTAAAAGGAAGACTTGCCATCCTTATTGGAATTCGACTATGAAATGGACATCCTGCCTAGTGTAATTTATTTTTCTTTTTGCTGTCTAAACTTAGTCTAAACCATACTTAATCAGTTCAGTTTAACCACTACGAGTGAGTTAGAATAAGCCAACGTTTTTGGCCCTCAAATACAACAGACCATCCTGAAATCCCCTGAATGGTAGTAAATGTCCATATTGCCAGTTCCTATAGATATCCTGCGGCTTAGTTTTAATATGCCTTGTGTGAAGTACTGGAGATTTTGAATTCAATTGCCTATTCCTCTGTGAGCTAGTGAAGAGGTTTATATATAGATTTCATACAGTCAATTGAATTTTTGAACCACCTGCTGTTGTGGTTGATGGCTTTACTCCTCAAGGAATTACTGGATCCAGTTTAGAACAGTTCATGACATTTCCAATCCCCAGTTCAGTCATCAGATTTTGCTATGCATGATGGATTGTATGGTAGTAATACACTTATTCAGCAATTTATTGCAAGCTGTGGTACGTTTAGGCATAAGCCTTTGGTAGACATGTTAGTGTCTTATTTCCCCACAATACAAAATATTGGCTACACAGTGCACATTAAAATAGGACTGTATGCCCTACATTATGCTGATATGTCGAAGTGTTCGCCATCTTGGAAAAGTTCATCCCTGGTAAATTAGTCTAAAATAACTCCCAATCATTATCAAATCATTAATTCAAATCAACATATTAATGAAAGCAAAAGAAAATAAATAATATACCAATATACAATTATATCTGTCAAAGAAATATTGCAAGCATTCATATGAAATATTTCATAATGCAAGTATTCACACAAAAACATTGGTATCTAGTCGGCCATGCCGTACTAAAAATGCATGGTTTGCTATGTGTGTAATGAAACATGTTTATGAACTTGGAATGTCACGGTTTAACAAAAATACCAACTATTCAAATCCGGTTGAAAGATCCACGAATTACCTCGCCAATCTGCTGTAAATGATTTTGAATTATTAAAAAATCACACATGTAATCCAATTCATATGGATAAGTCCCAAAGTGGAAGGAGTGCTGTAATGTGCAAAATGCACACAAAAAAACACTATGGTGTGAAATACCATTACACACATAAATGTACAAATCTTGAAGTGGCAATAACAGTATTCCATTGTTCAAACATTTGCACCTCACTCCCATCACTATATGAAAATTCTATATGTACAGGGAGTGCAGAATTATTAGGCAAATGAGTATTTTGACCACATCATCCTCTTTATGCATGTTGTCTTACTCCAAGCTGTATAGGCTCGAAAGCCTACTACCAATTAAGCATATTAGGTGATGTGCATCTCTGTAATGAGAAGGGGTGTGGTCTAATGACATCAACACCCTATATCAGGTGTGCATAATTATTAGGCAACTTCCTTTCCTTTGGCAAAATGGGTCAAAAGAAGGACTTGACAGGCTCAAAAAAGTCAAAAATAGTGAGATATCTTGCAGAGGGATGCAGCACTCTTAAAATTGCAAAGCTTCTGAAGCGTGATCATCGAACAATCAAGCGTTTCATTCAAAATAGTCAACAGGGTCGCAAGAAGCGTGTGGAAAAACCAAGGCGCAAAATAACTGCCCATGAACTGAGAAAAGTCAAGCGTGCAGCTGCCACGATGCCACTTGCCACCAGTTTGGCCATATTTCAGAGCTGCAACATCACTGGAGTGCCCAAAAGCACAAGGTGTGCAATATTCAGAGACATGGCGAAGGTAAGAAAGGCTGAAAGACGACCACCACTGAACAAGACACACAAGCTGAAACGTCAAGACTGGGCCAAGAAATATCTCAAGACTGATTTTTCTAAGGTTTTATGGACTGATGAAATGAGAGTGAGTCTTGATGGGCCAGATAGATGGGCCCGTGGCTGGATTGGTAAAGGGCAGAGAGCTCCAGTCCGACTCAGACGCCAGCAAGGTGGAGGTGGAGTACTGGTTTGGGCTGGTATCATCAAAGATGAGCTTGTGGGGCCTTTTCGGGTTGAGGATGGAGTCAAGCTCAACTCCCAGTCCTACTGCCAGTTCCTGGAAGACACCTTCTTCAAGCAGTGGTACAGGAAGAAGTCTGCATCCTTCAAGAAAAACATGATTTTCATGCAGGACAATGCTCCATCACACGCGTCCAAGTACTCCACAGCGTGGCTGGCAAGAAAGGGTATAAAAGAAGGAAATCTAATGACATGGCCTCCTTGTTCACCTGATCTGAACCCCATTGAGAACCTGTGGTCCATCATCAAATGTGAGATTTACAAGGAGGGAAAACAGTACACCTCTCTGAACAGTGTCTGGGAGGCTGTGGTTGCTGCTGCACGCAATGTTGATGGTGAACAGATCAAAACACTGACAGAATCCATGGATGGCAGGCTTTTGAGTGTCCTTGCAAAGAAAGGTGGCTATATTGGTCACTTATTTGTTTTTGTTTTGTTTTTGAATGTCAGAAATGTATATTTGTGAATGTTGAGATGTTATATTGGTTTCACTGGTAATAATAAATAATTGAAATGGGTATATATTTTTTTTTGTTAAGTTGCCTAATAATTATGCACAGTAATAGTCACCTGCACACACAGATATCCCCCTAACATAGCTAAAACTAAAAACAAACTACAAACTACTTCCAAAAATATTCAGCCTTGATATTAATGAGTTTTTTGGGTTCATTGAGAACATGGTTGTTGTTCAATAATAAAATTAATCCTCAAAAATACTACTTGCCTAATAATTCTGCACTCCCTGTATATGATGGCCAAATATCTATCATGTATTGATTTATATATTTACATCATACACACATCCATGTGTGTAATATAATCTTAGCATTTTACTTCTGTCCACCACAGACATTCTTACATGAGTAACAGCATTCTTGCCAAGCACAATGTCATCTACATAGAAGGTATTCCCTTTCAATATGAGGGACTGTCTTTTATTGTTTTGTACAACATATTTACAAATTATTGGACAAATACGCTGGCAGCCAACACTAGAACTAGTGACTTTGCCAATGGCTGGTTTCTTCCGGATCAAGTATACTGACGTAGCAGAAATGTTAATACTGTCCCTGATGTCACAGCAATCACCTATATATGACAATCCATGAATTTTCTTTAAAAAAGTATTCATAGTTTTATTGTAAAGTGGTGCAATGAAAAGCCATATTCATGTTCATTCACTACAGGTCATTAGAGAAAGGTGTTGTGGTATAGCCTCTAAATTTCATGTTTGTTAGTTGATTCATTTCATTGTTATAAGTTATGGTGTTAGCAGTCTGCACTAAAACAATAATCATATTCATGAAATAAATATTTCAAAAGTTACATGCAAATGAAGGAAAAGTAGTTATTTGTGAAATTTATATGAATGGGCTAACAAAGTTATTTTGTTTTGAATTTACTGTGACATGAACATTGACAATGTTTATTAATGTTGAATTCATGGTTTGAAAGTTATATTTGTATTAACTGTATAAATGAATGTGCCGTTTTAATTTACTTTGCTTAGCCGAAGTGCAGCCTGACAAGGCCCTGTTTCCTGTCTGTGTAGAAAATATTTATTGAGCCTGAGAAACTAGCCTTGAGCCCAGTACATTCAGGAACTGTGGAATGAATGCAATTTTTTCAACCCGCACGGATGAGCTAGGATGGACGCGGTATCTCATGATGAACTTGGGAATCTTCACTGATGTTGCAGTCTATGTCATATGACTACTTTTGGTTGGACAGTTACACCTTTTGCTCCATATGGAGTGATGGGTTGATGGATCATCTTGCCCTATAAACTTTGATATACTTTGAAAAAGACAAACAGTCTTTGGAACATGATTCAACCATTGTCTTCATATACCTGTAGAGAAGAAATAATAGGCTTCATTATTATGGCAACTAGATTTCTCCTTGTGACTAAGGATGCAGTGGTCTATGCTTCCTAACCAAATGAATTCTGGGAGTTGTAGTCCTGTTGCATCCCAGATAACACACATGTAAAATATTGATTTATAAAAGTCAAGGATAGGAGCATTGTGTCCTCAGTCACATTGGTTATGCTGGTACACTTAGTCATTGTACATGACCAGCATTGCTATGACAGCTGACTGCTATAATCACAAGGCATACAGGCCCTCATTCTGACCTTGGCGGTCGGCGGAGAGACGGCGGCCGGACCGCGAACAGACCGGCGGTATTAAAAATGGCATTCTGACCGCGGCAGTCCCCGCCGCGACCGACCGCCACTTCCCCACTCCGACAGCCACGGCGGTCATGACCGACGGGCTGGAGTCTGCGCACTCCGGTCCGGCGGTCGACCCAAGACCGCCAACGGTATCATGACCCTGCTTACCGCCGCGGTTTCTGGCAGTCGGGAACCGCCATGCGAACCATGGCAGTAGGCACTATCGGGGCCAGGGAATTCCTTCCCTGGCACTGATAGGGGTCTCCCCCACCCCCCACTGCCCCCCCGAGTCCTCCCCCCACACCCTCCACCCCCCTGCCGCCCCCCAGAGGTGGTACGAACCCCCTCCCCACCCCCACCCCGACATGCACATACACGCACCCCGACATGCACACACCCCCTACATGCACATATACACACCCCCTACACACACACATACACAACGGGGACACATACCCGCACACATACATGCCGACATGCGCACCCGCCGAACTACACACATTGCCCATAGGCACAGCAGCACTCCCCGCCCTCATGCACGCACTCACACACCCCCTCTACACACTCCCACGCACACCCCCATGCACGCACACATCACACAACACCCCCCCACCCCCTCCCCTCACGGACGATCAACTTACCTTGTGCGTTGGTCCTCCGGGAGGTGACAGGAGCCATGGGGAGGTGACCGCCAACAGAAGACCGCCAACAGAAGACCGCCACACAGAAATGTGGGTCGTAATTCTGTGGGCGGTGTTCTGCTGGCGTGGCGGTGGAGGTTGACCAGTCTCCACTTTCCCGCCGACCGCCAGTGTGGCTGCTGGCGGTTTTCCGGCGGTACGCTCCCAGCGGTCAGAATGCGCACAGCGGCATACCGCCGCGGTCGGCGGTCTTCACCGCGGCGGTAACTCGGCGGTCTTGCGAAAAGACCGCCAAGGTCAGAATGAGGGCCACATTGTTTTAGGATGTGTTTTTAAAAAAAAAAATGAGAAAAATACAGATGGCACATAAGTGCAAAAAAACTATGGAGATAATCAAGTACCAGCTCAGAAGTGTCCTGGGGAAACCATATTCAGGAGAAAATAGCATAATTTAGGGATGTTTAAAGAACAATAGCTAAGAATCCTTTACAAGAGGCGTTGCAAATGTAACTAAGGGTGTGACAAAAGATCATATGGACTAGAATCCTGTGTATGACACAGCATGCCACCTGGACAGTACTTGGGTGTCTATATGCATGTTTTCTTTGAGACCACCCAAATATAATACACGCCACAACAGAAAAATACACCTCAAACAAGCATATCTCTGTCACACATGGCTCAGGATGCTGAGGGTTTGATGTTAAAAAAGGAGATGTGGCCCAATGGCTTGATCTGGTGACTTTGGAACTGGCACTTTATTTGTGAGTCTTGACATGGGCTCAGTATCCTGTGATTCTGGGCAAATTACATAATCTCCTGGTGCCTAAAAACAAGTAAATCTGATCTTGGTTCTCGTAATCTGGGGCTTCTGCAAAGTGTGTGGATGTTGTTCGGCCACTTTTATGCATACAAAACTGCAAAAAGAAAATCAGTATCATGAGTATAAGGATTCCCATGAATACAAGATAATCTTCTGGGTCACTCAAAATAGTCTTGGTGAATGATTACTTTTTCCATTTGTCACTAAAAAAAAAAATCACTAGGAGATAAGTGTTTGTACATGATGTAATGAGTACACCCTGATTTATGATGATAGGTGAAAGGAGCAATGTGACGTCTTTTTATAGAGAGAGTATCAATAATACAGGAGAATGGCACATAGTATGTTGTCATTTGCAGAAATGTGTACTTCAATAAAACAAGAATGGCTTCTTTGGCAAAAAGAAACTCCTGGTAAACACAAAGCACTAGAACATGCCTTATTGAGTCCATATCAATGCCCCACAATCTACATAACCTTAAATATGCTGCAATTATAATCTGTTCCACACAATCTACACTACTTTAAGTATGCTGCATTTTTAATCTGTTTCTTTACATCTGATCTGTGGCATGCACTACTCAGAAATATAGAATGCTAAAGGAAGCGTGCCAAAGTAGAAGGCAGAATGCAAAGCGGTTCGATGGACGGTAGTTATTTTTGTACAGTGCATGTCAGTGGCCATTTTGGTTTGGGCTGTGAGCAGAATCTTTTCGTCAGCCATTTCAAACTGGGAAGAATTACATAATGATTTGCACACCTGTAAGCAAAGTCAGAACATTTTTAGATAAAAAATGTAAAATTGGCATAAACAATAGTGCAGGTCAACTGTGATTTGCACACCTAGAAGCAAGATAGAAATTTATGAGAGTATATTAAATAAACATTTGGCATAAAATAGTGTTGATGGTGATTCCCACACCAATTTTTAATGTTACGTGAGTTGCACAGATTTTGTGCACATTATTCAACGGTGATTTCCGCATCAAATTCACAAGTTTCTCCGAGGGAATTTGATTTTATATTGTCTTCTGGAAGATCCTGGTTATTATGTATTAAACATGGCTTCAATTCAACCTCCACCTTTTTTTTATTTTGGCCAAAAAAGGGGATCCACCTATACAGTGGGAGCTATGGTTAGACTTCTTTAAAGCTTATGTGGAGGTTGTTGAAGAAGAGTAATGTTCTCCTGAAAGATACTTATCTTTATTAAAACATAGATTAGAAGTAATTGGTCTCAGAGAGTTTAAGAACCTACCGCCTATGGATAATCAGGGGATGAAGATGTATATCAAATTTCAAAGAAACAATTGCAACAGCAGTATGGGAGGAAGATAACTTTTATTATAGAGCTCAAAAAGAAGAAGAATCTATTGTACAATTTATGACAGCACGCAGAGGGTTAGCTGTTACTTCTAAGTTTGAGCAACTGTCGTATGACCACGTATTAGGAGACCAATTACTAATGGAAACAAAGTCAAGGAAAATATAGCAAAAGTTGTAAACATGTTGTGAAGTGAGTCTAAAAACTGCCCTGGATCTAGCTAGGACTATAGAGGCATCCTAGAAATGTATTCAGACAGTACAGAAATGTTCAAGTGATAGTAACATAGAATCTGTTAATGCTATTACATGTGGCTCAAGTGATCCTTTAGGGAAAATCTGTAGTACGTTAAAAAAAAAAAGGTCATTTTAGCAGGGTATGCAAGGGCATCAAGAACAATGTGAATTATGTATCAGCATACGAGGAGGGGGAGGAAGGAAGTATACACTGACTGGTGTTAAGCATTTTGGAAGATACTTAGAGTGTTAAGGAAATACCAGAGAAAGTAATTATGTACAGATTGAAAATAGATGGGTGTGTAGTAAATGCTATGGTGGGTTCTTGTGCCAGGTACACAATTATGAACAAAAAATGTTCAATAAAGTGAGGCCAGGAAGGGAGTTGCACACATTTGATATGAACCTAGGACACAGGACAGGACACAAAATATCAATGGTGGGCTTTACCTTTGTACAAATTGAATTTAGTCATAAGCAGTGCAATGCAAAGTGTATGTTGCTGATAAAGGTAAATTGATAATGGGGATGGCCTTACATAAACAAATTAGGAATCAAATTGGATCCCAATAGAGATCCACCAGTTTATGTGGTAAGAGAATTCTGTGATGAAGGGACAGAGTACAGTTGTTTTTTTTTTTAAAAGAAGTTCCTCGAAGTGTTTAAAAAATCATTATGTAAACTGGAAGGCTTTAAACACAAGAATATTTTACAAGAAACTGTTAACCCTGTAAGGCAGAAACTACACAATGTACCAGTAAATTACAGAGGGAAACTCAAGGACATTTTGAATGAATTGTGTGAAAAGGAAATTATTGAGCCTATTGAGAACTCTGATTTGATGTCACCAATGGTAATATCACTCAAGGAAATGGAGATTTAAGGTTGTGTGCAGATTTACTCTGTTTGAACGAAGCAATTTGGTTTGATATGTTTCTGTTACCAAATTTACAAGACCTATTATCATCGTTGAGTCATGCAAATGTTTTCTCTACAATTGACTTATTGAATGCCTATCATCAAATTGAATTAGAGAATGATTCTAAACACTCTACTGCTTTTGTAACAACTGAAGGGGCTTTCCAATATAGAAGAATGTCTTTTGGCTTTGCTAGTGCATCAGCAGTATTTCAAAGAGAAATGACAAAATTACTAAACGGAGTAGAAGGGGTGAAGGTTTTCTAAGACGATATTGAGATTTTAGGGAAAGATAAGTGTACTCCTGGTGCGACATTGGAGCTTGTGCTATCGATTCTCCAGAATAAAGGATTGCAAGTGAAGAGTGAAAAATGTAATTGTGGGAAGGATTGTGTGGGATATGTGGGCATGTCATTAGAAAGGATGGTATTCTCCCTAAAGGGAGTCATGTGGAGGCAATAGTGGATGCTCCTGAATCAACTAGTAAGGTGCAATTAATGTCCTTTTTAGGACTTACAGAGTTATATTCCAGATTTATTGAAAACTATGTGATCAAGGTTGAGACTTAAAGAAATTACTTAAGAAAAATGCTAAATTTGAGTGGAACCAAGAGCAGTCGGATTGTTTTGCATCCATTAAGAAAGAAATCTTACGAGCCTTTTGTTTGAGCCCATTTGAAATGAATGCAAGTAGTTATGGCTTAAGGGCAGTATTATCGCAGAGGAGAGGGGATGATAAATGGATTGTAGCGTATGCATCCCGTACATTAACCCAAACTGAAAGGACTCATTCAATTATTGAGAAGGAATTATTGGCGGCATCTTGGGCTGTTCAAAGGTTTAGATTGTACATATAGGGCAGGAGGCTCAAGATATGTACATATAACAAGCCCTTAATGAATATTTTAAAGCCTGTTGGGGGGAAGTAATTTGTTTCCTGGGTTAGCAAGGTTGCCCTCAAAGTTACAAATGTACCATTTTGAAATTGAGTTTGTTCCTGGGAGGAACAATGTGGTTACGGATGGATTATCATGTCTTCCAGTTTATGATGTTGCAAATGATAATGGAAGTAAGGATGGGGAATGTGAAATGGCATTCACTTATGAGGATGTATTGTTGTGTATGGGTGAGAAATTGGAACAGGATGTGTTATCAGAAAAAGATTGGTGGCAGGAAATGGAGAAGGATGTTGAGATGGGTATGATGAAAGAATATATCACCAAGGGTTGGCCTAGTGAGCACATGATGAGAGGTGATGCATCTGTGTTTTGGAAACTAAAAGAGGAGTTGTCCTTGTGTAATAGAGTAGTGTTAAGAGGAGACAAGATTATTCCTCCTAAATGTGTGAAAGAATGGTAAGTAAAAAAGAGTCATGATGGTCATGGATGTAAGTCCAGTGCCAGGAGGAAAATGAAGAAAACATTTTGGTGAATTGGTGTGAATGGAATGGTTGATTGATGGGTAAGGAACTGTAAGGTGCAGTTCATTTACCGACAAATCTGCTAGACCATGCAAAGTACCATTAGTAACAATAGAATTACCGGATAGGACACCGGATAAATTGCCGATTGATTTTTTGGGGCAATTTTCTACTTTGCCATCTAAGGAATGTTATGCTATTGTACTAATTGATTATTTCTCTAAATGGCCAGAGGTTTGTGTGGTAAGATTACCACCGATGTTGTGATTGAATTTTTAAAGGATGTGGTTTCAGACAGTGGTGTTTGTTAGAAATGGGGTCTCTAGTTGGCAGTCAGTTTGCACTCTGTCCAAGCAGGGACCCTCACTCTAGTCAGTAAAAGGAGATACACAGCTTAATTAACCCCTGCTCAACCCCTTAGTAGCTTGGCAGAAGGAGTCAGGCTTATCTCAGAGGCAATGTGGAAAGTATTTGTACCAACACACAGAGTACAGCAATGAAAACACCACAAAAGCACTCAACACCAGTTTAGAAAAATAGCCAATATTCATCTGAGTAAAACAAGACCAAAAACTACAAAAATCCAACATACACAAGCAAAGCTATGCATTTTCAAAGATTAAACTTCAATATAGTGCTTAGAAGCACAAATGCTTCAATTTTAGGTTATCGTTGCATTGTGAAATAGTCGTTCCCAACAATCCAACGCCAACGGCGCTGGTCACAGAGTCACACGGACCCCCAGGTACAGTACCTTTGTAAAGAAAGAATATGGCGGTGCACAGAGTCAGGGAAGTGAGGCGTTGGTTCCTTACTGCAGAGCAGGGGAGGTGATGTAGCATTGGTAGCGTTAGTTCCTTACACTCATCGGGGTTGATGTCTGGCAGGTCAAGATGCAGTGGGGCGACCTCATGGGTTCACGGTCACGCCACGGGGCTGCTGGTGCAGTGGCAAAGTTGGGCATCATGGACCACGGTGACACGCACTTGGGCCTCATGAAGTCACCGAACGTCAGCGGGACTGCAGCGGCATCAAGCCTGCGATGTTAGGCAGGTCGTCACACTCCAGCAAGGACCACAGCTTTGGTTGCAGGTGGCATCACAGAGTCAGGCAGCGGCGTCAGTCCTGGCATAGTCCAGAGTTGGTGTAACTGGGTTTTCTTGTTTTTCAATCAGCTTTCTCTCCCGGGGCACGGAGACTGGAGTAGGCACTACCTAGCAAGTTAGGATCCTCAGCAAGTGAACCCAGAGGCTGGTAGGTGAAGCATTTGGTGTCCCTGAGACTTCTTAACAGGAGGCAAGCTTCGAGACACTTCACAAGCAGGATGCACAAAGCAGAGTCCAGTCCTTGCCCTGTTAGGCAGGAACAGCAGCAGCAGCAGACAGTACAGCATAGCAACAGGCAGAGTGGCAGGTACTCCTCAAGCATCAAGCTCTTTTCATTGGCCGAGGTTCCTCTTGATCCAGAAGTAATATGAAAGTCTGGGGTTTTGGGTCCACTACTTATACTCATTTCTGCCTTTGAAGTAGGCAAACTTCATAGGAAAGAGTCTGTTGTTCACAAGATCCTGCCTTGCCCAGGCCTGGCCCCAGACACACTCCAGGGGATCAGAGTCTACATTGTGTGAAGGCACGCACAGCCCTTTCAGGTGTAAGTGTCAGCTCCCCCCTCTCCACTCTAGCCCAGGAGACTCATGGAGATATGGAGAACACTCCTCAGCTCTATTTGTGTCACTGTCTAGAGGGAATTCACAAACAGCCCAACTGGCAGTCTGACCCAGACGTGGATTCCACAGGCAGGCAGAGGCACAGAATGGTTAAGGAAGAAAATGCCCACTTTCTAAAAGTGTCATTTTCAAACAGACAATCTAAAAAACAACTCTACCAAAAGATGTATTTTAAATTGTGAGTTCAGAGACCCCAAACTCCACATCTCTATTTGGTCCCAATGGGAAACTGCACTTAAAATATATTTAAAGTCAGTCCCCATGTTAACCTACAGGAGAGATAGGCCTTGCAATAGTGAAAATCGAATTTGGCAGTATTTTACTATCAGGGCATTTAAAACACACCAGTACATTGCCTACCGTCTAAATACACTTCACCCTGCCCATGGGGCTACCTAGGCCCTACCTTACAGGTGACTTACATGTAGTAAAAGGGAAGGTTTGGGAATGGCAAGTAGGTACACTTGCCAGGTCAAACTGGCAATGCAAAACTGCACACACAGACACTGCAGTGGCAGGTCTGAGAAAGGTTTACAGGGCTACTCATGTGGGTGGCACAATCAGTGCTGCAGGCCCACTAGTAGCATTCGATTTACCGCCCCTTGGCACCCATAGTGCACTTTACTAAGGACTTACCAGTAAATCAAATGTGCCAATCATGGAAAACCAAATACAAATAGCTTTTAGACAGAGTGCTCTTGCACCTTAGCAATAGTTAGCAGTGGAAAAGTGCCCAGAGTATCAAAACCAGCCAGAATGAATTATAGCACATGGTCTAAAAACATGGGGTCAGAAGCAAAAAGTATAAGGAAACTACACCAAGAGCTGCCAGGTCTAACATTGTTCAAATGACATCTGGTAAAATGACAAATGTTCTGAATAAACATGGTATTTGTTAGAAATGGGGTCTTTGGTTGACAGTCAGGTTACCCCCTGTTCAAGCAAGGACCCTCACTCTAGTCAGGGTAAAAGAGAATCACCCTCAGCTAACCCCTGATTACCCCCTTGGTAGCTTGGCAGAGCAGTAGGCTTAACTTCAGAGTGCTAGGTGTAAAGTATTTATACCAACACACACAGTAACTTAATGAAAACACTGCAAAATGACACCACACCAGTTTAGAAAAATAGGAAATATTTATCTAAACAAAACAAGACCAAAACGACAAAAATCCAACATACACAAGTCAAGTTATGAATTTTTAAAGATTAAACTCAAAAATAGCGCTTAGAAACAAAAATGCTTCGATGAGATGTTAACACGCGTCGTGACGGAGTAGTTCCCAACAAGCTGACACCAGCGGCGCCGGACACGGAGTCGTGTAGACCCCCAAGTACAGTACCTTTGGTGAAGAGTGAAAACAAGTCGATGCGCGAAGTCGGGGATCGCGGCGTCTGTGCGAAACGTTGAATCCGTGCACTTCGAGCGGCGTCGGTCACGACGTGGTGCGGCGACTTCCACGGAGTCGCGGACTTCAGCGGGGCTGCTGCGGCGTCGGGCCTGCGAAGAGCGTCGCGTTCCAGCGAAGGTCACGGCGTCAGGTGCAGGCGGCGTTACCGGATTCAGCAGCGGCGCCGGTCCGGAGTCGTCTGAAGTCGATTTCCTTGGATTTCCACCAGCTTTCCTTTCAAGGGCCCAGGGACTGGATAGGGCACCACTTGTCAGAGCAGGAGTCTCTCCAGAGACTCCAGGTGCTGGCAGAGAGAAGTCTTTGCTGTCCCTGAGACTTCAAACAACAGGAGGCAAGCTCTAAATCAAGCTCTTGGAGATTTCTTCACAAGATAGAAGGCACACAAAGTCCAGTCTTTGCCCTCTTACTCTGGCAGAAGCAGCACTACAGGAAAGCTCCACAAAGCACAGTCACAGGCAGGGCAGCACGTCTTCCTAAGCTATCGGCTCTTCTCCAGGCAGAGGTTCCTCCTGGTTCCAGAAGTGTTTCTCCAGTCTGTAGATTTGGGTGCCCTTCTTATACCCATTTTAGTCTTTGAAGTCACCTTTCTTCAAAGGGGACTCACACCTACTTGTGAAATCCTGCCTTGCCCAGGCAAGGCCTCAGACACACAGCAGGGGGTTGGAGCTGGCATTGTCAGAGGCAGGCACAGTCCTTTCAGATGGGAGTGACCACTCCACCCCTCCCTCCTAGCAGAGATGGCTCGTCAGGAAATGCAGGTTACACCCCAGCCCCCTTTGTGTCACTGTCTAGTGCGAGGTGAAAAACAACCCAACTGTCAAACTGACCCAGACAGGGAATCCACAAACAAGGCAGAGTCACAGAATGGTTTAAGCAAGAAAATGCTCACTTTCTAAAAGTGGCATTTTCAAACGCACAATCTTAAAATCAACTTTACTGAAAGATGTATTTTTTATTTGTGAGTTCAGGGACCCCAAACTCCACATGTCCATCTACTCTCTAAGGGAAACTACACTTTAATCATATTTAAAGGTAGCCCCCATGTTATCCTATGAGAGAGACAGGCCTTGCAACAGTGAAAAACGAAGTTGGCAGTATTTCACTGTCAGGACATATAAACCACATTACTATATGTCCTACCTTATCCATACACTGCACCCTCCTGCCCTTGGGGCTACCTAGAGCCTACCTTAGGGGTGCCTTACATGTAAGAAAAGGGAAGGTTTAGGCCTGGCAAGTGGGTACACTTGCCAAGTCGAATTTATAGTGTAAAAATACACACACAGACACTGCAGTGGCAGGTCTGAGACATGATTACAGGGTTACTTATGTGGGTGGCACAACCAGCGCTGCAGGCCCACTAGTAGCATTTGATTTACAGGCCCTGGCACCTCCAGTGCACTTTACTAGGGACTTACTAGTAAATCAAATATGTCAATCACAGATAAACCAATCACATACACATTTTACAGAGAGAGCATATGCACTTTAGCACTGGTTAGCAGTGGTAAAGTGCTCAGAGTTCAAAAGCCAACAGCAACAGGTCAGAAAAAAATAGGAGGCAGGAAGCAAAAAGATTGAGGATGACCCTGCATAAGTAAAAAAGTCCAACAGTATTAAACACTCTAGAGCTGACGGTCAGGTGGAGAGATGTAATAGAGTTATAAAAGAGGCGATCAAACTAGCATTGAAGTTAGGATTCCTTGGAGGAAATCACTACAGAGCATGCTCTTGTCATGTAAAATAACACCTCATTCAGTAACAGGGAAAATGTTGCTTGAACTCTGGAGAGGGAGGAAAACTGCAGCTAGTCTAGTGCAATGGTGGTTTATGGAGAAGAATTGTAAGAAATTTAGTTTTGAGCAGGATGGTGAAATGAGAGAGAGAGTGGAACAGTGTCAAATGCACACTAAAAAGTACCATTGTGAGGGAGGAGAGATGCCTTAGGTCGTGGTGGGGCAATATGCCCGTGTCTCAATACACCATGATTTGTGGATACAGGAAAATCTCAATGGTCAGAACCATTGAGAATCAGCAAGATAATTGGTAGTGCTGTTCAACTGGAGGATGGAAATGTATGGTATTTACACTGTGTAAATATATGGAAGGAAAGAGTCTGTCTCAGAGGAACAGGAGGGTGAACATGGTGGTTACATGAAGGGGTGTGACGTAAGTCAAGAAAAACATGTTGAATATAAGGAAATGGTTTCCTTGAATCGCAAACTAGTGTTCAAAATGGGAGAAATGAGAGGAATAACATGAGAAATGGATTGAGGAGAATTGAATGGGGAAAGAAGGTGCCTGCTTATATGGAAAATTATGTGGTTGGTTAAATACTCAGTTCTGAGATGCTGCATAGTTACTCATAACTATTATATGCTTAAGGAAAATGCATTAGATATGTACCAGCATAGCTGGAATTTTATGTGGTTAGTTATATACTTAGTTATTATGGACTGCACACGTTAAACTTGATATTATGTGGATATTTTAACTATTATATGGTTAAGGAAAAAGCATTAGATATGTACCAGCATAGCTGGAATTTTGTGTGGTTAGTTATATACTTAGTTATTATGGACTGCTTACGTTAAACTTGATATTATGTGGATATTGGAAAAAATGTATTTGTAATTGTTGTATTCTATTGTATATGCTTGTGGAAATGTTGTTTAATGTAAATTGTTATTGCATGTGTACTAGTATGATGGGTTGGTAATGCTACTGTAATGAAAAAAAATCAAAAGGGGAAAGATCCGGCACGCGCTACTCAGAAATGTAGAATGGTAAAAGTAGCGTGCCATCGTAGAATGTAGAATGTGGAGCTGTACAATGGACACAATTGTTTTTGTACGGCGTATGTGAAGTCGTGCTCTTTGATCCAGACAGTAATTAAATAAAACCAGAGATACTCCACTACAAAATGTGCCAGCGCCTTACCTTGCAACATGATCATAGCCACAGGAGGTAGATTTCACCTCATGCCTTCTTCCGGTTTAATAGAGTCCAGGTAACAGTTATCAAGAACCGTTACCTCCCTTGATTACTTTGAAAGAAAGTACCACCTTGAGGTAACATGGTTCATTACCACATTACAAAAATGAAACAAAATGAGGCTTATTCAATTTACAACAGATTTAACCAAATGTCCCTAGATCGTAATTACAGCAGGCCCTCAATTCTAAGATACTTTCCCTGCGAGTCTAGAGCCCTCCATACAAGGATTTACATGTTTTACTGCCATTTTGATTTCCCCAAGGTTCTATTTTTTACAGCTACAGCTTTAAATCGTCCAAGTTCATTCCATGTACCTGTATCATTGGTGCAAGACCTAAGCTTGAATATTAGGTTACTCCAGGAGTTGGAGGGCTTGATGGGGACAGAGAGATTATTGAGACAAGCTAGTGCTTAAGTTTAGCCGGTGGTTACTGGTGGGGGGGCCACCACCACTCATTGTTCATCTGCCTGACCTTTAATAGCCCCTGCCACAGACTTCTAAGTAGTACTTAGGACACTGGCACTCTTTTGTTAACAAATATAACACCGAAGCCTGCACATACAAATAAAAGGTGAGGCAGAAGCCAATAAAAACATGCAAACGTGTTCTTTTAACGTGATAATATTGTAGACCGTTTACAAAATGTCATGCATGTATCCATGATGCAATAAAAAGTAGGGAAACCAACTTGGATAAGGTGAAACGTTTGTTTTCATCAGTCCATCCCTACATATTTATTACCATGATGGTCAGAAAGAGTTCTGTTGTGTAATTTCATGCCATGTAAAGATAGAATGTAACTTGTAGAATGTTTGTTTTTGTTCTGCGAGGGTGTGCTGGCGGTGTTGAGGATACCGGTGCTGACGGACTTAGAAGAATAAAGCGTTTTTCAGACACATACTCGTTGTAAAGTATCTTCCTGCTATTCATAGATACAAGTTCTCTGTGTTGACTCTGTCAATACTCGAATGTGACAATGATTGAGAAGTTTTTATACTTTTTAAAATATGCTTTAAATATTGTTGTTACTATAAAGAGACTGAACATTTTGAATCTCCAAACAGGAAGGGTCTGATTTAGCCCTTACTGGTGTAACATAGAGCAGGAACACAGGAAAGAATGATCATTTAAGATGTAATGATGTGTTAAAATATTTTATTGAGCATGTGACTATTAAAGGAGGCATCCTAGCACTAAGACTGCACCAATATGAATTTTAACAATAAAAAAGATAGGTTTAAGCATTTTTCTGAATGTCAGATGATCAAAGGTGATTCACAGATAAAGAGGAAGAGAATTCCACATCATGGAGGCAGCATAAGAAAAGCATTGTGCATCATATTAATTTTATCAATCCTTGGTGGAATCAAAAAGCATGCTGCAGCTGAGAGCAAACTGTGCGCAGGAACATGGACTAGATCCATAAAAGAGTAGCTAAACCATAGATGACTTTGTGGCAGGTACATAAGGCCTTAAATGAGACCCGTTTTTCAACTGGCAGCAAGAGTAATTGTATAAGGTAAAGCAAGACCGAAGTTCGTCACGGTATATACATTACTCACCTCAATAAGGCAACAATTTGGGACTCTTCCTCCACTGAGTGTCTTGGCTAGGCAAGACGTTTTCCTTTCTTAAATTTCCAGATTTCTTATGCAGTCTTTGTCATTCATACTAAGGAAAGCCACATCTTTTGTCCTTAAAAGGTCCTATCATAGCTAAATTTCAGTGTCAATTTGACCTTGGACTAGAAGCAACAACTGGCCTTTGATTTAGTCTATGCCATTTTACAACTAGGTGTCTTCTTGCCCCCAACCCTCTTCTTTGGGTACTACAATGCCATTTGCTTTTATTAATTGTAAGAAAGTATGTTTGGACCACCCTGGTTAGTGCTAACTATGCAGGCAAGAACATCAGCCTCTTGTGTCACCTCACTTTTTTGGTTGACCCAAGGTGTGTCTTTTGGTTGCTTGTTGTTGCTCGGTGAGTTCCTCCTATGAGTACAATCTATCGAATATGCATTTTAGGTGGTGCACCACTGCTTTCCAGGTACCACCCATGAAAGTAATTAGCAGGTCCAGGCCCTAAATTCAGGCCATCAGTATAGCTAATGATTCTATTGCACATGTCCTTTGCACGCACATGGAAGGCGGCTGAGCAATATCCCTCCTTAAGCATGGAGTATGCCTGTAAAATAAGTCCCACAGATATGCTGGGGAGAGGGTTGATGCAAGCACCAGCTCTTTTTTAACCAAAGACCTCACCTGTTTTTTCTCTTCTCTGCCTGACTGGCAGACAAGGCAGTGACTTTGGTAGGGTCCTGGCCTAATTATGTATATGTTTCATATCTTGTGGTCATTCGTGGCAACATTCTGGTTATACCTGCCATCATCTTAACCCACCCTTGGCATAGTATGGCTACTCCTAGTGACATTCTGGCTTTACTTACCATAGTAATGGCCCACACATGGCATATTGTGGGCAATTGTGGTGTCTCTGACCATAACCACTATTATAATGAGTAACATTTAGCACATTGTTGGAAATATGCCAGCCATATATTGCACATTGTTAGATCCCATTCTAGGGGCTACAGGACAAGCAGTGGCCTCAAATGTAGTGATTGGGACCATTTACAACTGGTGTGTTGGGGCAGTCCTGGTCTGGAGCTGCAAGCAGGACAGTACACACCTACCACATTTGACTCTCAATGTATCAAAGGTGAGAAGTCCAAGACATCTCAGGGGGATAGTGTGGGGATTAAAGACTGTGAATTCAAACAGTCATACAATAGTCACAATAAGTGAATGTAAACTATTACATTTCCTTTACGGAAAGAGAAGTACTTTAATCACACCAAAATGAAAATGTAAAGTGGTACATAAAGAGAAACTGTCACTACTAGGATACACACTGTGGGGTCTTTGGGGCTCAATTTACAGAGAAACAGATTCTTAGAATTAAGCACAAATACAGGCTCACTATAGAAAAGTGGCAAATGTTTCCTGTTATTTATTATTCACATTCATATTCAAACTCCAGAAGAGGCTGCAACGCATCCAAAACGCCTCTGCATGCCTCATCCTGGACCTCCCCGCCACTGCCACATCACAGACCACTTCAGAAACCTGCACTGGCTCCCAGTCAACAAGAGAATCACCTTCAAACTCCTCATGTACGCTCACAAAGAACTGCATAACACCGGATCAGAATACCTCAGCAGACGGCTCTCCTTCTACACCCAGACCCGGCATCTCCGCTCCGCCGACCTCGCAACTATCCCACGCGTCCACAGAACTACAACCGGCGGTAGATCATTCTCGCACCTCGCCACCGAAACGTGGAACACTCTTCCCACCTACCTGCGCCAGACCAAAGACCTCCTTACCTTCAGAAAACTTCTCAAGACCTGGCTGTTTGAGCAGTAGCAGCACCTCCCCCCCCCCCTTCCACCCCCTCCCTCAGCGCCTTGAAACCTCACGGTTGAGTGATGCGCTTTACATATTTCTGATTGATTGATAGGTGAGTCGTAACCTGTGACTGTGTACCTATAGAATGTGAGTTGCAGTTATCTATCAACGTCCCACCAAAAGACTTGTTTAGCCAGTTCACCAATTCTATCAATGTTGGTGTTATCTGATCATAACATGCACTCATATTTTTCTCATTTTCTCAGGTCTGGGGTGTGTAGCTCTCACGTCTGTTGGTGTGCAGCTGTTATCCATATGGTGAATAGTTATGCTAATAGTAATTGTTACTTGTTTAATTTTGGTGGCTTGAATCCTTCTCTACACATCCCTCTGTAGACTGCAGTGGCTCAGCAAATGCACTCTGGTTACATGTCTCCAGCACTTGCAGTGGGGAATCCTTTCTCTCTGGTCTAGGCATTGGGATTAGGTCCTTGAGTACAACGAGGACAGTATCAGCACACATCCTTCATCTACCTCTCTGATGGTTGCAGAAGCAGGCAATCAGGTGAATTGTCACCAACAATCTTGTTCTAGTTGAAGGATTATGGAGTTGTTCTATCACACCTTAATTCATTTTGTGTGTGAGCAATACAATAATTATTTAATCAAATTCATAGGTTAAAGTGGTGTTTTTGATTATGAGTAAGAATGGCCTAGCACGCACAGGAAGTTGCTCATGGCCCACTCAGTGTGGTGCATATTAATTGGCACTCCACATACTGGAATTCGCTTGGAGCCCAGCATCCTTAAGGTGTGGTGAAAGTGCTTAGAAAGTAATATTGTCTGGTCAAAAGGACTGAGTTTTTCAAGCCACCGGGCTTTCAATCAGATAATACAAGAGTCAATGAACAGAAGATGACTGGGTTTGCACAGTTTAGGGCTTCTATAAACTTCCAAATATGTGGAGCACATCATGTGTCCTGCCATGCACTGGGTGGAATATTCTTCTTTGTTTGCGAACATTCAATCATTCTCCACAGTATGTAACGCTCAGTTAACCCTCTGCACAATCTATGCTCTACAAGGTTTACCAAGTGCAATGGCAATTTGTGTTGTACCCTAGAATGCATTGGTGGTAGTGCACAAATTGGAACAACTTGTCTACAAAGGTTGCAAACTTATTATAAGCACAATCTGGCATTGGAGGTTGAATTTGAGTGGGGTTCCAGCAATTAGCACAACCTCAAAGTATCAGTAGAATTTGCGGAGAACCGATGCATAACAATAGACATGATAAACAACTAAGTAAGAAATACTTCAACAGAATGCATTTCAAAGTGTTGTCCTGTATACCATCCCTATGGACTAAGACCTACGTGACTCATAATGACCATGATGGTGTGCAGTGCCCAATGGCACACCCAAGGCAAAGTGAGATGTTTCACAATCTAATATATAATTGTGCCGTTGGCTATCCAGCATAAGAAGATGCACTTGTAACAGTTATAGTTGTAAGATTGATGTTCAAAATATATTGCTGGTGTATAATAATCTGGAATGAAACAGGTCTAATACAGGAAAAATATGGGCAAACTCCATCAATACCTAAGTCTGTACTTGTTGCAGCTCATTAAACACACAATTGTGGTGCTTGTCCTGCAGAACTGAATAAACATTGATGGTGCATGCTGCTCAGTTTTGAAGAACAAATAACTTCACATACACTCCATGGTGGTGTATGCAAATTCATGTGTACCCCCCAAAATGACCCACCACTAGACACAGGGTGGCATACGATGATTGTTCTATGATTGGCATGCTGTTGGACATGCCACACACTGGAATACATTCCGAGCACAGCCTGAGTTTGGTTTGGTGATCATAGTTAGGAAGACATGCATATCACAGTTCTTCTAAAGTTCAAATAATCTCACAATGATTGTAGATATTGCAATACTTACCTATGTAATGGCCAATTTACAGACAGACCCTGCAGATGGCTAGGCATACCTCATTAGGACTTCTATAAGCAAAGTGGTGTACATCCTCTACTGTGTGAAGACCCATTTGTTCTTCTACAGGCAGAGAGGGAGCAGAGGAAGGAGTGGGCAGCATAGCAGGAAGGGACAACATGAATCACCATGGTGAAGAAGGTAGCGGACACTCAAATGGTATATGGTACTGGAAAAAGAAGGAAGAGTCACATGAAGCAGGGGTCACTGGAGGGATGGAAACATTGTAGAAGAGGGACAATCTAGAGGAAGTACTGAGCCACATAATATCAATGGCAATCATATTATCCGTGGAAAGAAATGAAGTAGGAGTTAGCACTGGTGTAAAGGAACCAATGGGCTCATGATAGGATGAGAAGAAGCACTGTGCCAGACCAGAGTGATGCTAACTGATTAGAGATGCACTGGAAAATGAAACATTGGCACAGGAGACATAGAGCTAATGGAAAGAGCGCCAACATTGGCCTGGACCCGGGCAATGGGGGCGTAATGCAGATGAAGATGGGGCAGCATGGGAAGCATAGAGAATGGGTTACATATTACCTCTTGGAGAGCTTGCTAAAACCTGTATATCTCTTTCCATCTGCAAAGGCTGCATGTATGTTTACTGTTGTCTGCTCTGCCCCAGGAGCACATGTTATCATGCAAATGCAGACAGATTAAAATTAGCGCAAGAGCACAACCACAGATAAACCCAAAACTAATCCCACCAAGTATGATGTATTGAGTTATTATCTTTTTCAAATAGTTGAGCACATCCCAAGAACACCAGAAAACATGTTCTCTTAAAAATGCTCCTGACCTCCTATTGACAAAAACTTCTCTAAC
This sequence comes from Pleurodeles waltl, assembly GCF_031143425.1. Classification (NCBI taxonomy): domain Eukaryota; kingdom Metazoa; phylum Chordata; class Amphibia; order Caudata; family Salamandridae; genus Pleurodeles; species Pleurodeles waltl. The sequence goes on from NC_090442.1 coordinate 374,956,985, forward strand.
AGAATAGGAGTGATCTACATGAATTAGTACATGGTGAGGCCACACATACAGCTATTGGCCTGAAAATATGTTTGGAATTACACCTCATGTTGCAATGTAACACTTTGGTTTAGGGTTGCAGACTTTGGTAGGTTAGACTAGAGTCCTGTGCCTTTCTGAAGTTGCTGATTATATGTTGAATTTCAGCTCACAAGTCACAATTAACCTGCTCTTTGTCCAGAGCAAACATCCGTCTGTGGTAACGCCCAGGCACACAAAATATTTGTACAGAATATACATGACATCACGTCCCATGGCAAACATTAGCCCCACAGGCTTAACCACACCATTCCAAAATACATAATGTAAAGTCAGGGCATTAGGTGGACTGGGTCCATCCAGGTCGCAGGATTGGCAGTAATTAAAACCTGACATTGAAACGTAGCCCTATGAGGCAATATATTCATGTGCTCAACTTGAATAGCCAAAACATTGATCGCTTTCTGAAAAATTAACATAATAAACTTTAAAGTAATCCACGTCAGTGATTTAGTTACTTTTTATTTCCCATGTTTTATTTAATCTTCCTTTCCTTAAGCATGTTAGCTATTTCCAGGATGCTGTGTTTTCGTATTTTTTTAAGCAGCATATTGCTCTTGCATTGTGCACACTTCGAGGTGAGTCACTTCCAAGTGTTTATAACAGGCCACATTTGAGAGCTCTGGAATTGAGGCAGACGGCAATGCAAATTTATCATGCGTGTCAAAAAGCAATGGTCGCATGTTACAGCTGCATTTGTGATTCTGTGTAAATGTGTGTTTACACAATTCTCAAATACTGACAAAATGAGAATTAAAGAAAATGCAGTGCTTGCAGGTGAGTGGGAATATAGACTGTTTTAAGCCACACCCACAATTACATAGCCCTTAGCCCTTTTTGGAGGACCCATATACACACATTTTTATCCTACTTAAAGTACTGTGTAAAGTACATCTGAAAGCAGAGCAGATTAAACAAGGTGGGTACATGGATATCAGCTCTCATCACAATTGAGGTAGACATACTAATGTTATGCTGCCATTGTATACGGAGGAACACCACCTAGCACCATGCACAAGAATCCCTTATTGTTTTTTGTAGGAATTGGAATGCTGAACTATGAGAAATAAAATTCACAATTACGATCGCGGAGCACTGGAGTATGCTAAATTTATGAAAACACTCCCCAGTTCTTAGATACCGAGTAGGAGATCTTTTATTTGAGCTGAAAAAGAAAGGTACAATATTCAACATTAATGCATAGTTTAATTTCTCTCAGGAGTCAATAATGAGAGTTGTGTTTAGAGTTTAAAAGGTTTATTTATCATAAATTTTAGAACTTTATTAATTAGTCAAATAAGATTTAGAAAACATTGCATAAAGCATGTTCCATAACCTATACCTATTCTAATATTCTAAATCTGTAAAAATTGTTTATTTTAGCCAGAAAATAGCAAAAGGAGCACATATCTAAGCGAGAGCCTGGTCAGCAAAGCTATCAGCACTCATAAATAATACTGGAACAGACTCTGATAGAGAATAGTCTTGGCAGAGAGAAAGTGTGTCTGAGTCTCACAGTCAGAAGCTCTCTGAGAGGAGAGCGAACACATATCTGCTCTTTCCTTAGGTCACTTTTATAATCCAGTACAATGAATTACAATTTGTGATAATTATTTCAGCTGAGTTTTAAGTCATCCAATGACAAATAAGAAAAATTGTGAGAAAGGAACAGTTTCTGTGGAAACTTCTATCAAAGACAGCTCTAATGCAAGATACATTTGACAAACAATTTTATGCAAGCTGTTATATTGAAACATTTTCTCAGCCGTCTTGGTCTCTGGAAGAAAAGACACTCATGTACATTTTATGCCCAAATAGCTTATCTCACTTTAAGTTTTGCACATCTCCACACTAAAGCCTATTCATAAAGAAGCAAATTTCAGATTCGTTTTGCAAGTTTTGAGATTGCAATGCAGGTCAAGTGGTTAAATAGAGTAAAATAATATAGCTCTCTTTGTTAGCGTAGAAGGTTTGTGTCATGCAAAGGCCATGCTGGAGTCACAATAGAAACGTTTCTGCTGAATTAAAGCTGTTTGGAATGTGTCAACGTTAGCAAATCAAGCAGGTCAAACAAATGAGGGTCTTGCAAAGTTTAGAAAGGAAAGTACATGTTAAAATGCAGCTTTTGGTTAGGCCTTTTCACTCATGTGGGTTATTTATTAAATGTTTTTTTTTTTCAATGAAATCTCTAATAAATGCAATTTCTGACTGAGCTGTTACAGGGCCCAAACATCCTGGCTTACAGAGTAAACTTGTTTTATGTAAGAACAACTTGGCTCACCCTTTGCTCAAGTAGAATCTAGCCAAACAACAAATACACTTAAGATGGAGAAGTAAGAATCCAAAGTAAGTTACTTACAAAAATGTAAATTTGCGAATCATGTCTCAAGTTAGGAATATTGGGTCAGAGAGATGTTCTGAAAACGAATCAACAATATTTTAAATGGTCCTTAACAGTCCAAATTCATTTAGCGTTTCAACTCAGGTTAAAGTTCAGTTTTATCACACTGTTAGGTCAGAGCATGCTGCCTTGTGGTGGTCTCGAATTCATGACAGGTCTGCTGAAATGTACGAAGCACAATACACAGATTGTGGAAATCTTGTGTAGTGATGATTGCTCAGCCTATGCCTGGAAGTGGATGGAGAGGCGGAGGGAAGCTCTACCAATGCGGTGTTGAACACTGAATCGAGCTAGGAGTGGTGTCTGGTTGCAGTGGGATTGATTCCAGGTGCAGGTGGATCAGTGACAGAACCTCAGATGTGTGGAATTCTCTTACTGAAAGAAAGGGCCATTGGCGCCTTCCTTTTAATTTAATGCAGGTTTGGGTAGACTGGGTCTTGATGGAATGGCAACTCATCACTGACGGTTTCTGCATGGCTCAAAGATTTACATTTGTAAGCATAAACAAGGTCCATGAAATCAAGCTACCCTGAGGTTTAGCCATTTCACAACACATATGGATTTACTGTACTTGCCAAATAATCAACCATCTGCTGCATAATTTGCAGATGTCAACAGAAATCTGTTTTGTAGCTCAAATGGATCAAAAGTTATTAAATAAACTGACACATATGGTGCTGGCCAGTGGAAGACAATGGTATTTTGTAAGTTTGTGGCGATTTTGCATAAGGAAACGACGCAAATGCGGCGCTAAAAAAGTAGAAATATGAGCCAAAGTGGTCACATTACACCACATAATTTTTTCTTTTTTTTTGCTACATATTTAGTCAAGCCTGTTGTATAATTTGATTGTCCGTTAATGCATAATTCCTATGGTCATGAGTATAACTTCCAAAGTTGCTGATTTCTTTAGGGCTTTTTCTTGTACCTTCGGCAGACAGCGCCTACCAGCACAGCAAAAAGGGATCTCTTCTTTCATTCTTCAGCCCCAAGCAAGTTCTCTCCTCGCAGTTGCTCAAAAAGGGCAACTTACTGTCCCCTTTCATGCACCTTAAACCTAAGAATCTTGATTTGCTTCGAATAAAGTTTGAATGTATTCCATGACTTAGTATTGTAATTAATAGGAAAATAAAATTGTTAAAACGTGTTATGAGTTGTGGTTATTCATGACTAAATGTCATGGTGCAATGTTATTAACTTCTGATTAATGTTTTGCTTAATGGTTATTGATTTCTAGATTGATTATTGATAAACATTGGTTATACCTTAGCTATGATACTCCATGTGAATCAAAAGGTTCATCGACCTACACGCGTCCTCTTATAAGTTTACTTATTAAGGACTGGGCGTACTAGCAGTATAACTCTCTCTTGTATTGCAACACAGTTTAGTTCCCTCCCACCAAAGTCATCACTTTGCTTTGACCTAACACAGAGAAATGCCACAGTAAGCGCCTTTAGAACTGTACTACGAAAAGCGGACAGTGTTACTGTACCTAATTACTCATAGATGTGTTAGTGTTGGGCCCAGAGCACCCCTACCACCCATTCTACTTTTGTGAGGGAGCCTCCTGAAGTAGCAGCTGTAGAGCATACCAATTAACAAATGTGATGTGAAGGTAATTCTAGATGAAATAGAAGGTATTTTCATGTGCATATAAATGTTGCATTTCCCCAGGCTCTCATGCTGAATACATTCCAAATACTTAAATTGTGTTAGAGGTTACAACTAGCTTTGCTCTCTTTCCAAGGAGCAGCACACTTAAAATTATAATTGAGGCAAGGTATCATTAGTCCTCTGCGATCTTGGAAGATGCTCATCTTTTCAGTCTCTATATCAGTGTTCTTGTGCTGTTATAATGTCATCCCTTCTTCCATACAGAATTCGGAGATACAAATGGGACTTCTTCACCCATTCCATGGGTTGTGATATTTTATTTGTTGTCATCAGAGTAGTCAAGGATGGCCTACATCATTGTCCTGAGTGTAGAAGGTTCTCTACAAAGAAGTCATTATAATTTAGATTGCCAGAACATTTTTCTGAGACATAGGGAAAGTGAAGTTGTTACGTTATTGGGACATTATACTCAGTGCTTAATTTGAGCCAGAGATTGCAGGGGTGCACCACTTATCAATTTTGGGGACTGGCACCACTTATTTTACCTCATCAGATTTTGATCCAGAGCAAGGGCGATAAAAACAAAAAAGGAGGAACAAAAGAAGAAGAGAAAGATGAAAAAACAGTGATAAAGGGAGAAAGCAAGGATGAAAAACAACCTTGAAGAGTGACATAAAGGGGCAGGGAGTGTCTGGTAGTGGATGAAAGAGACATGATCTGGAATCAAGACTATGCAGCCCTGATATTCAGCATCATGACTTCCCATAGTGCTGGTCGCAGGTTTCTGAGCAAAACTCTGGGCCCCAGCACACATTATTTTCTAATTAGGCATTGATTATATTTTTCTGCATGATATGATTACTCTGCTTGCCCAAATCACCTCTAGAACTCTGACACTTCAAGGCTTATCCACTCCTGCCCCATAGCGAGTTGGCCTCCTGAGCCACCACTTGAATACTCAACACTTGCATGTACTGCCATATGTTAAAACAAAAATAGGATTGCCCTTGCTAATTTTTTCCAGATTATTAGGGATTGTCATGTCTGGGCGTTTAGTTGGCAGTATTACATTGTCTACCAAAAGTGCAATGCTGGTGGAATTAGGCGAATCAACCACTCGATTTTTTTTGCTGGACAGTTTTGTGCAGCTAAGGTATACACCTTCTGTTCGTTGCTCCTGCCTGCATGTTACTACACACAACAGTAGCAGTGCCACATAGATATGTGGCATAGCAAATCTACTCCTTTCTAGGTGTCTCGCCAGACATCAACTTACCTGGCTATACAATCAAAAGGCTGTGGCCCTCATTTCATTTTTTTGTACGAGCAGAGGTTTGGTTGGAGGTGCTAGGCTCCATGTACAGTACCGTGGCCGCCATCTTGGAAAGGCTGGATTGCCTTTTATATCGCTTATAAGTGCTGCTCTTAAAACTTTTGAGTTTCACTTTATTTTGCCAGTACTTCCCAAGTGCATTGGGGAGTTGCTGGAATCTGTGTGGATTGTTATTTTGTCAACTTCTCACTATTATTCAGCTTTCAGGCATGAATGGATCACGCCCTTAGCCATACCAACCCTACATGGCAGGCTTCCTAAATTCAGGCACAGCATCTCCTTGCTACTGCCGCACCAAAGGTAAGCCCGCCAGTGCCCTTCGACCCCTGCATAGTGCTAGGCAGTTGGAATCCTGGCCTTTCAATAAGTGCTCCTATATAATACTCCCCTACAGACCTACTAAGGCTTCGACCAATCGGACAGCAGCTTGCCATCACAAACCTAACCCTCCAAAAGTCCACTAGAAGCCCTCTCTGTAACTTCTCATTGAAAACGGATTTCTCCTCCCTCACTAAGAAAGAACTCCTACCAACACCTACTTTGAAAGGTACCTACCATTTTCATAGTATTACTTGAAGATCCATAGATAAAAGCCAACTTGAAATATTTGATGTTATTCTTACTTATCTCCCTATTGCCTTGTTTTTAATGGAAACATGGCTAAATGTGTCTCCCTTTCCCAGCGATAATAAAGGCAATCCCTGCCGCCCACGTTGTCAAATTCTCCAAATTTACAATTCTTGTTGACCTCAATTTTTGCTTAGATGAACCGAATTATATATCTATCACAACTCTCATTGTTAACCTTGTTGGACTCTGGAAACTGTTGTTCGATGTTAGCCAGGCCAAGACCTTAGTTAAAAACTGGATTTCCATGGCTATTCCCTTATCTGTGCCCATCACTTGGAGATCTAAGCCTTCCTCAACTTGGTTTGAAAGTCGTTTAAACTCCCTAAAAAATTCAAGGTACTGTAATGGTCGTGGGGAAAGCATTGTAACCCAGACTTTGAACCTCAGTACAAAGAAGTTGTGAAGTCCTTCCATAATGCTATAAAAATGGCCCACTTCGATTTCTATGCAACCAAAATTGAAGGAGCCTGTAACTTTTAACATTTTTAAATCTTTGCTGGACCATCAGCCAGATCTCCGTCTGCTTCATCTTCAGTGAATATCTGTAACAATCAGAAACATCTATGCTGCTTTGCCTGTGATCCAGGCAATTATCATCTTTTGCCTGGTCTATGGCAACATACTTTACTTTATTACATCCCATACCTTTCTCAGACACCTTTAGGCTGTGTAGAACACATTGGTCTATCTTCCACTCTGTGTTCCCAGACACCACTATGTCGTCAAACATCTTAAATGTTTTTATATCCTTACATTGGTGTCAGATTGCCAAAAGGACCAAATTCAAGGCCCTCCTTTTTACCTATTGCACCCTTGCCAACATTGTCCCCCAGGATGTCAAACATCTGTTTTATCACTATATACTACCTCGCCCACTCCGCTGTAGCAGACTACATCTTGTTGCCACCACGTGAATCAGGCTTCCCAGATAATGGGTTTGATCCTTCAGATACATATCCCTCAAACTCTGGAACAACCTCTCTCTGCACATTCAACTAAGTCCTTCAGAGGCTGTTTCTAAAAAAGCAACCAAAAATGTGGTTCTTTTAATTAAAATTCGCACCCCTTTGGGATAGATTTATAGCACGGGACACCCCGCTTTGGGGCAGCTATGCGTGCTACAAACCTCAGGCATAAACACAAACATTACAAAACTTCAGCTATGACCACCGTAACAGAACACCCGTTCCATTGTTATCCCAACATGTAGTATTTTTGTCCTGCAAGGATATATTATTATAGACAGACCCCAAAGGCTTGATGTAAAGTGTCAAAAGAAAGTCATCCAATTACTGGAGGAAGCGCTAAATTCAGAGAGTTGTCCACTGGTCTAATTTACATATCCGCAGAGTGAAGGAAATTTAGCTGGGTGATTCTTAGAACCCAACATTTTCACTATAAACGTAAGGATTTTACCTTGCCATCAAATTCCAAATCTGGCGTCTGGAAGATTGATTAGGTTTGGTGAATAGTGTGCGAAACCTCTAGTGCTGCAGAGGAAAAACCTCTTACACACCCGTGGAGTATCACCTTAATTGGAGTTTTCTGCCTTGGGTTTTCCATCTATTTTGGCTGTTAAATGTCTGGCAGATGCTGCAGCAGGTGGCTAACTTCTGCGAGGGTCTGTCTTACTGGCAAATGGCCAGTTCTTCTTGTTATTGAAAAGTGCATTCCAAATCTCTCTCTTGTTTGGGTCTCCGGACACCCTCGGTCGACCTGGCAACTGGTATTTTCTCTGAAATATTTCGCACGTGTCACCGGGGAGTTTCAGTTATTTAGCTAAATAAACAAGTATCCCTTTGTCCACATCGCAGAAAAGAGCTCCTTTTTCTTCATTCATTCAGCTCATTTCAGTTCCAAACAGCCATTCCAAAGTTTTCACAAGTGAACCCAGACTCCTATTTCAGAGCTGTCAGCGAAGGTGTCGGTGATATGGTGTTTTTTCGTTTTTTTTTTTTTTTTAAGTGCACGTGTCCACGTGTCCATCTTCAATTGAAGCACCAAATCAGAAAGTGCCACCTGGCTGATATACCATAGCTGGTATACCATTCTGAGCAAATTAGTTTCAATTTAGAATTTCCTCTGTGTTGATCTGTGGATGCCATTTAATACCAAAAGCCCTTTTTTCAACAGGCTTCCCGACAATTTCTATGTCTTCATTTGACACCTCTGACAGCCTTGCTTTAAAATGATTTTTTTGCCAAGTTTATGTTCTTTGGAAAAAGCAACAATGTAGGTGCTTTTTTGAATTACTGGGGCAAAGGTACTATGAAAATGCCACAGGACTAGACTTTTTTTCAATTTGCTGTATCTACGAGTACATTTGTTTTTGTGTTGATCCACATCTGCTTGATGGAGTGTGAACAAAATGTGGCAAGTGCCCACTGGTTGCTTCTAGTCTACGTGAGTATTGTGGGCAGTCTGTGCCAAAGCTGTCCTAATTTGCTGTATTTCTTGCATTCAAACTGATGTGGGTAGCTGCACCTACCTAAACCTGAATTTATGGTGCAGGCGAATGGAAGCAGCACAAACATGACCGATTTTCTTCTTCCAGGAACAGAATCTGCCTCCTTTTCTAGCATGACTTAGGAGAGCATTATTGCAAAACGAATTACGCCCAGAAGCTAACTAAAAAAGTGAGAACTTTATTCTGTCACATTGAGCAAACATTTACACCCAACTCTAGATATCTCCTAACCTAACATAGCAAAAAAGGAAATTACTGGCACACTGGCAGTCCGGTGTTACTAGCAGTACCCTGGTACCTTGAGTACCCATTCTTAATGCTGTTAGCACCCTCATAAATTGATATATTGAGACACCCCATACTTATTTGAACTCACCTGTAACAGGTACGATTATAATTCGGGAATAATTCATGGTCTAGGACTTTAATAATGCTATCTTTACCAATTAATTTTTATGCAAACCAGAAACATGTATAATGCAGTGCCTAAAGTGCATTGTAGGGGAGTTCTCTCACAAAGAAACTTAATTACTAATGAATATCACCATTATAATCACACTAACAAATACAATTCAAATAAAGCTTTAATCAACACTTCTTCCAAAAGTGTATAAAATGCTTTCATTAATCAAACATGTCAAGTGGCTCCTCCTTCCTTCAGGATATTTCCTAGGAGTCATAGTGCCCCACCACTTGATAGACAATCTTTCTTTAAGGGTTCAAGGAATTGTAATGTTAGAGTGCAGTAAGGGGCTTTTAGGGTTCAGGGTGAGTAGTGTTAAGCAGTAGTTATTTTTTTTGTTTCAGGAATAGGCAGCATTATAGGATGGTATGAGGCTTTTAGGGTTCAGGAAAGGGTAGGGTTAAGGGGTAAGAAGGAGTTTGTAGGACTGAGTAAAGGGAAGCATTAAGGATTAGTAAGAGTTTTTTAGGTTTAGTGAAGAGTAGAATTAAGGGTTAGTATGGGGTTTTTAGGGTTCAAGGATGGGTAGCATTAAGCAGTAAGAAGGGGTTTTAGGGTCCTGAGAAGGCAAGCATTACTGGTGATAGAGATTTGGAGGCTCAGGGAACAGTAGCATTAATTCTAGATTTCTGGAATTGAAGTACGTACTAATGAAGGACATGGCATTATTACCGTGACAATTTAAACAGACGTTTTCAAAGACAACTTTATAGCAGACAGTCTCAATCACATAAGGCAAAAATGTGTGGCTCTCGCATACCCTGCCCACTGACTTTTGTTCAATTCTGCCTCCAGATTTTGCACATGCCTATTTGCTTTTGATCTTCATTACTATCATGGCCACGAACGTCATGAAAATAAATGCTGGAATGTAATGCAGTTTAATAATAGACATTATTTTATCAGGGCTGAAAAAGTTTACTGCAGAAATAATATCAGCAAGTCCTGCAGTGAAGGGATTTGCAATGTCAGTCATCCAGAAACATAATGACTATCTTTTGACTTTGACAGAAATTGTGCTTCATATAGACTTCCACAACAGAATCTTTGACAGTAATAACTAAGGCAGCAGCAATCACCCCTGCTGGGCTCTCCGGGCTCCTGTGTGACCAGAATAATTGGACACAGTGGCATACTGCGCCATGCTATCTTTCACTGCATCAAAGGGGAAAGATATTCTGCCAAACAACTCAACCCAGTTTTCCAAAAATACCATGCATTATTACTTACACGCTTTCATTTAGGGCGGCAAGCTAGTTACCAAGGTGCGAATAGCACAGAAAAGCTTCATGACCGTAGCCCATAGATGGAGGATACACTGAAAATGCATTGTCAACCGGGTGCGAGCCGAGTACGAGGAAACGTTGGAGCAGTTTTCTTTACTTTTAAAGTGATTTTTAAAACGTAGTCCAGACACGGTTGTCAAAAATATAAATCCTGCGTTGGCCAACTAGAAAGCATTAGTTACCATTGTGCGAGCACAAATAGTACTAATAAATATTTCAGCGATTATATGTGTTAAGAAATAACATGCACTATGCGAATAAAATGAACTCGAGAGTTCTGGCAAATGTGCCCACCTAGGTGGCAGTCAAAACATGTATGACATTAATGGAAATTAACTGCTTTGAGAAATAATGTGGACATGTGTCTATAAAACATAGACAATTGTGAAATAAAGGGCTTTCTCGAGAAGGCCTCATATTAAGGCCCGTATTTATACTTTTTTTGCGCCACATTTGCGTCGTTTTTTGACGCAAAAACAGCGCAAACTTGCAAAATGCCATTGTATTTTATAGGTTTGCGCTGTTTTGCGTCAAAAAGCGGCGCAAATGCGGAGCTAAAAAAAGTATAAATACGGGCCTAAGTTTCATGTACTAGAAATTGTTCGTGAATGTTTTTCTCTGTCTCAGCAAAATTCAAACTTGTTCATTGTTCCTTGTTCGCACAGTGCTGACCTAATGTAATATTGTAATGTTAAACAAATGGATTCTTCAAGTTTTCCTGTGAGAACCATGTGCTGTAATGCTGTGTTCTAACCATCCTTACAAATGTATCTTTTGTGCATAAGAAACTGTTGTTCCCCGGATGTGACAATGGTCCTACTGAATAAAGTTATGTTTTGCAACAAAAATGTCTCCAGACGGAACTGGTAATGGGAGCGAGAAAAGAGGATCCAATCAAAAACGTGTGAAAGACTGTCAAACATTTATCACATATTGAAAATTGAAAACCTATTGGTTCTGACATGAACACCCCATGTGGCTGACCAATGGAAAGCTTACTAGTTACTTTTTGGAATTTCAATATGTTGACTGATAATTCAAAGAGGGATCATTATTATTCTGGAGAGGCTCAAGAATCTTATGTCTAGATGCTGTTGCCGCTGTACCCCTAAAGCCTCATGCCTTTGCTTAGTTGGTTTCGTTAGCTTAAGCCCAACTTTGGCTGAACCAATTCCCCTCATGATCCCTTGCCTTATGAAGACCAGGAGATGTCCCCCAATAAAGATGACTCTGCTTGCTGATCCATTTAGGAGAGGTATAACAAATATGCTTTTCTCTTTATTGCAGATTTTTGTTCTTTTCTTTTAGGTACCAACCATTATTTTTATTAGATCCCGAGCAAGAGATTTTCTAAATTAGGTTGTCTATTTTTCTTTTTTGCATGAAGTCCAAACATGCTTTTCGAATCAGAGAGTTAGTGTGTCACTGTTCAAGCAATGTTATTAACAAAGCATTGATTTAATTCATCTGATGATTTTAAATGTATATCATTTCTATCGCTCAGTTATTATTGTTATTATTTGTTTGGTAACTCTTGAATGTTTAATAATAAATGTTTTGTCTAAATTGAGATCCTTCCTCCGTTTTGTTCATCCTGTGTTGTTCTTATATGCTTATCATTTAGTATTGAGATTGACTTAAGTGATATTAGCATTATGAATTTAGGGAAGTACATTTTTAAACTTTACCAAAAGGTGTGGCTATTCATGGCCCTATGGGTCATGGTGTGTTCATTTTACTGACTCCTAATTGCTAGTATTGACATGTTGATAATAAAATATGCTGTTAAAATGCGGGTCATGAGCCGTAATGGAGTCCAAAGGTCCATTTGACCACTAATGTGTCCCGTTATAAATAAATTATCAAGGCCAATTAAGGCCAGACACACATAAAGTTTTTGGTAGCAGGGTGGATGATTTCGCCTCCTTAAAAGGTTACCATGGTTTCATAATAGGGATACCACTTGATGACTTTCCTGAAAAATTGTTTTTTGCAATCCGTGATGACATTTGAAAATGTTGGAATTTGGGTTTGCCAGTGCTTGTTGGAAGCTGTTCTCAGCGGTTTTATGATGGTCTGTGATTGAAATAGGGTTTGCGCTTGCACTGCTTAAGAAAATGTGCAAGTGGATTGTGATGTGTGTGACAATTACGGAGTTCGCATACTCTAACGTAGTTTATTAGGGAGTGTGCATACTCCAAAGAGTGTATGTAGGGAAGTTGTTGAACTTCAATTGTGTGTGCGAGGCAGTTGGAGCAAAGGCTCTGAACTTTGCTAGCAGCTGCCAGGTTTGTTGTGCAGATTGCCAAAGTTTTTGTTTTCCAGAAAGAAAGTTTCAAAGTGATTTGTCACTGAAAAACAAAAGAATCTATGGCACTTATGCTAAGTGAGTGTTTTCACAGTAGACCTGCTGGCCCAATTAAGTTTGCTTGTTCACCATGAAAGCATTGAAATATTTCATTGTCCCTCCTTGAAACCTCATGCTTCTTAGGAAATGTAAGTGAATATCCCCATAGGAAACTAGCTACTTATCCTCACTTTCAAAAACATCTCTGTAGAAGAACCTGCCAAACATCTTTCAGGAAGTTGTGCTAACATGCTGCACTCACTCACTGTGCACATTATATTAAAACACACTGTAAAATAAGGGCAATAAATAATACATTGTTTCCAGTTTAAGAAGATACCCAGGGTGTTCACAGAATCTAATTCAAATCTTGGCAAGCATTACAGCTCACCTCTGTAGCAAATGCACAAATGAGTTTTACCGTTCATTTGGCTATGTAGAACACAAAAGTTAAACAACCATTTAATGTATACTCAAAATATTCCTTTGCACAAAAGTTGAAAGCATCACTTCAGATGCAGTACAACATGTACTTTTGTTATTAAGAACCATTAACACTCCTAAAGACCATAACCATTTGGCTTTAAACCAAAACATAACTTTAGTCTTTCCTGGAGTGATAATATCTAGACGAAGATACTGAAGTTGCCGTGGAACAACCAGGGGTCCTGGTGCTTGGTGAAGTCAGGGCATGGACAGATGAAATTGCCCTTGGTGCACAATTGGCGCGCAAGCAGCATGTCTGCTGCACCCATCTACTGCACAGATGCAATGTCCTTCTTTTCTGCCATACAAAGGGGCATGGCTAAGACAGCAACACAACCCAGCATGACAGCTGAAAAAAAAAAGAGGGGGGTAATAAAATAGCAAACTGGAGTCAGCAGATCGAGTTAGAGCAATTAGCGTTGTAAACTCCTAACCTGACTTTTCTTGCCACATAAACTGAAAATGAAAAGTAAAACAGTTTCACATAAGCGAGCTGATGGCCACCTTGAGCGTGAAGGAGAAACACAAACCTGTAATCTGAAGAAGTGCATTTATCCATGTAACAGGTTCAATGTCATGCAAAGCACTTGACCATTGCCCAGCGAGATCGTGCTGTGCAGGGAATACAAAGAAAAAGTAGTCCAGAAGCCATGAGGAAAACACAGAGCCTTGTATGTTTTCAGTAGTTTACCTGTGCTCTCGAGGAGGGCTAAACACCGGAAAAGGCATGACGTATGCATTCCTTTCACAAATGAAATCAAGCGATTTTCAAAAGGCAAGCTCACAAACCAACTAAACTGATATGCATGACATCGGTGTGGTGAAAAGCCCACAGAGAGATTACAACAGGAGTCAGAACACTTGCGCGCTCAACCCTAAAAAATGTGTCTCCACTCTACAGAATGGAGCTGTTTGAAGAAATAAGTGAATTAGGTGAGATTCCGACTAGAAGCTGCAAAAACTTACTGTCCTTCTAGTTAAATAGCCTGCTATGTAAGGAAGCATGGCTAAGGCTGTAACGCAACACAATACATCCACAAAAGAAACGGGGAGAGTAACTAAAATGGCAAGCTACTCAAACTTACATCACAGGCTTCCCTGGGAGGCAAGTATACAAAAAATAATGAAAGGTAACACCTTCTAATATGGTGCTCGACTTAATCAGGAGGCAGACACCCCTTATGAAGTGCCTATAAGAAACAAGCAATTCGCCTCCTCTCTGCAGAATAGAGGATTTGAAGAAAACAGTGAATTAAGTAAAAATCCAGTTGGAAAGCTACATTAACATGCTGTGCTTCTGGTAACAAAGCCTCCCATACACAGGGGCGTGGCTAAGGCCATACCACAACCCAGAACATTGGCCAAAGAAAGCTGGGGGGAGGGAAATAGCAAACTGAAGTCCAGCCACTCCTGCCTAGCGTAGCAGGCTCCCCTGTGAGGCAAGTTTACTGGAAAACTAAAGTAAGTGGAAATAAGTGTGAGAAAAATAAATCATATACTAAAAATAATGAAAGAAATACCTCCAATATGGTGCTTTAATCAGCTAAATCCTAGTGTTGTGAGGCCTTCTTGGGACCACTTTGTTTCTCCATTTTAGTTTTAATATTTTGCACGTTTTTAGGCTGACATATTTTTAAGAGAGTTGCTTTACATGTTTATACTTGCACAATGTTGTTCTGAGAATGCGCTGCGCATGCTGCTTGTTTTCAGAGGGCCTTTCTCGCCATGTCACCTGTATGCCCTGTTCAAGGCTAGGAACACAGAACAAGATATCCTAGTGCTTGCATTGACTGTTTGGCAACAGATCCTGGAATCTAGACATATGATCACATCAGAGCTGCACTTTTGATACAGTCTAGGTTTGATTATGTAGACATTGCACTGCCCTACAGGGATTCAGAGGAGCACTGTGTTTGCCCTGGAACGGATCCTGTATTCGGTGTTCAGCTCTGCTGATGCTGACTCTTCACCATACAGAGAAGGGATTCCATCTTCACTCTAGATCAACTCCATGCTCCAACTATCCTGGAATGGAGGGTTCAGGCTATCTGTCAAGATCTGGCAGAGGGTGCATCCATTATGCTCTCAGAGTGAAGATAGTGATAAGTAGGGATATATAGAAATAGGATTGCCATGGTTGGATTATTAATTCTGTTCACCATCTTGGTAATGCTGCTTGCAATGCTTTGTTTTATTTGCTTAACAATCACAGCTCATGCTCTCCATGCAAGAATGCAATTATTTCAGTGAATGAAACCTGTATTAGTATCTTTCTTGTGTTTACCATGGGCATGCTTGAGTAAACAACAAAAGGGTAAAATCTGTTTCCACAACTTCCTTGGGAGTCAGAGTGGTCATGTTCAAGTTTGCCAATATCATCTGTTCCCTGGGAGGGTTAGGGGTTCTGGTGAGGCACTGTGAGCTAGCTAGGAATTGGGCTGACATTTTCTGATGGTGTAGACGGACTCAGTCCCTACATCCTGAAGTTCTTTCATCCTAATATGCAGTCCTATTTTGGGGGGAACTAAGTAACACTAGCTTGCTCTCCTCATACTCATCGATTTTATGCTTGTTTTTGACAATGTATATCATTCTTCTGCCTTTGGCTGGATATCTGCTATTGAAATACCATAAACATTCATAGATCCATTTCATACACAATATATACTTTTTCACCACAAGCAGGAGGAATCAAAGTATTACTGACTATGTCAATGCATTAAGAATTGTAACAATTGACTTCAACTTTGGCACTCTACAGTATAAAAGAGAGACTATCGGTTAATAGTGATTCAGAATCCAAAAACCTTGTTCAATAACTGCACCAGGAACGGTGCGACTACTCCTACTATGGGGAAAGCCATTATTGAAGTCCCTCATAAGGCAGGCAATGACCCTAGGCTTTGCACATCCTGTTGCCCGTTAACTTTGCTCAAAATAGGTGCAAAATTGTACACTAAAATCCTAGCTACTTACCTTTCATTCCTGGTTCACTCTGATGAAAGTGGATTCATTAAGGGGCATCAGACATATGACAATATTTGCTCCATGGCCGATCTGTTTGAAAGGTAATATTTAAAGAAAACCCTGGCAGTACTGATGTCTTTGGATGCTGAAAATGCGCTGTGGACTGGACATTTCTGTCCCTCACTCTATCGAAAGTGGGTATCAATTCCACCTTTACAAGAATGATTTTCTCAAACTTTGTATGACTCACTGTGAGAGTGACCCGGAATGGTCAGACATGTGCACTCTTTAGGCTTCAAAGATGCACCATAAAGGGATGCCCATTGTCTCCCCTACTATTTGCCATCTTTATTGAATCTCCAGCATGTCTGACAAAATAATCTGCAGCACTACCGGTAATCCCATTTGGGGCACAGGATTATGAGATATTGTTATACGCTAATGACATCCTTCAGTCCTAGGGCTCCCTTGGCATGTCTCTCCGGTCAATTCTGGGTCTCTTACAGGACTCCATAAATGTCTCCGGTTATAAAATAAACTATGATACATTTGAGAGACTGAACCTTAACTTACCCGGTGCAGAGGTGATCAGGCTGAGAGTTTTGTTCCCCTTCTGGTGGGTTAAAACATTGATCAAATATCGTAGAGTTCACATTTCTACTTCCCCCAGGGAACTGTTTTCCATTAATTTGCCCTCTGTTGTTGGCAGGTTTAAGAAAATGCTTACTTTCCTGGGAGAATCTTGCTCTCTTCTGTACTGGTAGGATTAATGGAAATAAAAATGTCCAATTTACTGTACCTGTGCCTACTATACATGTTCCAAGCCCTCCCAATTTGGCTTGATGGAGCATATTTAAAAAGCTTCAACAACAAATACTGCATTTCATATGTTACAGCACAGAGGATTCCTCCAATTCTTGTAATCCAACTGAGAAAGACAGACTGCATGGTGGCACCTAGTACCCCCACGATTACACCTCTGTCCAAATGTGCATAGGGACAGAATAGTCCACATTTGAGTCCATGAAGAACTGCCATATAATGCCCCATGCTTTAACATGTTGCCCTCTTTGGAACTTGTCTGGCTTGACAATCAACATAGGCCAGCCAATGCTTATCTCAGAACCCCAGTGGTCATCACCCTAAAAACCTCAGGGACTTAGGTTGCACATGTCGGGGTGAACTATCCATACCCACACAAGCCCATCAACTACAACCCTGCTTTGGCCCCTACTCACAAGGCCGGGCCTTTCGGCACTGGAGGAGGTTGGGTGCTGTATCATTTTTGCAGTCTTGGCTCGCTGTTATTTAAAGGGATGGGGCAGGTGCGGCGAGTGGGGGAGCATTTAATTAAAAAAATTAAAATAAAGAAAAAAAAACATACCTTCTCTGTAGCAGCTGCTCCTCTGTCCCTCATCGCTCCAGCTGCAGGCACAGGCGTCCAGCCTGCCCTGCAGCCAATCCTGACACTGCTCAGAGCAACATCAGGATTGGCTGGGAGCGACCAGGGTGCTTCCAGGCAGGCTCTCTCCAGCCTAGTGTGCATGTGTGTTTGGCTGGCCCAAGACGGACAGCCAAACACACATGCGCTCTGAGGGGAGTGCTCTGTGCACTCCCCTCTGTGGCTGTCATCCCCATTGCCCCGCCCCTTTCACCACGAAGGGATAAAAACCTTTGTGGTGAAATGGTTGCAGCTTCTGCTGCTGGCGGGCGGGGCAACGCTCCTCCGCCCTAATGTAGGAGCCGCCCCTGAATTTTAGACATGTATAATAAAACTTCCCCCAAGTCCTTTGTGCAGTGTAATGCAAACTTTGCCCTCTCAGGCGGGAAATGCACAAATTTGGCTTTCGATAGCTAATCCACAGCTACGAGGGCTAAAACCTCATTTGAAACTATTTCTTAAGCTTATTGGCACCAGAGGTATGATCTCAGGTCTCTACACACTTCATCTAGCACAGGAACTTCAAACTGGCTGGAAACAAAATGCAGAATAGGAAATAAATGATGTGTAAGCAATGGGAGCACCTAGGGGTATATTCACTCATCCTCTGCTTCTATCAAGGAAAGGAAAATTCACAATAAAATGTTGTTCTAGTGACACTATTCCCTCTCCCAACTCCATTGCATGTACCATAATTTGTTCCTTAGGTGCTGAGCCGGATGTGGCATGCTGGGAGATACCCTGCACATACCTTGCACCATGGTTCAACAGTTCTGAGAACAGGTGGCTCGAATGCTTACAAGCATGATGGGTTTTCATGTTCCCTTTACACCAGATGAGATGTTGCTGGGCTAAAGAACTACTCCCTTGTGGGCAATGTGGAAGCATGTGTGGCTCATAATTTTGCAATGCTTGGGAGCTGCCGAATTGACCATCGCCTTCAGTGTGAAGAGCAGAGGGTATATCCTCTGACTCAGTGGCATCATCATCACTGGAGTATTCTGGCACTGGAGTGACTGATGAAGAATATGAATAGCACTCACCTTGCTTGGGAGGCAAAATGGAAGTGTATCATGCAATGTGTAGTGGGGAGTCAGTGCTCACAATTCACCCTGTTGTAGGGCCGTGGGAAATTTTGGCTGACTGGGGGATTAGGGATTCCCCTTGAGTCTCTGTTTACAATTGGGTTGGGTGAAGACTGTTGCATTATGCTTCATGCAACTCCTACTTGGGAGCATATTGGCTTGGGTGAAGACTGTTGCACTATTCTTCAAGCAACTCCTACTTGGTGGCATATAGTTGGGGAGTGTTCTACCTTCAGAAGTTGGGAATGGAAAGGAGAGAGTGGGGAGTTGTGGCCTGACTTGTACTTTGCTTATCATACTGAAGCTTTTGGCTGTGTCATTTGTTAATCTGTACCTGATTGGCCTCTCACAGCTGTTCTGATGTTTGTATGTTCTCTCATAGCAGCTACCTACGGCTGGTATATTTTTAAATTTCAATAAAAAGATTTACACAAAAAACACTCAAAAGTATTTAGAGGTGAATTGGCAAACTTGAATGTTTTGAGTATGGTATATTACTAATCATTAACGCTTAATGGTTAAATTACTAACTCGTTAACAACTGCAATTTGGTTTTAAAATGATCAGTGTTTTTAGATATTGATAGCACTCATTAAGCTCTAGGTACAGCCCGGAAGATCTTAGCCACAAACAGATGTTTTTATTAATAGGGCACTACCCCTGGTTAACGGTTAGAAATGAGGGATTGCATCCAATCTTTAGGGCAAAAGGGAGTTGTACAACTTGCGTACGCTCTCAGCGCCATAGAGACATTTTCTAATTTCCCTTCCAGTGGCCGAGTTGGCTAACTTATTCGCCATTTTATATCTGTGTATGAGATTTCATAAAAGGAATCCTGATAGTTTTCTATCCTGATTAATGTTTTAAGTATCCTTTTTAACCATTTGTAAATGTTTTAGCTAACAGAAACAAATAAAATAGCATTTCTAAGGTGCACCAAGTCAGAAATATTCCCATTTTATTTAGAGAACCCTGTCAAATATTTAAAAAAACATGTTGGGTGAAATTATCAAAATAGTGCAGATGTCTGAATGGGTGTCTGCGCTGGTGATGGCCAGACGTGGAAGTAGAGACATTCATTGTGCATTGACCTCCTCTAGCTCAATAATAACATAAACATTAACAGACTCCTGTTACCGACAACTGATAACATGCTTGCAGTGACCAAAGGAAATAACTGTTTTTTCGCAGTCAATCTATCTGCTGCGTTCTGCAACAGAAACCGTTAGGAGATATATGACCTCCATTGCACCAGAAGGTGTTTTCAGTTCATGTGCCTTCATGGCACTGTCATTTTTTTCCAACATGACCTTTTGATATGAAATAAAAACAAGAAACACCATGGCACCAGGCTTGCTCAGATTTTACGTATTTTGGACAGTAATGGTTTACCTTTCAATTCTTCCAAATGTATGTTTGCTGCAGATAACCCAACCTTAATTGGTAGCAGCCATTAGGTGTTCTTTATCCATTTCCAATAAGAATGAAGGGAGATCATTTTAGGTATGGAAGAATGTTTTGCTAAATTAACGCTAAATCTTTTAAATCCTTCTATAAAACGTAATTGCTTAAAATAAGGCAAAGCTTTTGTAGAATAATGAATGTCAGAAGGACTTTCAACAAATCAAAAATGATAACAGTGGCCCTGCATTTTGATCCACAATCCAAACGTTTCACAACAACTGATACTAGCAGAAAATGTATTGGTGTTGCATATGCACAGAATGATGATAAGGGGAGAGAGGGGTGATTTCCTTTTCTTCTGGCTCTTTGTCACCAGTTGAAGAAAATTATTCTATAAGAGTGAGTAGTGGAGACGTGTGTGTGGGCAACAGAGCATTTGTGAGGGGTAAACCTAGAACATCACATTGTGACCGCAAACCCTTAACAAAGATCCTAACCACGGAGAATTGCCTGGCTGTCACTGTGTCTTCAGATTTTTGTTCATTGTCATATTTAGAGGGCCAAAAAAAAGATGTGGTGGTCGATTTCATTTCTAGAATGTCTACGCAAATATTTTAATGTGATGAGCAAGAACAGGAAGATGTTTGGTGCACTTTGATGAAGAAGGTAGCTTACCTGCTATTAAGTCGGAGGGATGTGACATTGAGATTAAGGATGGCAACGTGTAAATCAGGATAAAGCAAGGATAAATTGATAATTCAGTTAAAACCATTCTGGGAGATTAGAAGCAAGTTTTTGTTGTTATGAGAAGCATTAATATTGTTTCTCCTAGGTACTTTACAAAAATGATTTTAAAAATTGTCAAGAAGGTTATTTACAAATTGTAAAAATTAAGCAAGACATGAAACAATTGCCCTGGTGGCTAACATTGGACAGTGTAATTGAGCATATGGTCAAAGACCGCAAATGGTGTACTGCTGCAGAAAAAAACGAGGGGCATCTTCTTGCACCACATTAGCAGCATTTTTTTACACTTGGCGTTAAGAAGACATCTTTGCTAAACCAGATTTACAAAGTGGCCCAATGCATGCATTGCATCACTTTGCACTCCTTTGTGGTGGCATTCCGGTGCAGGGAGGCCTTAAAAACAGTGCAGTGAAATCTACGAGATTTCACTGCACCATCTTTTCTGTAATTGTTAACGCCTGCTAAGAGCATGCGTTAAAATGACGCACCCATTGAGATCAATGGACCTGTCTCCACTTTGCTGCACCAGCTGCAACATCTTTGATGCTAGTACAGCAAAGCACCACAATAGCACCAAAAATGTAGATGCTGTTATCCTAATGACCACTATTGTGCGCTGTATTGTAAATATGGTGCACCCATGGTGTTGTTAGGTGAGGCAGGTGTGACACAAGAAAACTGGTGCATCAGTGCTGATGTACCAGTTTCTTGTAAATCTGCCCCTGAGAACTTTAAAACCACAAATGAGTCAATGTCCCAGTGAAACAGGGGAAAAGGTTGTAATTGGCATTATAGGTCCAGTTGGAGAGCATATCAAGTTTGTAATTGTTACTATGGATTTGTTTTTGAACTGGCAGGTGAAATGAATAGTTTAGAGGATTGATACTGGAAGCATTGTGGAATTTATTGATGGGGATTTCGTTGAAGAGGGAGTGTATCATCTATCTTGTGTAATCAAGGGGTGCAATTTACATCCAGTAAGCCAAAGAGTACTTCCCTAGGGTTGGTGGCACCCATAGGACCACTACTTTGTATGATACGTGTTAATGGTACTATGCAATGATTTAATAGTGTACTTATTGATTGATTACAATTGGCTATGAAATGTGATTTGGATTGGAAAATGTATACACAAAACAGAGTTGTCTTAAAGAACAAGAATGTGTGATGCCACCGGTGTGACACAGTTTGAAAATATGATGGGACAATTTCCCAAATTTAAGTCATGTCCCAGCTGGATGCTTCAGACAGGTACGTTTCGGTGGTTTATTGAAAAGCTTTTGAGCAGAATGAAAAAACATGAGAAGTTCAAACTGTACTTTGAGGGATGGAATTTGGTGCAAAAGGTAGGGGTTAGGATGTCCAATGTGTTAGAGTTTAAGAAATAATTGGGAAAGAACTAAGGGGTGAGAGTAGGTATTTTTAGCCTGTTTGGAGTGAACAAATGTGGTGAAGTTCATTGCATCTGTCTGATGGCAAAGTTTGGAGTTGAGTTATGTACATGGAAAATATGGCAGATAATGCAAAGAGGAAAGATGACATATTGTTGAAGGATTCTTTTGTGAAGACGAAGATGTTTCTGGATTACACGATGTGAAGGATATTAGTGCAACTGATGTAAGGTGTGAAGATGGAGTCAATGTACAAAATGCAGTGAGTGGTGATATGAGTTTGGTGATAATCTCAGATATGATCAGTTTGGGGACATTAGTAGAAAGAAAGTTTATAAGGGAGGCAGTTTAGATCAGGTCAGGTAAATACAAATATAAAGAGGAGCAAATTGAAGAGTGTGGTGGAACCACCTCAGTGGTTAAAATATTAACCAATTAGGAAAATGTATTGTTGTTTCTCTCACTGTTTTTATTTTTATGAAGTTAAACATAGTTGAAGATTTTACTTTTCAAATATGTGAGAAATTGGGTTGTTGAATGGGGGGCACACTCAAGCAACAGCAATCGTCTTTGTCAGGGTAAACTTTCAAAAGTCACTAAATTAACTTATACTTAGCACTGTGTTAAATATTTATGCAGCACACCAACAGAAATAAAGTGAAAACACAACACAAGAAAAATCCACACTGATTTAGAATAATAGTGTGAAATGTAAAACATTATTTGAAATAAAAACAGCAAAAATCCAATTAATAGATCCGGGGATTTGCAATTTTATAACTTAGAGTAAGTATAGCGCCTAGAAGTACTAAGCTCTACTTGTGGTTATCTGGTCATGCGAGATCAGGTAAAAGTCACAAGTTCAGGCTGACTGTGATGGAGCACAGGAGAGGGACCAGGATAGTCCCACTGAAAAAGTTACCTTTTAAAGTATGCTGCAGAGAGTCCATTCACTTTGTAGGAGGCCATGAGGAGCAGGTAAAAGGTCACAGATGGGTATTATGAACAGTCATTGCTGCAGTGCGAAGATCCTGCTGGGTGTTGAGGACATTGGTTGCTGCAGATTCGCATTGGCGGTTAGCGTGGCCCGTCGATGCTGTAGAGCAAAATGTAGATTTCTCATTGCCAATCTTCATTGGTGGTTGCTGTAGCACAGAGAATCAGGTTCACTGGGGCTTCACATTGGTGGCTTGCACAGGGGAAAGAGCTTTGCACAAATGGGCCACAAGAGCCCAAAACATCAGGATTTCTCCTTTTCTTTTAGGAGGAGCTCAACTGCTGCCACACAGAGGGTCCAGGACCTTAAGAGCACCTCTTAAGAGGCCAGGATCTCAGCCATCAGGACTCAGGCAGGTCCATTTCAGAAGGTCAACTGGACAGGTGCAGGGAGACCTCTGGAGCATGTTGAGTCGCTATAGTTCAGAACAGGAGGTCAGTTAACTTATCCTTGGAGTCACTCCAGCCTAGGATGAAGAGTGCAGGTCCAGTCTTCCTTCTCAGGCGGCAGGATGGGCCTCAAGCAGCAGGTTAGTCCTCTGGCAGCAGGGAAGCCCTTCTGCAGTATTCACATGTCCAGGAGTTTACTGAAGAGTGAGTCTGAGGGACCCTTTTCTATACCTGGCACCCACATTAAAGTGGAAGAAACGTCTTGAGATTTCCCCCTACAGACAAAAACACTAAGAAACTACAAAAACATATCATGTCTCCTGTGGTTTCTGGAATCAAAAACATCACAAAGTTCAGCATACCTCCAACCCATTAGTCCCATCTATATCTCAAGTCAAATAGAACATCAATCAATGTAAATTTGACCTGTGCCCATTATGAGTGACAAAAATGGCAGGAAACCATCAGACCACAAGGACCCAACCTCTGTAACACATTGGAACCTAATCTGTGATCAGCACTGACAACCCACCTCTTCTAAAAGTCATCTCATTTTTTATAAGGATCCACTGAGACTACCCAATCTCTTTTGCCCTTTACTAAAATCGCAAGTCTTGTTTTATACGTACATTTATTGGTTTGCATGTAAACTTCTCTATTGCGCCAAATCATCTATTGAGCCCTCATCTGTTTTACTCATGCTGCAATGTGATCTTAATGCTATGTTTAGAATAATACAAATTAACAACATTAAAATATAAATATTGTCCTTTGCGGACAGAGGAATTAAGAGCAGTAAGAGAAAATTAGGAAAAGTGAACAGTATTCATGGAATAAATATTAGTGATTACAAAGAAAAAATAACATTATTATTTTGGGGATGGTAGCTGGTCTCTATTCTATGTAGATGGTGCACAGACTTACTACTGTGCTCTGTAGTGTTCTGAATTTAAAGGCATGGGTGCTGCAAATAATTAATTATTACCTTGTCCTCAATAGGTCTGGACGAGCACTATTGTGACTTGGTGGCTCGTAGTCGGATGAAGACAGGTCAGATGTTCACAACATCGATCAAGCAAGGTCTCCGCCAGTCTAGGCCTGTCAACAGGGGTGTGGGGGGCGTGGGTTTGATTGAATAAGATCACTACCAAATGTCAACGTGCTCCCTCTCTGCCAAACACTAAGAAGGGCCTCTAATCAAATATGTTGGCTCATCGTATTCAGCAGCTATCTTCCAGAGTTAACAGATCATTCCTCCCATGATTACATGGTTGCCAGATTGTTCTGCATTTTCGTTCTAGGGAAGCTATAAACTACTGAACTGTTATTGAGTTTAGAACTGAGTATTACCTGTCCAGATGCTAGAGTGCCATGTGAATGTCCAGAATGTTCTGTATCAACTTTTTAGCTTTAGTATAACATACTGAACTTTACTGAATTCAAAACTAGTTATACTAGGTCAGATGCTGGAGTATAATGCAAATCTCAGAATTCTTGATCGACTTACCATTAAATGGAGAGCGCTGTTTACTCAACATTATTTCAGAATTATTATTCATTTCTATCTTGTTCATCTATTCTAAATGACCATTTCTTTCATTTCTGAGTTAGTTTATGCATGATGTAAACACAGATTTATCTCAATAAAGTGTTTTCCTCCAGTTTTATTTCATTTATTTCTTGTTACCTTATATTTTCCTTTAGTATGATTTTACTTTCTTTGGTGGCACACTGGAGGGTTCTTTGGCTTTTCACTGCAGTACCTAGCACAAAATTCACACAATAGGAAATGCATAAAGCTTTACAAAAAAAGATTCCTGCTGGCCTATTTACTTTTTACCAAGGATATATCTTCAGTCATTACACACCCACCAATAATTTCCCAAAAATATTTGTTTATTTCATTAGCTACAAGTATTCATAAGACATTCATATTTATAGTATAGGAAACATCATTAATGTATACATCCAACATTTTTACTTCTTTTAAAAATACATTAAAAACACAGCATTTCATTATCACAGTTTTACCAAGCACAAAGTAAAATAAAACACTTTGGGAAAAAAATTCTCACATCCATACCAAATATACTCAGTCAAATATTCTCAAAACCCGCCCCCCCCACCCCCATGTGTCTTAGTCACACAGAAAGAAAAGCCCTCTTCAGTCTTTTACTGCTGTGTCCTAGCCATGGGGTTCACTCAGCGGTGAACTCACGTTTCGGTGGCCTAGGTGACTCGTAACCAAATGCTTCGGGACCTTTCAATACAATGTCCTTTTTCATATAAAAACATATATAAGGTTTGTTCTAAGCAACAAAAAAAAGTTTTCCTTTTATTATGCAGGTGGGTAGGTATATGATCCAACAAATTAGTTTATCTCATTAAAACCAAGGAATCCACCAGATTGTCCCCAATGAACTTATCACCATATGTTAATACTATGTGATTAGACAGGCCATCACCAAAGACACCAATGTGTTAAAAATCCAACCATAAGTCACCCAAAAAAAGATTATCTTCTTCATTTTTTAGAGTGTGTGATTGTGTATGTTTGATATGGATGCGAGAATTGTTTGAGGTTTGTTTCATGTTGTTTATTGGTAAAACGTGAATAGGCTAGTGGGAATCTTGTATGTGAAGCTGTATGAGTTAGGTCCCCAGTTCCCGAGGATAAAAGTATACTGGGATACCCTTTCTAAAACAGTTCATAGTGGAAAATACACCCACATACAAATGGGCTACTAAATGGTTTCTGTGATTTGGTGATTTGATGACAAAGCCTTTTACCCTTGTTGTGATATGTGGTCACAGAAACGACAAAGCCCGTTGGTTAGATAAAGTGCATGAGCAGTCAGACATCCACAATGGTGCGGACGTCAGACATTAAAGTGCAGATGCTTAGAGCCAGCTGAAAACTGCAGCAGTCAGATATGTTGCAGCAGGTAGCCAGCCGCTCTGTACGCAAGCCGGGGCTGTTAAGCATGCTGGTGCTATTTTGCCCTTGCATTCAGCATTGTTACAGGCACCTTCCTATATTTTAGAAACTTTGCTGACAGTTGGCGTGACCCCCCTTTTAAATATTCCTCCACCGCAACTTTCTAAGTTCTGATATTCAACCATCTAAAAATTGGAGCAAACTAGTATTCTTTTGGAGCGATATATACCGCATATTTGCAAGTAATGTGCAGCAGAGCCTCTCTTGATGAACAGCAACCTCTGCATAGCATATCCTGAGTTCCTATTCGTCTATGGCTGGAAATGGAACATGGAGCCAGGCCAACATCATGCATTTGCTAAACTGAATATGTTGGTGGATGAGGGAGAGTTACCTCGATTTCATTGGACCCAAAGTAGTGATTCTAAGGTTAGCGCAGAAGCCAAGTCTACCACTCTGCCCCTGGTTAGAGTTTGCTCTGAAACGAAATATAAGGACATTTGAAGCGATTTTGTTTATATACATTTAACTTTTGGACTTCAAATAAGTTTATCTGACAAAACACCCAGGACCTGATTCACAATATAAACGTACATTTCTGTGTACGTTTACGATTTTTTGCTATTCACAAAAAGATTTTCGTGTAGCATCTTTACTATCGCGGAGTCTCGACAAACAAAAAGCCCTATCTTTTTATGTGCGGAGACTCCACACTCATAAAGATACTACTCGTAAGTCCCTTCGTGAATAGCAAAAAACTGTAAACTTACACAAAAATGGAAATGTATCTTGGTGAATCAGTGCCCAAATGTATACTATGCTTTTCTCATTCCAGAAATTGAGCTACCTCTTGTAACTTCACATATCACTATTCATGGCACAAGTACACTACTATAATACTGTTTAAGTGCCTCAGACTTCAGTGTATTCAGAATCAGTAGCCAGGCTTCAAATTAACATAAACTTAACATAAAAATAAAGCACAATAACATGTGAGTCCTCTGAAAGGCACTCCACTGGTAGCCACGGTATTGAAATGTTACATTCTAGCAGTGTTCACCCTCTGTATAATGTTTTAGAACAAGTGCCCAGCTATTTGCAGAAGTTGGCTCCTCACTAACTACCAACTAGGTGGCTAATTTAGATGTTGGAAGAGAGGGAACTCTATTGTAATGGCAACAGATTTCCCTCCCTGCCAACACAGTGGCCCGCCTTCCCGAATTAAAGAGGGCAGATCATAGGCTTGGCTACAGTGGTGATTATTCTGGATAAACTGCTTGACAGAGATGCCTAGCATGGACCAAGAAATACATGTTGACCATTCGGCTGTTAATTGAAAGATTCACCCTGGCAGAGGACGGTCCATCCTATTTAGAGATCCCTGTCTAACTTACGGGAATCTCTGTGCTGTGAGGGGAGCTCTTGCTGTGGCCGGCTCTCTCCAAAGCACATAAGATTTTCCAAGTGGGCAACATGATCGACGCAACTGCCCAGCACACAAAAGAAGGAGTTTGTTTTCTCTGAACAAAAACTTCTAATGAAATCAATGTGCTGGGAGATGTCCATCGGCACATGGAGGAACGTTCCAGGAACAGGTTGAACAATTTATTGTATTTGGTGTACTTTCTCTTTTCTCATTCTAGCAATTTTTGGGCGTTTTTCAGTTGTGGGCTAATTTGTTCAGTTCTTGTGAAAATTACACAATTTTGCTCTTCACTACTAATTGCCAGCTGTTCTGGAAATTCTGTAAAACTAAACTACGTAATAAAGTCTTTGACCGAGATCATAACAAGTAAAGTATTGTCTTTCAGCCCAGAACATCCATGCTATTAACTATTCCCCACTGTGCACGCTACCAAATATCCTCCTTTTTAGGAAAGTAGAATAATCACCTGACAACCATTCAGATGTTCAGTTTGAGTTTCAAATGATTACCTTAACTACACTAACTCCTCACAAAATGCCATACATATCAATCAAATGAGTTCATAAGCACAGCATATTGGTTGTGTGCAAAAGCCTCTCTAAAGGGCCCACAAGGCAGCATTATTAACACTACTGAAAGTAAGTAAATGCAAAATAAGCAAACAAATAAAAATAAAACTACATGATTTGAAGGGAAACAAGAGAATAAGCATGAGTTAATCAGAAAGACTCTCTAAATAATGTGATGGAGAGACTGAGAAACGTGGGGACCAATGTCTTAAATTGTTGGTAGCAGTTTTCACTTGTTTCTAACAGTTAGTGGGTAACCAGGAATGAATTAACTGGACTCTACACTTTACAATTTAGGAGGAGCTTGGCTGTATTTGCCTATGGTATCATGACCTCTTCCCCTTTGTTTCCAGGTCTGCTCACACCCTTTGCTTTGGCACAGAGGGAAAGAGATTGTTCCATTTTAAAACTGTCCTTTTGATAGGATAGCAGTCCAGACACATCCTTGCTCATAGAGCATGTGCAGGGGGATAGCCCTCTATTTAGGGGCAGATGCTGGCCCGTCAAAGGCAAGCCAATCTGTGCCCCACAGTGCTTAATCTAAGTAGTTAGTGTAAGATGCTGCCATTTGTCAACAGTGAGGTATTTGAAAGCTCCGCTATACTCAAGAACAACTCTTAGGCTACTTCATTGATGTATCAGATATTGATAACGCCTTGAAAGAATATCTGTTAGCGTTTGGTGTTAACTCTCATACAAAGAAGTCATGCACTAATGAACATGAGCTGCCTGTGCTGTTAAACTGAGCTCCCATTGTCTTCGAATTAATGCGTACAAGGGGAACCAAGTGCAAATATTAGAAGGTTCAGATACCCTGCGCTGAAGAAAATCTGTTATTAGACTTTTAACCCAGGTCTATTCAGAGGGGTTAATCAATGTTCAGTTTATTGCTGCCCATACTACTTACAGTGTTAATCTATTCTCGTGCAACTCTGATTCTTTGTTGCTAACAGCAATATGGCTAAATGACAAGTTCAGACTCTTCCCTTTAATAACGCCTCGGAACCTTGATAATTAAACTTACAAGGAGACACGTCTCAGGCCAATTAACCTTTTGACTTCGTTTGGGGACTTCCCAGAACGAGATATCTGATTAGAATTGCAGTCAATAGATCAATAACCTCGTCAATATTCACAATAACTAATCAATCTAGCCAATCACTAACATTTAATATAGATCAATACAGTTAACACACCATGACCTTTCAGCCATGAATAACCACAACAAATCTAGTAAGAGTTAGGATATTTATTCCCTATTAGTTACAATCTAATATCAAGTTTATTAGTTTCAACAGCAATAAGCACATCAAAACCACTATAATTTGGCAACCCGAGCAAAACTTTATTAAAGCATAGATCATGAACATTAGAATAAAGCACAATGTTAACAGGAGTCAACGTTAGCAGAGCATCATTAGTACATTATTCAACAAAGAAAGAATTCAGTCATTTGTCTATTTGCATCCGATATTAGTGAACTCCTTAACTAACATCTAATTAGCATCAGCATGTTGGGCTTCATGCAAAACAATTTGGCAAACACGAATTTCGAAAAACGTCTAACTATGGCCTCTATCAAAAGAGCAGTTGGTACCTAAAAAGAAAAGGCAAACAGACAATTAAAATTTCATCAGATAGTTACCCATCCAAATGAGTCAGCAAACAGTGTCAGTCTTCGTCCTCAGGACGTCAGTTGATTCGCCATCAGCCAGGATAGGACAAGCAAGTCTCAGTAGGGCATAGATAAAGAACAAGGCTCTTCCCTCATAAGGAGGAAAGTGCATATCGGACATGGGGTAGGAAGAGGATGGTTTAAAGTCTCAGATGGCTAAAAACAAAGGGGGTCATTCTGACCTCGGCGGTAAAAGGCCCTTACCGCCGGTCAGAAGTCCGCCATTCTACCACCGCGGCCGCGGTAAACCGCCACGGTCATTCTGACCCACAACTGACAAACCTCCAAAAATCCGACATCCACAGCAGGCCGCCACATCAGCGGCCAGTGGTAAACTGGAGATGACCAAACCTCCACCGCCACGCCAACAGAAACACGCCCATGTCATTCTGACCCACAAATCCACGCGGCGGTCTTTCAACCGCGGTATTCCATTGGCGGTACACACCGCCGCGCTCAAAATACACACACAGCTCCAAAACACAGCCACATTGGACAATTTGAAAAACACACACCTGATACACATACACACACCACTCCCACACACCCAACCCAATATAAAACACACACCCACATCACCCACAAACACCTACGACCAAAGATCAGAGACGAAGGAGAGAGAGACACATCACAGAATAGAGAGCTACATCACACAGAGGCACACTACACCATCACACACACCACATAGAAGCACAAAGCACCACACACCAATACACTCATCACCACATACACCACCCCACACCTCATCCACGCCACCCCATGGCACCCCAAAGGCACCCACGCTTTTCGGACCAAGAACTCCGGGTCATGGTGGAGGAAATTATAAGAGTTGAACCCCAGCTATTCGGCTCACAGGTGTAGCACACCACTATAGCCAGGTAGGCGGAGCTCCGGCAGCGGATCGTGGACAGGGTCAACACGGTGGGACAGCATCCCAGAAATCGGGACGACATCCGCAAACGCTGGAACGACCTACGGGGAAAGGTGCGCTCGATGGTCTCGCGACACAACATCGCAGTGCAGAAGACTGGCGGGGGATCCCCACCCACTCCACCCGAATTCACAGCATGGGAGCAAGAGGTACTAAACATCCTGCATCCTGTTGGCCTCGCTGGAGTACACGGAGGAATGGACTCTGGTAAGTACAATCTCAACTACTTCACCCCCCCCAGCATGCTAACCCCCACCACCACCCTCACCCCCAACCCCCCATCACACATCCTCCCTGAGAATGTCTCTCCAGCACAACCCACCCAACACCAACCCCGGCATGCCACCACAAACTATGGACACCCATCACCTAAGCATGACCACTGCACATACCCCCCCCCCCCCCAAAACACCCTCACAACACCTCCCCCAAGGGAATGGCAGCACTGGGGGACAAGGGCACCCATAAATCGCACGCAATAGCACACACAGAAACAATAACCATACTCTCTTACCCCATGCAGGACCCGAACGCCAACACACCGGTCAGGAGGGTCCAGAAATGTCCATCCCACCCCCGGAAGAGGCCCCCAGTGATGACAGCAGCTCTGTCGACCTGGAACCTGATGACCAGCCCGGACCATCGGGGACCTCTGGACAGTGGGTTCCCCA
Source organism: Pleurodeles waltl (assembly GCF_031143425.1). Classification (NCBI taxonomy): domain Eukaryota; kingdom Metazoa; phylum Chordata; class Amphibia; order Caudata; family Salamandridae; genus Pleurodeles; species Pleurodeles waltl. The sequence goes on from NC_090442.1 coordinate 374,988,724, forward strand.
CACACAGACACAGGCCACACCAGACCCAACCCCCTCTGGGACCAACAGCACAGCTCCCACCCAGCGGGCCCATGCCTCTGTCGCTAGGACAGGTCAATCAGCGGTGTGTCTGCCACTACAGGGCACCCAGGCTAACCCACCACCCCAACAACAACAGGGACCTGGGGGCAGTGGTAGTGGGCACACCGTCCAGGGGACAGAGGCCCAGGGAAACAGGGGAACTCGGAGGGCTGCTGTGCGACAGGGGGGGGAGGAGAGGCCCAGGGAACCCACTCTCCAAGAGGCCCTCACCACCATCATGGCAGCCTACCACCACTCCCAAGAGACGATGGCGACGGTACTGGCCAGGTTCCAGGAGATCCAGGCACAGCAGGAGGAACGCTACATGGGGTTCAGCAATCAACTCACCAACATCTCTACCGCTATGGTGAGCATAGTCCAGGCCCTGAACCGTATAGAAGACACGTTGCGGGACCATGTGGCACCACACAGGGCCCCTGTCACTAGCCCGGACCAGGAACAGCCTACCACCTCCGCCGGCGCTAGTGGTCAGGAGGCCCCACCACAACGACAGGCCACCAGAACCCCACCTCCTGCTGAAGAACAACCACCCCGCAAGAGGAGCCTGAGATCAAAAAAATAGACAGAGTAGGATGTCAAGACCCCCGCCAGCATGAGATACCCCCTGAAGTCATCCCACTGTCCCACATTGCCACCCTGTCCAACCTTGAACTGCCCCTGCTCCATCCTTCCACAGGCATATGGACAATGCACCTGTGAGACTGAGAACTGGACTCTGCCATGGACATTACTCCACCCCCACCCATCACGTGTTAATATCATGTACCATTATCTAGCACTACAAATAAATCACTCATTGCACTGAAATCTATCAGGAGTCAGCCTGTATTATTTACAAATGTATAACACATTACAGATCAATTATGTTCGGTTAACTTTGTGTTGAAAACATACCGAGGTTAATAAGCATTAGTCCATGGGCTAACAAACCAGAAGTCACGCAGTGGGTCATACAGCACTGAAAAGGGAAGGGAAAATCAAACATCAGTCTAAAAGAACTGGGGGGAAATAGACAAAGTTGAGATGCAGGAGTCTTCAAGTTAATGTAAAATGGCGTGGGTGATTCTTACCTGTGTGCTACTGAAAATACTGTTGGATAACTCTGTCCCTGTTGTCTGTGTCGTCCTCTGAGTCTTCCTCCTCTTCACTCTCCGCAGGCTCCACAGCTGCTTCAACACCACCATCTGGACCATCCTCCTGCAGGAAAGGCACCTGACGTCGCAATGCAAGATTGTGAAGCATACAGCAGGCCACGATGATCTGGCACACCTTCTTTGGTGAGTACATCAGGGATCCCCCTGTCATATGCAGGCACCTAAACCTGGCCTTCAGGAGGCTAAAGGTCCTTTCTATGATCCTCCTAGTCCGCCCATGGGCCTCATTGTACCGTTCCTCAGCCCTGGTCTGGGGATTCCTCACTGGGGTCAATAGCCAAGGCAGGTTGGGGTAACCAGAGTCACCTATTAGCCACACACGTTGTCCCTGTAGCTGTTCCATCACATAAGGGATGCTGCTATTACGCATCACATACGCGTCATGCACTGAACCAGGGAACATGGCATTTACATGGGAGATGTACTGGTCAGCCAAACAGACCACCTGGACGTTCATAGAATGATAACTTTTCCTGTTTCTGTACACCTGCTCATCGTCTTTTGGGGGTACTAAGGCCACATGGGTCCCATCAATGGCACCAATTATGTTGGGGATATGTCCAAGGGCATAAAAATCACCCTTCACAGTGGCCAAATCAACCTCCTCAGGGAATAGAATGTAACTCCGCATGTGTTTCGTCAGGGCAGACAACACTCTAGACAAAACTTTTGAAAACATGGGCTGAGACATTCCAGATGACATGGCCACTGTCGTCTGGAATGAGCCACTTGCAAGAAAATGGAGGACTGACAGAACCTGCACCAGAGGGGGAATTCCTGTGGGTTGGCGGATGGGGGACATCAGGGCTGGCTCCAGCTGGGCACACAGTTCATGGATAGTGGCAAGGTCAAGTCGGTATCGTAGTATGATGTGGCGTTCTTCCATTGTCGTCAGGTCCACCAGCGGTCGGTACACGCGAGGATTCATCCTTCTCCTCGCAAGTCCCAGCGGACGGTTCCTAGGAAGGACAACATGGAGCACAGAGTCAAGCAACTCACAGGTACGTTCACCACAGCTTGCATAGCACATGGTTATCTATGTATTGAGAGCGTGTATGTGTGGCAAGGCAAGGCCTAGGCCTGTGTGACGCAGTACAAATTATGCCATGTGGGCCCTTGAAATGGCGGCTGCCTGACCTGTGAAGTGGGACAATGGGATGTAAGATCAATGCGCTGGCAGGACGCACCGTAGCGGTAGGCGGTCGAAGACCGCTATACGAAGCCGCATTGGTTAACATTGTAGCCTATGGGTTTCAGGAGCCAATGACGAGGTGCGCCGGCGGTCGCGGTACGCACCGCCGCGGTACGCACCGCCGCGGGCGTGACCGGCATTTTCTATCTGCTTAATCACTCGAGACCTGATCATCCACAGGAGAGGACCTATACTGCAAGTGCTGCTGTGACCTCGGTCTGGAAGTGACAATGGCTGCTGCGACTGGGGAAAGGGCCCCTGCCTTCACGTCTGAAGAGTTGGAGAAGCTCGTGGATGGGGTCCTCCCCCAGTATGCGTTACTCTACGGTCCTCCAGACCAACAGGTAAGTACACCATGTGCACATGGAATGGGCGATGCCTGTGTGGAATGGGGTGGATGTAAGTTGGTGGGGTGGGGGGCGAATGAGGAGTGCAACGCACAACAGATGAGAGCATGTGCCATTTGGCAAAGTTGGTGAGGGAGGGCCAATCACATCTAACATGCAGTTCATTGATGAATGTTTCCTTCCCACCCTGTACATGTCAAATAGGTCAGCGCCCATCAGAAAGTCGACATTTGGCGTGCCATCGCCAAGGAAGTCCGGACCCTGGGGGTCCACAACAGATGGGGCACCCACTGCCGCAAGAGGTGGGAGGACATCCGCCGCGGAACCAGGAAGACCGCCGAGTCACTGCTGGGGATGGCCTCCCAACCTAGGAGGGGTGCCAGTCGTACCATGACCCCCCTGATGTCCCGGATCCTGGCGGTGGCCTACCCTGATTTGGATGGGCGCTTGAGGACATCACAGCAGACACAAGGGGGTGAGTATCAGCACATTCTCCTATCTTTCTGCGCAGTGGAGGCGTCTGGGTGGGGGAGGAGGGCTGTGGGTGACATTAGGCCAGGGCGCTTTCTGTAGGCTAGTCCCCTCCCTTAGGCATGGCCCTGTGCTCCCGGCCCCCACCTCTGTAGGGTGACAAGTACAGCTATTGATGGTCCAGCATCACACATGTGCGCGTTTGTCGTCTCTAGACCTGTTGTCCTAGTCAGGAGTACTGAGTAGTGCACCCCGAATGCGCGGCGTAGTGCATGAGGCTCCTCTGTCTGTCCTCTCCGCCAACGGTGTTGACATTGCATGCACTCAACCTGGTCTTCGTTTTTCTCCCCCCACCCTTCTTCTTCATCTTCTTGTGCATGTGTGCATTAGCATCATCAGGCGGAGGAGATTTGGCATCGGAGCACGAGGGAGCTGCCAGTCACAAGGCCCCGGTGGCCCCAGGAACAGACACCGAGGGCACCAGTGATCCGGAGGGCGAGGGGAGCACCACAACGGGGACCGGTGGTGAGACCAGCGACACAGACACGTCCTCGGATGGGTGCTCCCTAGCGGTGGCGGCAACATCCGTGCCCCCCGCCTCTACAGGTACAGCCGCCACCCAGCGCACCAGCCCCGCCCTCCCAGCAGCCCCTCAGCCTACGCTCTGTGCCCGCTCGCCCAGGAAGGCGGGCGTCTCCTTCGCCCCAGGCACCTCAGCCCCTGCCCCTGTCACCCCTGCTGCCCTCAGTGCGGAGCTCAGTGACCTCCTGAGGACGCTCATTGTTGGGCAGACTACCCTTTTGAATGCCATCCAGGGGGTAGAAAGGGAGGTGCATCGGAGCAATGCCTACCTGGAGGGCATTCATTCGGGTCAGGCTGCCCATCAACGATCGTTCAATGCTCTGGCCTCAGCACTGACGGCAGCCATTGTCCCTGTTTCCAGCCTCCCTCTTCTGACTGCCTCCACCCTGTCTCTGTCTCCTGTTCCTCAGCCTATCCCATCCACACCATCTGACCAGCCTGCACACACCTCAACACCCAAGGGCAGCTCATCCAGACACAAGCACCACAGATCACACAAACACTCACCCAAGCAACACCCAGATGCAGACATGCCAACAGTCACTACCACCTCTGTGTCCCCCTCCTCCTCGTCTCCCTCCTCCCTCCCTGTGACGTCTACACTCACACCTGCATGCACACCAACATCAGCCAGTGCTTCCATCACCACCACACCCTCCAGTACAGTCCGCACGCGTGCAGTCACCACCCCCACTGCCATTTACACGTCCCCTGTGTCCTCTCCCACTGTGTCTGTCACCCCCTCTTCCAAGACACACAAACGCAGGCAGCCACCCACCCAACAGCCATCCACCTCACGACAGCCTACAGCACCAGCACCTTCACCCAATGACAGCACACCTGACTCTCCTACAACCACATCCTCTTCCTCCACTCCCATCACCACTTCTCCTACCCTTTACCTTGGTCCTAAAAAACTTTTCCTCGCTAATCTTGACCTCTTTCCCTCCGATGACCCACCCCCTCCATCTGCAAAGAGTCCCAAGAGCACCACAGTGTCACTGTTGTGCATGGGTTCTGGAGTCCACCCTTTGCCAGCAGTGACACTTCAATCAGCAGCAAGGACACATCCAGCCCCCCCCCAGGGAAGAGGACCAGGAAACACAAGGGCCGCCGTGAGAGGACTGACACGGCTGCCCCCAAGGAGCAAAGTTCGCCCACTTAACCTGCCACAACATCTAGGGGAGGCAAGGGCCCGAGAGCCACATCTAAGGCGCGAAAGGGCAGCAGGGCGGAGAAGTCAGGCAGCAGGAGCGCGGAGCAGGTGGGCCCCACATGCCACGTCCCAGCTGTAAGGGAGGACACCCATGGGCCCAGGACTCTGTCACCGAAGGGTCCAGAAACATCACGGTCGGAGGGGGACTGAGCAGGGAGTCCAGCCCAGGTCTGGCTCCCTTGACTTACTGGATGAGCACCGCTGAACAGGGCCCGCCGTGCAGAAGAGCACCGCTGAACAGGGCCCGCCGTGCAGAAGAGCACCGCCGAACAGGGCCCCGCCGTGAAGATAGGCACCGCTTTACAGGGCCCGCCGTGCAGAAGAGCACCGCTGAACAGGGCCCCGCCGTGAAGATAGGCACCGCTGAACAGGGCCCCGCCGTGTAGATAGGGACCGCTGAACAGGGCCCGCCGTGCAGAAGAGCACCGCCGAACAGGGCCCGCCGTGAAGATAGGCACCGCTGAACAGGGCCCGCCGTGCAGAAGAGCACCGCTGAACAGGGCCCCGCCGTGAAGATAGGGACCGCTGAACAGGGACCCGACATCTCAAGCACCGCTCCGCTGGGCCCCGCCGTCTCAAGCACCGCTCCGCTGGGCCCCGCCGTCTCAAGCACCGCTCCGCTGGGCCCCGCCGTCTCAAGCACCGCTCCGCTGGGCCCTTCTTGTCAAGCACCGCTCCGCTGGGCTCCGCCGTCTCAAGCACCGCTCCGCTGGGCCCCGCCGTCTCAAGCACCGCTCCGCTGGGCCCTTCCTGTCAAGCAATGTTAACGAATCACTGTGCCCACCATGCCTCCTCCAGAACCAGTGGAGACTGTAATCCACCTGATGGACTGTGGCTTTGCACTCCCCAGGATGGCACAGTGGGCAATCCACCCACTGTAGAGACTTGTGAGACTGTGGCTTTGCACTCCCCAGGATGGCACAGTGGGCAATCCACCCACTGTAGAGACTTGTGAGACTCTGGCTTTGCACTCCCCAGGATGGCACAGTGGGCAATCCACCCACTGTAGAGACTTGTGAGACCGTGGCTTTGCACTCCCCAGGATGGCACAGTGGGCATGGTGGCCCCTTCGTGGATCTGGCGTCGTGGACTTATGTGGCTGTGGTGCCCCCCCCTTCCCTTCCCCCTGAGGTGCCTGTAGATTTGTCATCAGATGCCCCTGCAGTGTTCTCTCCAAAGGACTCAGGTCTCCTGTGTGGGCTTTGCCCTTGTGTTGTTACACTTTGGCCCACGGACACTTCGATTTACTTTTGATGTACGGAACTAATTGCCTCGGTTATCCATTGCAGTGTATATAGTATTATTTTGGTATGAATATTTTGCATAGTTGACCTATATTTGTCAGAGCCTATTTATTACATAAATTTTTCTTCACAATTTAATTATGTCTTTGCATTTTTCAGGGGGGTTTGGGTGGTGTCACTGTGACTTGTTGCTCTGCATTGGTGTGTACATAGTTTGGGGGTCGCATATGTGTGTGCCCGTAACCTTTCCTCCTCCCCCCTCCCGTGTGTCGTAGGTGCAGTACTCACTGTTGTCGTCTGCGCCGGCGTTCGTACTCGTGGTAGATGAGCAGGTAAACGAGAGCAGGTAGGATGTTTAATTCGGGTTCCATGCTGTCCTCCGTACTCGTGGAGTGTGTTTCGGTGAGCGTTTTCCCGTTCGTGTTCTGTTTCCGCCGTGTTTTTATCGGCGGTGCTCCCGCCCCGGAAGAGGTGGCGGATTGGTGAGTTATGATAGTGTGGGCGGTACATTGTCTGCCGCCTGCCTGTTGGCGGTGACCGCCGCGCTGTTTTTCTGTACCGCCGTGTGCGGTCGGAGTGTTAATGTGGCGATCTCTGTTGGCGGTTCCCGCCAGGGTCAGAATTCCATTTTTTGGACCGCCGGACTGTTGGCGGGTTGGCCGCCGCTTTATCACCGACCGCCAGGGTTAGAATCACCCGCATAGTCTCTCAGAATGGCAAGATTTGGTGAGGAAGAATGGCAAAAGAATGGTTTCAAGAGTGGCAAAGTAATGGCTGATTTCTCCTCGGGTCACGCCGTTATATCAAAACTGTTGAACAAGTCTCTAATTTCCCATTGGGCAGTATTTGGTGCATCATTATCTCTGTCTAATAAATCTTCGCACACCTTACTAGAATATTCACCTAACACAGTTCTCATGCAGTTTATTGTCTCCTGTGATTGACATCTTCAACAGGTGGAATGTCAGGTAAGAAAAGTTACACTTATCGCTCCAGTCAGTAGTTCCATTGTCTTCTCCTAGTCCAGGCGACCTTGCAGCTGTTGAAAATTACACTGTTGCATTCAGCAAGAATGTCTCCTTGAGCAAGTCGGGTCCCATGAGAAAGAATTTACTACGGCTACACACACATATCTCTAGCTTCTGGAAAAGTACAGCTTCATGTCCTTCAGGAAAGCAGCACATTGCACGTTAGAAAAACACCATTAATATGAGACCAGGCAGCTAGGCCCAGACGCTTGCTAACTAAGACCTAGTGAGTAATTTAGCATAACCAAGTACATAACTCTTAATGCTAATGCAAAGTCATACATTAGTACATTGTTAATTCATTATTAGTCAGTTCCATTAATCATCGTATACATTGGTGGCCACTCCCCGTGGGCACATTTCTAACGCATACATTATTTCTACATTAACACATTTCTATGCAGCTTCATTACACATTATATTGCAAGCTTTTCATGTTAATACTGATTTTAAAGGTCACACTCTAACACCTTCCAATAGGTTTTCAAATTCTCCATGTAAGTCAATCAGGTCACAGAAGAGGAAGAATATTCATTATTTTTCTGGAAGAATTGTCCTGCACAGCTCTGTGCACCCTCTTGTTGCTTTCAGTTCAAGTAGTAATTAGCAGAATGTCTCCCTCAGTGGATTAATGTATTCATTTTCTACTTCTTTATTAACCTTCTGATCATGAAATCAATTTACTCTCTGAACTCTAGAGCTGCTAGGAACTTCATGCTAACAAAATAAACATCTAGTCATTTTGGGTGATTTTACACATTTATAAGAAATAGATCACAACAATTATTTAAACCCATGAATTTCTTAGGTATGAACCAGCTTATTTGTTCACATCCTCATACTAAGGGACACATTTTTGATCAAATATGCACAGAAAATGTATTTATCTCTATTACAGATATCCTGGTCGGATTATAAAATGTTAAATTTTAACTCTGAGGTGAAATCAGAGACGGAGGTTGTTATATCCAGACATGCAGTCATGCTAAGACATTGTAATGTAATCTTATGATCTTGCAGCAGTAAGAAACTAAATTGATCTTCACAAGAAATTGTGAACCACACTTACAAATTACCCTCGGTTGAGAAGGCCTTAGACTGTCTGAATAAAGCTCTGACTAATTTTATGTGTCAGTTCATTCACTGTTCTATGAAAAAATGTCACAAATCTAAGCCAGCATTAGCTTAGTTCAGTGAAAATCTTAAGAAAGCAAGGGGGTGGTTCACCAATTAGAGAGGAATTTGAGTTTTTTGTCACAAAAGGAGGAGATAGAAACTTTATCGAATAAGGTTAAATCAGGTTCCCTAGATATAATTTCCCTTCTAGCCTTTTAAAGAATGTAGGGCCATATGTATGACCACATTTTCCCATAGACACAGAATGGGCAAAACCCTTTGATACATCTGGCCCGTAGTGAGGCAGTGAAACCAATGGTGAATTAAATTATCTCTTTGTTTTTAGCATATGGCACAATCCCACATGAATGGAGGAGAGGAGTAGTTAAGCCTCTATTGCAAAAAAAAAAGAATTTGGACAGCAACAATGTAGCAAACTAGCACCTTGTCACCCTTCTGCGATTACTAAGTAAGCTTAATGAGCAGGTAGTAGCCAAGCAACATACTTTCTACCTTGCAAAAAAATATCTCAGTCAATAGCAATTGCGTTTCAGAGGAGTTAGAGTCACAAAAACAGCACTTGTTTATGAGGTTGAGAAGATCCAGTCGACCACTAGTCAAAGAGACTCAGCAGACCTGCTACTTCTTGATCTATCCACTGCCTTTGACACTGTGGACTATAAAATCTTTATAACATGCTTAGAGGGAATTGGAAATTAAAGGCAGGTGCTTTCCTAGTTCATCTTTCTTACAGGTTGCACCCAAAAAGTGGTCTTACCCACATACAGAAAGAAAGCTCATCAACTATCTTATTTGGTTCCTCAAAGTTCTTGTCTATCACCAATATTGCTCAACATCTACCTCTGCCAATTCTTATTAAATCATTTGGCTGCTCTATGATTTCAGATGCTGATGGTGCATAGATAATTATTTGTTTAGACCAACACTCTCTAGGTTCTATTACTATTCTTCCATGATGTCTACTTGTGGTAAAGGTCTTGATATCCTGTTAAATTCTTCAATGAAGTACTTGCACACACCTCTGCTAAATCTTCAATGTGGAAACACCATGCTCTTCTCTATTTCAGGAGCGAGCAAATCTAGATTTGGTAGAACATAACCACCTACATTTGGACCTTAGTTGTGGAACGCTGTACCAATCAGGCAAAAATCCATTTAATTTCACCTTATCTTCAGGAAATCCTTAAAATTCTTTTTGTGGTGCTAATTGTGCCAATATTTCGGCTTTTTTCAATACCCTATTTTAGAACTTAATTCAGCACAACATGGCTTTTCTAGGTGATTGCTTGCACTCTGATACTATCTTGATCTTATTTCCCCTTCATTTATCATGTATGTATGTATGTATGTATGTATGTAACTATGTATCTATGTATATATCTATGTATGTATGTGGTACTGTATAGCACAAACTTAGCCAGAGGCTTTAGAGTGCTTTACAGGTTCACAGGCAAGGATGCAGTCAGCAAGTAATTTGAGAGTTAGCCAGTTTATGGACTGTTACTGCATCAGCAGATCAAAAATAACATCTAACATATCTACATATATATATACGCCTGCTTTAATTGAATGTCTAACAGTGCATTGCTTTGAGGGGCCATCTGAGAATTCCAATAAACTTATGATTATAAATGCTTTCATTAACAACTAATAAAACTAGACTATAGATTTAAGTATCAATCAATCAATCACATACATTTATAGAGCGCGCTACTTACCCTACCCTTCGAGCAGTAGCATTCCCCGCCCCTCCCCCAGCGCCTTGGAACCCTAACGGGTAAGTAGCGCGCTCTGTAAATTTCTGTGATTGATTGATTGATTACCCGTTAGGGTTCCAAGGCGCTAAGGGGGGAGGGAGTGTGACTGCTACTGCTCAAAGAGCCAGGTCTTGAGGAGTCTTCTGAAGGCGAGTAGGTCTTGGGTCTGTCGTAGGTGGGTAGGGAGCGTGTTCCAGGTCTTGGCGGCGAGGTAGGAGAAGGATCTGCCGCAGGAGGTGGTTCGTTGGATGCGGGGGACGGTGGCGAGGGCGAGGCTTGCGGATCGTAGCTGGCGGGTCGGAGTGTAGAAGTTGAGTCTGCTGTTCGGGTAGGTAGGGCCGGCGTTGTGGAGTGCCTTGTGTGCATGGGTGAGGAGCTTGAAGGTGACCCTCTTGTCGACGGGAAGCCAGTGGAGCTCTTTGAGGAGTGGGGTGATGTGGCTGTGGCGGGGGGCGCTGGTGATGAGTCGGGCAGAGGCGTTTTGGATGCGTTGTAGTCGTCGGAGGTGCTTTGCTGGGATTCCTGCATAGAGTGTGTTGCCGTAGTCCAATCTGCTGCTGACGAGGGCGTGGGTCACTGTCTTCCTGGTGTCGGTCGGGATCCACTTGTAGATCCTGTGGAGGGTGCGGAGGGTGTTGTAGCATGAGGAGTTGACGGCGTTGACTTGTCTGTCCATGGAGAGAGAGGAGTCGAGGATGAATCCCAGGTTGCGAGCGTGGTCGGTGGGTGTCGGTGCCGTTCCAAGGGTGGTGGGCCACCATGAGTCGTCCCAGGCGGAGGGGGATGTTCCGAGGATGAGGATTTCCATCTTATCGGTGTTCAGTTTCAGGCAGCTGTTCCTCATCCAGTCGGCGACTGCTTTCATACCTTCGTGGAGGTTGGCTTTGGCGGTGGCGGGGTCGTTGGTGAGGGAGAGGATGAGCTGGGTGTCGTCGGCGTAGGAGATGATGTTGAGGTCGTGACGGCGGGCCACTTGTGCGAGGGGGGCCATGTAGATGTTGAACAGCGTCGGGCTCAGGGAGGAGCCCTGGGGGACGCCGCAGATGACGTTGTTGGCTTCTGAGCGAAAAGGCGGGAGGCGGATGGTCTGGGTTCTACCGGAGAGGAAACATGCGGTCCAGGCTAGGGTTTTATCCTGGATACCGGCTTCTTGGAGGCGTGTCAGTAGGGTGCGGTGGCAGACCATGTCAAAGGCCGCTGAGAGGTCCAGGAGGATGAGGGCCGAGGTTTCGCCATGGTCGAGTTGGCGTCTGATGTCGTCCGTGGTGGCGATGAGGGCGGTCTCGGTGCTGTGGTTGCGTCTGAATCCGGTTTGCGATGGGTCGAGGATGTCGTTGTCTTCGATGTGGCGTGTCAGTTGAAGGTTGACAATCTTTTCTGCAACTTTCGCTGTGTAGGGGAGGAGGGAGATGGAGCGAAAGTTCTTAAGGTCCTTGGGGTCGGCTTTGGGTTTTTTGAGGAGGGCGTTGATCTCTGCGTGCTTCCAGCTTTCCGGGAAAGTGCCAGTTTCGAAGGAGATGTTGATGATCTTGCGGAGCTGGGGTGCGATGATGGAGTTGGCTTTGTTGAAGATGTGGTGGGGGCAGGGGTCGGTCGGTGATCCGGAGTGGATGGAGTTCATGGTCTTGTGTGTTTCGTCGTCGTTGACGTTGGCCCAGGCGGTGATGAGGTTGATGGTGCTTGGGTTCGGTGTGGTGATGGTGGTGGGCGTGGTCGGGGTGTTGAAACTGCTGTGGATGTCGGTGATCTTGCTGTGGAAGAATGCGGCGAGGGAGTCGCAGAGTTCCTGTGAGGGCGGGATGTCGTTGAAGTTGGCGCTGGGGGTGGACAGTTCCTTAACGATGCGGAAGAGCTCTTTGCTGTCGTGTGCGTTGTTGTCTAGGCAGTCTTGGTCTTTGAAGGAGGTTCTCTTGCGGTCCTGATGAGGTGGTGGTGTTGGCGGGTGGCGTCCTTGAGGGTTGCGTGGTTGTCCGGTGTGCGTTCTTGGAGCCATTTCTTTTCCAGTTTCCTGCAGGCGTGTTTGGAGGCCAGGAGTTCATCGGTGAACCAGGAGGCTTTCTTGGTGGTGTGGTTGCTGGGGGGTTTCTTCAGCGGGGTGAGGATGTTGGTGCAGTTGTTGATCCACTGTCTGAGGATGTAGGCTGCGGCGTCGGGATCGGTGGGCTCGCTCGGGGGGTCCTTGGAGAGGGTGGTGTGAAGCTGTTCTCCTGTGACATTGCCCCAACTGTGGCGGGGGAGCTGATGGTTGTGGCGGTGTGTGGTGTTTTTTTTGTAGGTGAAGTGGATGCAGCGGTGGTCGGTCCAGTAGGGTTCGGTGGTGTGGTCGAAGGTGAAGTGGTCGCTGGCGGAGAAGATGGCGTCTAATGTGTGGCCAGCGGCGTGGGTTGGTGAGGTGACGAGTTGTCTGAGGCCGAGGTTCGCGAGGTTGCTGATCAGCATGGTAGAGTTGGTGTCGTTGTTGTTCTCGAGGTGGGAGTTGAGGTCCCCGAGGATGATGTAGTCCGTTGAGGCGAGTGCGTGGGTGCTTGCGAGGTTGCAATTGCGTTGCAGAACTTGGCCCGTGGTCCGGTGGGTCAGTAGACGAGCGTTCCTCTGAGGGTGGTGTTGGGGTCGGTGTGGACCCGGAAGTGTAGGAGCTCGGCGGCGTTGAAGTGGTCGTCTGTATGTGTGGTGATCTTGAGGGTAGACTTGTGGATGATGGCGAGTCCTCCTCCGTAGCCGTTGGTGCGGTCCCTGCGGGTGATCTGTATCCGTCTGGGATAGCGATGGCGATGTCTGGCGCGGATGAGTCGTTCCACCATGTCTCGGTCAAGAAGGCTACGTCGGGGCGGTGCTGTCGAGCAGGTCCCAGAGTTCGACGGCGTGTTTGCGTGCGGAGCGTGTGTTGAGGAGTATGCGGCGGAGATGGTTGGGTTTGGCGGTAGTTGGTTTGGAGGTTCGGTCGCAGGTGAAGTGGCAGTTGTGGCAGGCGAAGGGTCCGTGGGTGTGCTTCGGGCGGCTTGATTGCAGTGCTGATCTCGGCCGCTGTTGAGTGCGTGGAGGGAGTTAGCGTCGTAGCTGAGGCTGGGTGTGGTGCAGTGGGGTGCTCGGGGACCAGGGGTTCTGGCGCTGGGCGCGGTCCAGGCACTGACGGGCGCAGACAGGCTTGTCTCTGGCGCGCATCCGGCGCGCCCGCTGCGCAGTCGCGCAGCGACTGGCATTAAGAAGAGGTGGAGGGAGGGAGGAGCAGCTGGGAGGCGGGTGGGAGAGCGCGAATGGGGGGAGGGGGATGGGGCCGCGGGAAGCGGGGGAGAAGCGGCGATCGGGGTCAGGAACGGCGGCAAAAAACGGAGCCTAGGAGAGAGGGAACAGAAAAGTTAAAAACCTGGTGAAAAAACAGACTGAAATAACGGAGCCTAGGAGGGCCTAAGAGAGAGGGAGCAGAACAGTTGAAAACACAGGGAAAAAGCAGACTGAGATGACGGAGCGCAAGAGAGCCTAAGAGAGAGGGAGCGGAAGAGTTGAAAGCACGGGGAAAAAGCAGACTGAGATAACACAGAGGGGTGAGAGGAGAGGAGAGATACGGAAAGAAAGGCGGCACAGCGAGAGAGGTGTCAAAGTACACAGAGCACACAACAGTAAGGAAAATACAGAACAGAACAGGGCAACAGCAGACAGCACGATACTTACTGCCCACCACTGGGCCACCAGGGATGAGGCGCAGGCGGGAGCCTGCGGGTGGAGGCGGGCCTCGAACTCACGGGCAGCAGCAGCGGCAGTCAGGGCACCAGCAGGGTGCGCTGGGGTGGCGGGGGAGCGTCTTGGCCTGTGAACAGGTCAAAGATCGCCTAAAGTATACTAATATATTATCCAATTACAAAAGCCTTTATGTTTTATCGCTATTGAGGTTCACGGAAGATTAAAGTCATTAAATTATAAACTAAAAACCAAGGGGTCAGTGACTTTTTTTTCTGATGATTTTGATCATGGCATAGGGTCAAAAGTGGGAAGGCTGCTAAGAGGTTGAAAAGGATAAGGAAACAGGAGCTGTTGACTACCATGAGGAGGCAATGGTATATAACTTGTACTGCTGCCAACTCCGAGCTAGATTAGGGTGCCAAGCTGGCTGACAGTCATGTAGGAGGTGGGTGTATTATTCTGATTTTACGGTTGGAAGGTGGCTGACTTCTTGATCGTTTTAATGGGGAGAGATCGATAAGCCATAGGTCTGTGAGTGATTTTAGTGGGAGATTTCCTTTTGTTAGCGGGGTCTATGTACATTAAAGTTCAAAGAAAAGAGTATATTATATTATTATTATTATTATTATTAACATTTCTCTTTTAGAAAATACAACTGCTCAAATATAAATTATATAGACCAGCAGAACAACAATATGTGTCTAGTTAACACATTAGCATTTTTAAATTCAGCAATAAGCTTTTAAACCACCAGTGTCACTGTAAATAGAGGTTACCCTGCCCACAAGTAGGATTACCAGTCGACGCTATTTCCTGAAGTGTGCACTGTGCAACAGCTCTTTCACTTCCCAAGCATCTTACGACCCAGCAATCAGGTTTTTATAATTTATGTCATCAATAAAAAAGAAAAACAAACTTGGAGACATTTACCAGAATATCGTGAAAGAATTAACGATTGTTAATGAGTCGAACTACCCACAATAATTTAAATAATTCAGACAAAATGTACTTTTCTATTAAAAAAGGGTAATTATTGAAAAGATGTCATCAGTGGGCACATCATTTTTTCCTGCAAGAGTGAAACCTAAAGAAAGCACATGATATCAAATATGGACTAGACTCAAGTCCATGACAAGCATTGGCAGAGCTAACTGGTCTCACTTTGGGATGCCAAGCAGGGTGTGAAATAAGTTCCACTCTGCAGTTTCTAGGTTTTGCCTGAACAGCTCGCATGTGCTGTCAACAAGAACTTTTGTAAAAAAAAAAAAGCTTAAAAATAGGATTAGAGCCCGCCTATTAATTGCCATTAGTTACGGTTGGCTGTCACTCGACTTTCCTTCCTTCTTTTGCCTCCTGCTTACCTTCTACTTCCTGCTGGGTCTTGAAGTGTTTGTTCCCCAGTGGAGCTTTGGCCAAGTAGAGTTTCCTTTCTGCAGCTAGTGTCTTTCCACAAGCTCAAGAAGATATTTTTAAAGAATTAATATTACATGCGTTTTATAAGAGTGCATGTGTCTTCAGACCCGCCCTCCTCCCACCATCCATGGCGTTCCCCCACCCCCTTCTCCATTGTGTTGCTACTCCCTCCCTTCTCCCTCACATCTCCTTTGTGTTGCTTGCCCCCGCAACCGCCCGCTCTCCATTGCAGTGCTTTTCCCTCTCGCCTCCCCTACACCGCCCTTATGTTGCTTGGTGCCTGTGCTTCCCCTGCCCTCTGTTGTGTTGCTGTTCTCTCCCTCCTCCCTCACACCTTTGTGTTGCTTGCCACTCTGTAATCCCCCTGCTCTCTATTGCATTACTGCTCTCTTCCTCTTCCACCACACTTTCCTGGTGCTGCTTCACCCCCTCCTCCCTGGGATTCTTCCACCCTTCCCTGCATTGCTGTCCCCCCCTCATGTTCCCCATGCCCCTTTCAATCCTCCTGCCCAATCAACAATACATTAAACAAAGGCAAATAGCTTGGGCGGATTTGAGTGCTATTTGGCTTTGCTTCATTTTGTTTAGGCATTCTGAACCGCAGCGTGGACTGCTGTGCAACGTGCTTAAAGAAACAAGCATTTGCAATGCAATGGGACTCTCGTTTGCTCGAATTAGAGCTATTAGCGTTGTAAATTCCTAACTGGACTTTTCTTGCCACATAAATTGAAAATGGAAAGTAAAACAGTTGACATAAGCAAGTTGATTCAAAGCGCGATGGCTGCTATGAGAATGAGCTTGAAGGAGAGACACAAAACGAAAAAGAAGTTTGCACGCAGTCAAACGTATTGGCAAATGTGCAATTATCCATGTAATGGGGTCGATGTCCAAGGCTTTAACCAGATTGCCCCAAGGAGGGACAAACATAAAGCGTTTAGTAATGATAACAAAGGATTTTTGAAAGGCAAGCCCATGAACGAGTGATAGCGATGGGCATGTGGTGGGCGTGCTTAAAAGCCCAGATAGATCATAACAGGCCAGAGCGATTGCGCACTCGACCTAAAAAAGTGGTATAACACTGTCAACGTTGACGCATATCATAGTGCTTTTATTACTTTAATCCATGTTGTACAGCAGCCAGCGCTGCTGTGCAACATGTCTAAAAACATTGACAAAGCCAATAGATCTACAATAGGAGAAACCTGTTGGTTTTACCGCTGCTTCTTAAAGTACTTCTAACTTTTAAAATTGTATTCTTTCGAAATACTCACTCATGCTTTGGGAAGACGAAGAACAAATACACACGGATTGTAAATAACCCATCCATTTTACAGTACTGTGGCACTTTATTTCCAGTTGGTGGTACAATTGGGAATTTATATTTCGATTTCCATGTGGCTATATACTCAATAAAACAAAAAATACGATTTTAATGAGAATTCGTTTTTGAAGCTTATTTCCATCCAGGAATATTTTCTCCTAATAATAACGCCGACGTAGGTAATCTACTAAACAACTTCCCTTTTCTTGCCCAAGAATTTAAGCCTCTCTTCGTTTAGACCGGGAGCGCTCCCTGTTGCCATAGTTACTTGCCATGCATGTTCGTTTGCCGCCTAAATCGTTATAGGTTGAATTCAACAAAAGGCTGATTTTCCACTGGGTAATCTGCAGTCACTAATTAACAGAGACTCCTCTCTGAGTCCGTGGACTGCATGGACTTGTTTCCTTTTCAGGCCTGTGATGGCACGGGTGGGGCGGGGGCGCTTAATTATTGATGTTCTTCCTTGCCTAAAAGAGGGCTTCGGGCCTTTTTGTTTCATAGTTGGAACAAGGTCTTGGGCACCATTTCTACTCCACTGATGGCACAGCTTGCAGCGGGAGAGGCAGATGGAGGGAGACCCTTTTTAACAGACTGCCAACACCTCCTGGAGGTAGACCTCTCACGACTGTGGGCTCAGTAGATTGGTGCAGACGGCACAACCGATTCATGCACACACATGAACCGGAGCGGCGCGTGCACTGAAAGACAGGGCTGTAACGAAAACGAAAATACACCTGCTAACTAAGGTCCATATTTATACTACTTTTGCGTCGCATTTGCGTCATTATATTATGTAAAAGCTGCGCTAATTTACAAATTCTAATTATATTTCGTACGTTTGCGCCGATTTTGCGTAAAAAAATGACGGAAATGCGGCGCGAAAAAAAGTATAAATATTGGCCTAAATTGCTAAGCAATCACATCGGTAATGCATATTTAGCTCTAGTACTAGCCGTTGGTTCTACTCCTCTGGAACGTTATTTTAAGTGTATGTATATTATGCGTTCGGACCTGTTAACGTTGTTATTAAGTTTATTCTTGAAAACATACCCCCTTGAACGGAGGATGTGATTGAAAGAGTGGACTTCTAAAACATGGGAAGGGGTGTTTGGATTTATTCACCCATTGAGAATTATGAGATTTGCATATTTTATGCACATCATGGCCATCAAACTGACAAAGGAAACACTTAGCCCTAGTCTGAAATTGTCCCACTAATCCAAGAAGCAAAACTGGAAAGATCCAATAAATCCATTCACTGCTCATTTACCAGCGGTCGACCTGCAGGTGCGGCTCAAACCTGAGAGCTGAAGCGCCTCCTGAAAGTAAAGCCTCAAATAAGGTCGGATTCGGACAGAGCAATGCGGAGACATATGAGTGAAACTAAGCGCGCGTGCGTTTTCCACGATCGAAAGAATCGCTGTATTGCGACCTAAATATTCTAATTTAAAAATAGTTACTTGTTACCTAAGTACTACGATAACAGATGGAATTTATACAGAACGCAGGGGCACTCGCTTTATCTACCGCTGAAGGCTTACATGCTGTTCCAACCCCTACGCAGGACACAAACCTACGACTTCAATATTACAAAACTATGGCTGCACTACAAATATTTAACCCCTGAGCTCATTTTGCACACAAATCTAGAGGTGTGTATTTCTTCAAGAAATATGTATAATGTAGATTTTCCAAGTAATTTATGATGGAAAGTCTTAATTTTATTAAAGAAAGGGAGGCGAGTATTATGCTTTCTTTTCCTGCTTTATTTTAACAGCAGCCAAGAGAGAACACCAATCCCAGAGGTTTGCAAATCAGGCAACCAATGGGAGGACTAGAATAACAAGTTAGCCAATCACGCTATGCACTATAAAATATACCAATCCTGACTGCAAGCAGCCCTCTTTTTGACTGCGAGACGGTCAAGAAAATGATTTACATAAAGGTAAAGTACAACAAACTAAACATATTGCGAGAACAAATGCGAAAAAGTCTTGTATTGTGTCCATAGTAGATGAGGAGTAACACTTGAGAGGATGGTTGACAGAGGAATCCAGATGCGGAAAAGGTTGGAATGAAGGAACATTCTGAGTAGAAATGGCCTCTGATGATTTCGTTAGGAGTGGACGCTGGAACGTTGGTAGTAACTAAAAGGGTGGGAAAGTAGAACAACATTAGTATAGCAAGTGGTGGGATAATACTCGCCTCCGTGTCTTCAATAAAATTAAGACTTTCCATCATAAATTACTTGGAAAATCTACATTTTATGACAAGACTGGAGGCTCCAATTATGCTTGTTCAAATCATGTTAATTACTACAGAAGTTGCTGTATCAACAGGTTTACAATAAAATGTGTGAAAAATAAAATCATTTGACCAATCTGCTGATCTTAGAATATCCTCCAAACGAGAACCAGCCCAAAAGGCTTTTGACGCCATAGCTCCTCTAGCCGAATGGGCACCAAATTTAGAGGTATCAATGCCAGCTAATGACATTACCCATTTGACCCAGCGGGCCTAGGTGGGAGAAGATACCGGTTTGTAAGGTTTTCTGAAGTAGATTAACAGTTGGGAGGTAGAAGATGTTCTAAGGTCGGCAGTCTTCATAAATCTTCAAACAGTTTCCTACACATAGTTTTGGATAATTAGGAAAGTACGGATAGAAAACGGAAGTGATATTGGTTTTAGTATGACGAGACACATTGAATAAAACACCTGTAGGAGTAAAGTTAGGAGCTGAAATATCCAAGGCTTTAACATCTGACAAACGTTTAATATAAACCAAACAAAGTAGCATTGTTAGTTTAGCTGAAAGCATTTTTAAAGACAATAGGTTATTATCCTGCCAGGATAGGAACATTTGTAAAACAAGGTTTACATTTCATAGAGCTGTATAATTAGGAAGGGGAGGGTTGGAGAATTTTACCCCTTTCAAAAGACTGCAAATGATAGGATGTTCCCCGACGGGTTTGCCGTTTATGAAAGGATGATGGAGGGAGATGGCTGACCTATATAGATTAATGGTTCTGTAAGATTTGCCTACACTAGCCTGTGAGGCAAGGACATTTGCTATCAAACTGAGATTGCTGAAAAGGGATCACCCGCTTTTCCCAGACACCAGCTAGACCAGATGGACCAGGCTGATTTGTAAGCCTTGGCAGTGCCTGGAGCCCAGGAATTGTTGATGTAGGTTGAAGCCTCGAGTGAAATTCCTGGATAAGATGAGGAAGACCTGAAACTTTCCAGGCAGATAGTAGAAGGGATTTGTTGATTATGAGGTCGTGGGGGAGACCTTGTGGATTGAGAAGGAGAGAAGGAAAGGAGGGTACAATTACCGGGAAGTCGATTGATAGTTCGAGAAGGGGAGGGTACCACACTTGAGATTGCCAGAACGGAACAACTAGAACCACTGTGGCTTTTTGACGTCTGAGATGAGTGAGTACTCTGTTTATCATGATGAAGGGGGCAAAGGCATAGTTTACTGAATGGGGCCACTGTTGAAGAAAGGTATCGGTCGCTAAAGCTTGAGGATCTGGTCTCCAGCTGAAAAAGTGCGGAAGCTGAGTATTTAGATGGGATGCGAAGAGATCTATGTGGAAAGGACCCCATTTGCAATGAAGAGAATTGAAGACAGAAGAGTGAAGTTTCCAGTCGCTGGAATCAGAGAGATGACGCGAATACCAATCTGCTACTGAATTGAGTGAACCTGGTAAGTATTCTGTTCGAACCAAAATTTTCCGGTGCAGGCAGAATTCCCAGAAATTTTTGCCTAGTTCTGCTAGCGGTTTGGATTTGGTACCGCCTAAATGGTTGATATATTTGACTGCCGTGAGGTTGTCCATGCGTAGAAGCACAGAACAGTGGACTCTGTTTTTGGTGAAGCTTCTGATTGCAAAGGAGCCTTCAAGCATCTCTAAATAGTTGATGTGTGATGAAGACTGCTGAAGAGACCATGTGCCTCCAGTCGATATTTGACCACACCTTGCGCCCCAACCTGTTAGGCTTGCATCGGATTCTAAGACAAGATCTGGGGCTGGGGCAAAGATGGTCCTGCCGTTCCAGGCTTCTAAGTGGTCTAGCCACCATTGAAGTTCTGTACGGGATTCTAGATCGAGGGGGATAAAATCTGAAAAAGCAAGACCTTCGCGCAGATGACAGATCTTTAATCTCTGCAGAGCCCGATAGTGAAGAGGGCCTGGAAATATTGCCTGTATCGAAGAAGAAAGAAGACCTACAATCCTTGCAAGAGACCTTAGGGAGAGAGAAGTCTGCTGTAAAGATAGGGTTATCTCTGATTTGATGCTTTTTATTTTTGAATCCAGGAGTTGTAACAGACCTTGAGAGGAGTTGACTAGAAAACCTAGGAACTCTATGGTTTGTGACGGAGCAAATATCGACTTTGCGTTGTTGATTATAAAACCTAGATCTGAAAGGAGGGATATGGTGATGGACAGATGAGACTGGAGAATGGAAATGTCTTGATGCATAAGAAGGATATATAGGTTGATTATTAATCTGAAACCTTGAGACCGGAGCAGGGCTACAATAGGTTTCATTAACTTGGTAAAACACCAAGGGGCTGATGAAAGGCCGAATGGTAGGCAAGTGAATTGATAGAATTGATGTTGCCATTGAAACTGAAGATACTCTCTGTGAGAATAGTGAATGGGTACTGTTAGGTAGGCGTCCTGAAGGTCCAGGCGGACCATCCAGCCGTTCAGAAGAAGCGAGTCCCTTAGATGAAGAATTGTTTCCATCTTGAAATGTCGATAAACAACAAATTGATTGAATTGTCTGAGGTTGATGACTGGTCTGACCTTTTTGTTTTTCTTGATTACTAAAAACAAGGGGCTTATAAAACTGAATGGAAGAGGACGAGCTGGTTGGATAGCTCGTTTTCAAAGGAGATCTTGAATCTCGGAGGTGATGAGATTTGTCATCTCTTTTGCAAAAATGAGAGGAGGAAGGGGAGAAGGTTGGTAAGGAGTCTCGTAAAATTCTATTAAATAGCCTTTGACGGTATTGAGAACCCAAGGGTCTGAGGTAATCTCTGTCCATTTGTCAAGAAAAAACCTTAGGTGACCCCCAACAGAAAGATGGCCAGAAAATTGGCTTACCTGAGTTGTTATAGGACTTGCGTTGGTTCCTGCCTCTGACCCCTCTGGAACGTTGGGGGTAGAATTGCGACCGAAAGTCTTGTTGTTGGTAACTGTAAGAGCCTCTGAAGCCTTGATTTCTGAAGGACCGGCCGGTGGAGTGGCCTCTTCCTCTACCGGCCCTGGCACAAACCCGTGAGTTGAAAACCTTTTTAAGGGACTGTTGTGCTTTGTTTATTGAGGCAAAGGTGGTAACGTATTTACTTAACTCTTTGATAAACAAGTCCCCAAAGAGCAAGCCGTCGGCCTTGGATCCAGGGTCCATAGCTGCCAGATTTGCTAGCTTAGGATCTAGCTTAAGTAAGTGTCCTTTTCGACGTTCATACGTCATAGCTGAGTTTGCGTTGCCCAGTAAACAAAAGGCTCTCTGAATCCAGAGGGACAATTCCTCAGGAGCTATGGATTCGTCATTGATTCGGGCTGATTCTGCTAAATCAAAAATGCGGGCTAAGGGACCGACCAAATCAAGAACTTTATCCTGGCAGAGGGCCCAGACTCTATCTACTCCTTTGCGGGGATCTTTCCCGAATTTAGAGAAAAGGGTTAGTAAGGAGGGATCTACAGAGGGAGTGGTGGTGATGTGTAGGGGAAGGGAGGGTCTGGGACACTCAGAACGTAATTTGGCCCGTACTTGCTTATCTAGGGGAAGACGTAATTTGGCTAAAATATAGTTTGAAACATGCTCAGAAGGGAGCCATTCGGTAGAATTAGGGTGATGAATTAGACTAGGATCGAACATGGGATTGCCATCAGAATCTATCAGGGGAGAGTGAGCTTGATCAGCTGATGCTGATTTTGTCTTTTTGGGCGGAGGCCCAATCCAGAAATCTGAGGTGTTAGTGTCCTCATTGTATGTCTTAGAGTCAATGTCATCCCCATCATCGTCTGTGTCTTTGATATCCTCAATCACAATTTTATGGGTTTTGGATAAGTTTTTTGTTTTTGCTTTACTTTTTGTACCCATAGAATTATTCCCCTCCAACATAGGAGGACTGTGAGGAGCTTTGCCCTCTATCCTGAGTGAGTTTGACTCACTGTCCGTCAGTGCAGAAGAGGCGTGTGCCTGTATAGAAGTAGAAGCCTCTTCGGCTTTGCGCTTTCTGCTTTCCCCCGCAGAATGGGCTAAATGTGATTGGGAGAGACAGGAAGACACAGTATTTTGAATTTGTTTTGAAATTTTAACCATAGAAGCAGAGACTGCTTTTTTAACTGAAGACTGTATAAAATGATTTCAATTAGAAGAAAAAGCCCCTTCAGAGTTTTTATTTGTGGAGAAAAAGTCTGAGAAATCCATTTTGCTGTGGGAAAGAGCAAAAAAACAAGTAAATAAGGGGTTAAAATCTGAGGAGGAGGGCTTGAGAGAAAGGAAAAACTATGTCTCACCCAGAAGCTGCCAACCGAGAGGCAGAAACGTGAAGGCCACGCCATAATATGAAGTGGCCGAGTCGATAGATAAACCTGGTTGAACAGGCAGAGTTGGAAGTGTTGATTTTGCCCGTCAGAAGCGGCAGAGGAACTAAAGCTTGAAAAATGTTGAAGAGCGCTTTGGAATTGAAGCGCTCAGGAACGGAGCGAAGGAAGAACGCAGGTGAGTTCAGACTCGCGTCTGCCGGCGTTCACAATGGAACGTTAGCACGGCTAGGCGAGTTGGAGAAATGCCTGAGGAACGCTTCGCGCACGTTAATAAAAGGATTTAGACACTTAATCAATACAAGCACGAACACGCTTACAACAACAGATATGAATAACCATTGAAATTAATATTAAAACAGTGTAAATAGACACCAATACTGAGAATTCTTTTACCAAGCACTAAAAGATATACTTATCTTGACTGCGAGCATCAAGAAAAGAGGGCTGCTTGCAGTCAGGATTGGTATATCTTATAGTGCATAGCGTTGTGATTGGCTAACTTGTTATTCTAGTCCTCCCATTGGTTGCCTGTTTCGCAAACCTCTGGGATTGGTGTTCTCTCTTGGCTGCTGTTAAAATAAAGCAGGAAAAGTAAGCATAATAGGAGCCTCCGGTCTTTTCATAAAATTACTACTTTATAATAACAAAATATATACATAATCCTTAAATCTGTTTAACAAATTTATATTTTACTCATGGTTAAATGTATATATGTGTGTATGTGTGTGTATGTTAATGTGTGTGCATATATGTATATATAGGTATGTATATAATGTATGTATGTGTGTATGTGTGTGTATAGACATGTATATGTGTATATTATTCTATGCTGAACACGCTCATAGGTCAATGCATAGTTGCTAGATAAGTCGATAGATTAGATACTTGTGAATCTCTGTTTTCATTTTATCTGTCACAATGAGCAAAAGTTATCTTACCTATTTATCTACAAGCATTTGCTATTGAAATATTGAGGAATGATAAAATAATGTTAGAAAAGTACACAATTAAATTCACTTCAAATATTGCAAATCTTGAAAGTCTGTGTTTGTACAATACAACTTTAAATTTCACAATATTATATCCATTATGATATTCCTTAGACATAGTGAATCTATTTATTTAATACTTTGGTCAACGCCTCATTGGGGGTAGTCAGCACCATATAAATACAATTACAATTACAATTTTATACAAGGCCTCCCTGGGTGCAGAGAGCCAATAGTGATCCCCTCTGGTGTCTTCAGTGTCTAAAGATGCCTGTTTGTTCTCTTGATACGAAAAGTCAGTTACTTCTTCCTCTTCAGAAGACCGAACCAGGAAGCAGCATTCCGTGTGCCTAACCCCAGGACTAGGACTTTTTGGGCTCCAGGAGCCAAGATGGAAAAAACAAATCAGGAAGAAGTAGAAAGCTACGGGCCTGGAAGAAGAGGACAGCTGCCAGTCTTTCTCCAAATTATAAATATTAAAATAAATAAAAAAACAAGAAAGTGTAGTTTGTGGCAGGAGATCTTCAGACGAGCTTGGGAGAGGGAAGGGAATTGGAAAGAGAGCGCAGTGGTGCAGAGATGGGACAATGATGAGTGATTGGGGAAAGCAAAGACCTTCCAGACACAAATCTAACGGAGTGACATGGAGGGGTTAGTGCAGAGGGAGGATGTGCACCATTGGATCATCTGAGTAAAAACAAAAATGTTGATCTTTGGCACGAGCAAGTTCAGCAGTGGGAAGCTACACCATAGCCAATCAAAAGCAAAAGTAAAAAAGCTAGGGTCCAGGGGAGAGGTAAACACAGGAGTTTAATTGGGCAGAGTCCCTCCAGGTCTAAGACCTGATGGTAATTAACAAGCATTGGTGAAGCCAATAGCTTTAAATGCTAGATCTATTGACTTTATCATTTTTTCACATTTTGCACAGCAGTGCAAACTGCTGTGCAACATTGCTAAAACTGAAAAAAAATGACCTATGACACGTTTGTTAAGTAAGCACGGTATTTGGAGTCATTTATGTTATTCACAAAAGGAGACAGTCAATGGGAATTCTCAACCTTGAAGTGAATGAAAGTGAATTAATGCACTCTTAATTGCTCTGAGCCTTGAGCATAAAAAGGTATGTATTGTTTAGTCACGTATATTGCACTACTCTCCTGGCTTCACTGAGCTGTGCATATTGAACATGTTCTTTCAGCACATCAATCAATCAATCAAATTTCTTAAGCGCGCTACTCACCCAGTAGGGTCTCAAGGCGCTGGGGGTGTGGGGGTGTTACTGCTCGAAGAGCCATGTTTTGAGGCGCTTTCTGAAAGTTAGGAGGTCCTGGGTGTTGCGTAGGTTGGTGGGGAGGAAGTTCCAGGTTTTGGCAGCAAGGTGGGAAAAGGATCTGCCGCCGGAGGTTGTGCGTTGGATGTGGGGGACTGTTGTGAGTGTGAGGTCGGCGGAGCGGAGCTGGTGGGTCGGGATGTGGAAGTTAATTCGTTCATTGAGGTAGGCCGGTCCTGTGTCGTGGAGGGCTTTGTGAGCATGGATAAGGATTTTGAATACAATCCTTTTGTTGATGGGCAGCCAGTGTAGGGATCTGAGGTGGGCGGAGATGTGCTCATGGCAAGGGAGGTTGAGGATGAGATGTTCGGCGGCGTTCTGGGTACGTTGGAGTTTTCTCTGAAGCTTGGCTGTGGTCCCTGCGTAGAGGGTGTTGCTGTAGTCCAGTCTGCTACTGATGAGGGCGTGGGTGACCGTTCTTCTGGTTTCCATTGGAATCCACTTGTAGGTCTTGCATAGCATGGGAGGCTGTTGAAGCAGGAGGATGATATGGCGTTGATTTGCTGAGTCATGGAGAAAGATGAGTCAAGTATGATGCTGAGATTGCGTGCGTGGGTGGTGGGTGTTGGGGGTGGTCCTAGGATGGCAGGCCACCAAGTGCCATTCCATGCTGTCTGGTTGGGTCCGAAGATGATGATCTCAGTTTTCCTGAGTTCAATTTGAGGTGGCTTGCTGTCATCCAGCTAGCGATGGCGAGGAGTCCGGCGTGTAGGTTGTTCTTGGCGGTAGATGGGTTCCTCGTGAGGGAGAGGATGAGCTGGATGTCGTCGGCGTATGAAATGATGTTGAGGCCGTGGGGGCGGACGATGCTGGTGAGCGGAGCCATGTAGATATTGAAAAGGGTGGGGCTGAGTGAGGATCCTTGGGGAACCCCACAAATGGTCTTGGTGGCCTTAGACCAGAATGGAGGGAGGCGAACTCTTTGGGTTCTTTCAGAGAGGAAGGAGGTGAGACAGTCCAGGGCTTTGTGGCGAATTCTGGCATCGAAGAGGCGTGTGCGAAGGGTTTAGTGGCATACGGTGTCAAATGCTGCGGAGAGGTCTAGAAGGATGAGGGCGACGGTCTCACCCTTGTCCAATCTGGTCCTGAAGTCGTCTATGCAGGCGATGAGGGCGTTCTTGGTGCTGTGGTTTTTGGGGACTCCATACTGGTAGATGTCGAGTATGTTGTTGTCCTCCAGGAAGTGGGACAGTTGTTTGTTTTCTATCTTCTCTATGACGTTTGCGGGGAAGGGGAGTAGAGAGATAGATTGGTAGTTTGTGAGGTCTTCGGGGTCTGTTTTGGGTTTTTTGAGCAGAGCTTTGACTTCGGCGTGTTTCCAAATATCTGGGAAGGTTGCGGTCTCGAAGGAGCTGTTGATGACGGCCCGGAGTTGGGGAGAAATGATTTGGCTAGCCTGGTTGAAGAAGTGGTGGGGGCAGGGGTCTGTTGGGGAGCCTGAGTGGATGGAGCTCATGGTTGTGCTGGTTTCTTCATCGTTGGTGGGGCTCCAGGTGTTCAGCACGTTGGCGCGGCAGGGTGCTGTGGTGTTGACTGCATCGGTGGTGATGATGGTGGGTGGGGACGATATGAAGCTTTCGTGTATGTCTGCGATCTTGCGGTGGAAGTAGATAGAGAGGGAGTTGCAGAGGTCTTGAGAGTGCCGAGGGTCGATGGTGCAGGATTTGGGTTTGGTGAGTTCTTTAATGATGGTGAAAAGTTCCATGCTGTTGTGTGCATTGTTGTCTATGCGTTTTTTGTAGAAGGATCGTTTGGTGATCCGGATGGCTTACTTTTACTTTGGTAAAAGAGCTCATAAGTACAAAATTGATATTGTTGTGTAAATACTACGGTTAAAAGGCAGTTTACAGTGATTCCACAAGTCATCATGCACCAAATACCAGCGTGTCTGTGTGGACACTCAAGTCATTCTTTGTGTTTTCTGGGGAAACAAATTTTAAGTCACATCTTGCAGTCTGATAACCTTCCAATAGAGTGTGTGTACCAGCTCTGGGTGTGTTGAAGTGACATTTGCCTGCTGTGGCCTCGGTTGTGTTTTCTGTGTGTAGATAAAAGATTGAATTGCTGCTGTGTTACTGTCCCTCACTTGTATGCAAGAGAATCTATGTTATATTTGTCAACGCTATACCTGTTCTGTGACGAACTTGCACCAGACTAGTGTGGTGCACCTATTCTTTCTACACTGTATGTGGTATAACCATACACTGTTGTCCTATATCATGTACAGATTAAATGGCAGAAGCACTCGAAACACCCACTAAACTACTTACTAAGATGGAATTTGTCACCTTCAGACACATAAGATCCCTGCAAAGAATTCTGAAGCGCACAACACTTACCGGAAGCAGAACATGTCATTTTATAGATTATGTGCCGTACAGCTGTAGTCATACAAAGATATAATTGTTCAAACTTTTAACCAGTTGTGACACACATATGCCAGTAGCAAGTACGTAAAGAACAAGAGCCATCTGGACAGTATCATACCCAAAGTTGTTGTGTACACACTGCTTGCTGCCTTGGTTGTTTGGCCCATAATTCACAGGCTAGAAGAGACTAAGTGGCACATGTGGGAGTGGACAGCAAGGGTACATTGGAACAGCTGGGTTTGAGACATCGACTATGGGAAATCATAATTTTGGGTTGGCTTCCAGAACAATCCATGCCCCAGTTTAAACACTGATTTTTCTTTTAACAGGTTACTCTTCTCTGGTATTTTAGTCCAAGTGGAGATAACTGAAGACTACAGCTCCCAGATGGTATTTGCATATTTGCTCAGGACCCTGCATGAAGTGATACAATGACCCAAAAGGGCAACTACAGGACTGTGCTACAGCCAGGCACAGCAAGGACTAGAGAGAGACATGGAGGCAAATGCTGAGAGTTACCCAGGTCAGCAGTGTAGGCAAGGGAAACCAGTGGCAAAAGCACAAGTGGGCATCAGGATGGTCTAGCAAAGGTTCTCTTCATTACATTTCTGGCTCTCTTTAACACTGGTACTCTAAATCTGTTGTCTCTTCTACTCTACCAAAAATCCACTCCCTCTCACCCATTAACTGCTCTCCTGGGGAATAGCAAGAACATTCCTGAGTGCCACCATTATTGAACCGCCAAGGCAGCAAACATAGACAAAGGACAAACGCAAGTCACGATATACGGACTGTTGTTGCCTTTACTTGGTGCTATGCCAGGTTCACTATGATGTGTTATCATGTCAGACTTTATTAAGTGAACTTATAAGGGAGACGTGTATAGGCCTATGGACATTTTGACTGTGCTTCGAGTTTTTCCCATCATATTACCCCGTACAAATACAGTTCAATAACAACAACAATCAATGACATCAACAATCAATAGGAGTCAGTAATTTCTACACACTATGACCTCTCGGACATGAATAGCTACACCTTTATCTAAAAGTTAGAAAGTTTATTTCCTTATATTAACAATGCTAATGTCACATAACTCAGTCTCAAAATCAAATGATAAACATACAGAAACAATACTGGCTGACCAAACCCGCGAAAGAATCGCAATCTAATCAAAGCTTGAGCTACTTCACATTCTAAGGTTACAGTACAACTTAATAGCAAGAATAAATGCACAAACTATACCACAAACATTTAGATTCAGCAAAGGATGACATCAACTGTTATGACATATAGCGAACTTCATCCGTGAGAACCCTAACTAACATCCGATTAGAATAGCATGTTTGGGCTTCATGCAAAACAATTTAGTCTCACAAATTTGGAAAAACATCTAACTCTGGCTCTATCAAAATAGCGGTTGGTACCTAGAAACAAAAGCAAATAGACATACCAGTCAATAACATTATCTTTATACCTGTCCTCAATTTGGTTCAGCAAGCTGTGACAGTCTTTGTCAATGGGACATCAGTTCGGTCAGCAAGACATCAGGATTCAGCATCAAAGTTTAGGAAAAGCAATGTCTCTCCAATCAGTTCGGAAAAGAAGAATAACTCAACGTTCAGAAAGGAAAGGAGAATGGCGTGAATGGCTTTTTTCCTCTCAGTGCAGTCCGGCTAAGTTACATTTCCTAAAACGACTTCTCAAGCCTTCATTGGTCAAAGAATCACATGTTTACATTTAGTCCAATGAAACTAAAACACTTAGGCCCATATTTATACTTTTTGATGAAAATCAGCAGATTTACGTCAAAAAGATTACCGCCGGTTAATGCCTTTCCAAAGCGCCAGCCAGGTGCCTTATTTATGGAATCACATTAGCCGGCGCTGCGGTCCAGTTTGCGTCAAATTAAATGACTCAAACCAGGCAGCGGAGGCGTAGGGAAGAATGTGGGTTGTGTGTCAAAGAATGGTACAAGTCAGGTTAGAGTAAAAAATATTGACTCTAACCTGACTTGTGCCATTTTGTGACACACAACACCCATGGAAATGACTCCTGTCTTAGGAAAGACAGGAGTCATGCCCCCCTGCCCAATGGCCATGCCCAGGGGACTTTAGTCCCCTGGGCATGGCCATTGGGCACAGTGGCATGTGTGGGGGCCCATGTTAGGCCCCCTATGCCACTTAAAATAAATAAAAAAAAATACTTACCTGCACTTACCATAGATGGGTCCCCCCATCCATGGGTGTCCTCCAGGGGTGGGCTAGGGTGGCAGGGGGTGTCCCTTGGTGAAGGGAGGGGCACCTGTGGACTGCTTCCATGGTCTTCCACCATGGAAAAGAGTCCACAGGCCCCTTAACGCCTGCACTGACCCAGGCGTTAATTTTGTACACACATCGGGATTTACGTCATTTTCCGGCTATGCCTCCCAGCTGTGTGCCATTTTTGCCCGGTTGGATAAATATGGCGCACGGGTGTTTAAGTCATTTTTTGACGGGAACGCCTACCTTGCATGTCATTCACGCAAAGCGGGTTCACGCATCCAGAAAATGCTGCACACTGAGAAATTTTGGCATTCGCGGGGTCGGGCGTCAAAGTATAAATATGGTCTTAGTGTTGCGCTTAATTTGCGTAAAATAAATGATGCAAATCCGGCGCAAGCAGAGTATAAATATGCCCCTCAATCTAAAGTTTTACTACTACATAGTTCACATGTTGATGATTGGTTCCTCTTCTGTTCCCATCGTTCGGCTTGTCAGGTATCAATATTGCTGCAACTTATTCTCCAGTCAGTGCATCCATTGTTTTTTCCTGGGAAGGTCAGTCTTACACACACTACACTAAACATTGTTTCACTAGCAAGTACAGCATCTTCTAGCATGCAGTTTCTCATGAGAAAGAACTTCAGCTACGGGCACTAGGTCAGCACAGTGGACAATTGCAATTTAATTCTCTATGCACCCATTTTATAAGTCACCCGAAAATGCAGCTTGACATGAGGCCATACAACTAGGCCCAAGACCTTGCTAAGTTAAGACCTACAATTAATAAAGCTAATACATAATGCGTAGCCTTTAATTAGACATATTACTACATTAATCAAACATAAGCTCAACACTTAATGTTAATAAGCCATTAATAAGTACACTACATGAACATTGAGGGCCAGTCTAGTGGGTGCATCATTAAATGCATGCATGATTTTCTCTGTTAATACATTTTCTACGCAAATCCAACACTCAAAATACATGAATATTCATTATTAAAGTTCAGCATTAACAATCCCTCCTCTGATGACTGAAGATGTCATCACACTTACATCTCCCCACCCAAATTTTTGCTTCAGCTAAAATTTTGTCATTTCAATCCCTCTTAATATTCGTTCCCTTTTTGAATTTTCCCTAAACAAATTATTCCTTTTCATTTCTTCCCTCCTCTGATCATTTTTCACTTTCTTCAATTTAATCATCCTACACAATTTACATATTACCCATGCTCTAATTATGCAAATCAAAATGACCAATATCCCTTGTATCATTTTCAATATTAACCCTTTCCCAATGTTGCTGGGCTAATTTCCCACTGAAGCAAATCCTTTGCCAACTTTCTCCCAAACACCTGGTTCTTTCAATTCTTTCAAATCAGCACTTTTATTAGTCAGATTAGTAATTAAGCTTCAATTTTGTTTGCAGTTATAAGGAATATATGAGCAGCAATGCTTTGAATTAAGCATTTTGCAGACTCCGCCATCTTTTGCTAAAAGAATATCTAAAGCAAGGCGGTTCAGAAAAATCAGAGCTCTTTCGGCAGCCAATTCTGTATCTATCGGGATCATGGCTTTTGAAAAATTTGTCAGCATGTTATCCACAATAGTAGACAACTTTCAGATCTTTATAGAATTCAGAACAACTCCTGCAGAAGGAATCATTGCTCCAAATATATCTACCAGTGTACCAGAAGGAGACTCCCCCCTTTCTTTACTATGATATAATTCTGTCAATTTTGGAAATCTTTTCAAGTCCTCAAGTTGAAATATCTTTGGGAAAACTATCTCCAAGTAACATATGCCATACAATCTTCTTGGAAGACGGTAATAAGCATTAGGTCCACAAATGTAACATATACCAGGAATCGCTGGATCCTGTCTATTCAACAAAAATGTCCATTTACTCTGAAACAAAAGCACATGTCTACATTCACTCGTCCCCACAAACAAAGTGTCAGTACTAGATTTAGGTCTATATACACAAGGCTTCCCTACATGTTGCACATCTAAAGCTAAGTTCCCTTGTGTCTTTATTTCACTAAAAGCATAATCATTTCTAAATGTATTTTTCTCTAAGCCCTTTTCTAACTTCTCCTTTAATGCCTTTCTCCTGTTATCTGTCTGATCTAATATATGTGCCGGAATATATGTGATTCATTGGTACATGCTTCTTTCTCTACACATACAAAGAAAAAGAATGCCTTGAGGGGAAGGTTAGATCTTCCCCCTATAATTCGGCATTTTAAATGTAATAATTGCATGGCATGCAACTATAAAGAGAAGAGCAAGAACATCGAAGTGAATGTTAAAATACATCCACAGCTCCGCTTCTCAAATTGCAATGCAAGAAATGTATTATATTGCATTAAATTTCCTTGTTGGATGAGGTATATAGGTCAGACAACACAACCAGTCAAAGCACGTATTCTACAACATATGTCAAGGATTAGGTGTCAAGTACGAAGTGCACCATTGGTTGACCATTATATAGATAAAGGACATAGAGATGAAGGGATAAGATGGTCAATTCTTTATGTAGCTGAAAAAACACAAACAGCAAGTGACTGTATATCCACTTTAGACAGTATGGAGGCACGATTGATAGAAAAATGTGGTACAGCCCGGAGTGGATTGAATGACCTCAATGAAATGTGGTCTTTAATCAAAATGTAATAATCATAATGTATTTCAGTTTGAGTCCATCTCTTGAACTGTGTCAAAATTAATGGGTTCCTCTCACCACCTTTCTCATAATTGTGACACTATAGTATGAGGTTGGTGATTTATGTACCTTCCCCCTGTGTAAACTTCTATATATTTATTCAAAACAGTAGATCAAAATATATGGGCAGACTATGTAAACATAGGCTAAGATGGCCACCACATTAAGCAGTAGTATGGTGGGCCATATATATAAAAATTGCTTGCCCTTGGTCTCCGCTTATGTTCCAGTTAAATGCTATTAAACGCGCTGTCTGAAATAGATGAGCGCAATCAAATGAAGCTGTCTTTTTGTATAACATCTGAGCCCTTAATGCCATGTCTGTTATAGACGCGGTACGCCTCATATAAAAAGGTGTTTGTCCTTCGTCTCTTTCCATAAATGCGCTGTGTGAAATAGACGCGCGTAATTGAGAGACAAGCTATTCTTTCTTGTAACGGCTAACAACGGAGCTCTAAATGCGGCATCTGTAGCAGACGCGCTTTTTAAATCATCGAGCTGGCAGCCTTTTGAGCAAGTATAACGTGGTAAGTGGATTAGTGGAATTGCTGACTTAGCCGGCATTTCAGAAATACAGGGTGTTTCTTAACCATTGTAATGATATTTACAGGAACAGATAACTTTACTCTAGGGTTTTGAGGCTGATCCGGATAAAAGATTTAACCGGAGCAATAGCTTTTGCCATTATGTCATCGTGATGTTAAGGTCAGTTTCTTTGGTGCACATGGGTAATACAACTTGACACACATATGTGGTGGTACTTTGATTTGGAAAA
The DNA here is from genome assembly GCF_031143425.1 of Pleurodeles waltl. Classification (NCBI taxonomy): domain Eukaryota; kingdom Metazoa; phylum Chordata; class Amphibia; order Caudata; family Salamandridae; genus Pleurodeles; species Pleurodeles waltl. Next base: position 375,022,365 of record NC_090442.1, read on the forward strand.
CAATGGTTGTTGGATGAAAATCTATATATTGATTCTCTCTGGATTAACCATAATAAGATGTCCCATTGATTTTTAATGAAGAGGAAATGAATTGGGCACGTTTCACTCTTCGTTTCACCTTTGGCTGCTTCTGTGCACTAGTGTGGCTGGATATAGGGATATAGGATCTAATTAAGTGAACACATGATATATATATATATATATATATATATATATATATATATATATATATATATATATATATATATAATATTTATATTTTGGTGAACAGGGTTCATGTGTATCCCTGGTAGTAATGAATGGTTCATAATTTTGACTAGTGATTAACATATTGTAAATATTGTATATATAGGCACTGTTTTTGATGTCTTGAGGAGGCCAGAAGTAGAAAAGGGTGAAACACGTCAACTACAATGTTTGGAAGAATGTTTGCTGGAATTTTAGAATAAATGGGATTATGAAAACAGGAATGTATTGCAGATAAACACCAGCAAGAAAGGACTTCTTGATGGACAATACAAAAAACTACATGACCTCCTATTACAAGACTGTTTGCCATATAATGGCATAGCAGCTTATATATTGAATGATTTCAGTGCAGAAAAGAATTTCCAAATATTGCTTTTTACATTTCATGTTTGATGACTTTTCTTTGTAAAGAGTAATTGTCTTTCGTTGTTGTATATAATACATATAAATTTTGGTTTTGTTATATGTTAAGTGTTGTATATATCTCATGAGAGCGAGACAAGGAGACACAAAAAACAAATAAAGAGATAGGATTTGCTAAGAAAGAAATAATTTTCAGTGACTAATTAATGTTTTCACTTAAGAGAGTTTTTCCTTCATATTTATCCCCCCTGTATATCTTCTTGTTTGCATTGTTGGCCCTGGTACAGTGGGGTTATAGGGCTTCCCCTACAGTTTAGACATTTCAGATTTGTGACGCATAAATTTTCGTCCTTTGTGATTTCAAGGTACCATTCATCTATTCCACTAGGCCTGATGCTTCAGGGTGGTAACTACAATGCAACTTCTGCTCAATGTTCAATGCAGCACACAATAATTTAATTACTTCATTGTTGAAGTGACTTTCCCTATCTGATTCTAAAGAGATTGGAAACCCAAAACGTGGTATCAGTTCCCTAAGCAGAATTTGTGCTACTGTTAGGCAGTCATTTCTTTGTGTAAGGTATGCTTCAATCCAATGACTAAAGATGCAGACAATCACCAACGCATATCTCAAACCTCCACACGCAGGCATCTCAATAAAATCCATTTGCATTCTGCTGAATGGACCTCCTGCTCTTCCAATGTGGCTCAAATTGACCACTGTCCCTTTTCCCGCGTTCATTTGTTGACAAATGACGCAACAATGGAAAACTGCTTCAGCAACTTGTCTAAGCCTCGGATTAAACAAATTCTGCTTAAAAGTGCAAATCATGGCATCCCTTCCAACATGTGCTTGACCATGATAATACCTTGACATTTGAGATAACAAGCTGTTCGGTAAAACCAATTGACCTTCTTCTGAAACCCACAATTCATCCTGTCGCTATACACATTGTATTTTGCTCCATGATCGTTTTTTCTCCCTGTCCACATTATTCTGCAGTGTTCTCAATTCTTGCAATGTATCTATGTCATGCAATGCAAAACTTGGACATGTTTCATCTTCTTCAGGTAACAATTCCCACTTATCTTCAAAGATATACAGTTCAGTGCGCAAAACCTTACAACTTGATCTGCATATCCATTTCCCATTGTCACAAAATCTTGAGATTTCACATGTGCACTGCATGTCACCATAGCAATCTTTTTAGGCAGCTGGATAGCTTGCAACAATTCTTTAATTCTCTCACCATCTCTCACTAGGGAACCAGAAGAGGTCATGAAACCTCTATTTGCCCACAACTGGCCAAAATCATGAACTATTCCAAATCCATACTGGCTATCCATATGGATGGTAACTTTAACCTGAGCAGAAACATGGCACGCTCAAGTGAGGGCTACCAGTTCCACTGCTTGTGCAGAATATACTCCTTGAAGCCAGGATGCTTCCAGTGTACCAGCAATTGTGCACACAGCATATGCTGCTCTCAGTACTCCTGTGTTGTCTCTTAGACAGGAACCATCAACAAAGATAATTTGGTCATTTTCTTCCAATCGGGTGTCTCTAATATTAGGTCTCGGTTTTGTGCACAGATCAGTTACTTCAAAACAATCATGCTCAATGTTTTCCAATTGTTCAACTTCAACATTTTCATTAGGAAAAGCTCCTGTGTCAACCCAGAATGAAACCTTGTGACCGGTTACCTTTCCCTTCACATATGGGCCCTTCTGATCTACTCTACTAGAGAAGCTGCAAGCACACATTCCTCTTCAGTGGAGCTCTCGCTCACCCAATCATCGTTTATTCCATTTTCACTGTGTAACGTGAATTGGTGAAGTGTGGTATTACTTTGGTTAAATTTCTGACCTGTGACCATTTGAGGAAGCATCATCTGCTGCTGTTCCATAGGGGCTTCAGGTATTTTAATTTGCTGTTGAGTACCATTTGAACCTGCTGTTGCATGGGCTGCAACTGTGTCATTTGTACATGTGGCATTTGCACCTGCTGCATGCGTTTAACATTTTTCATTTGATTCACATTACTATGAAAATTTAGATTATGACCTCTCGTTATCAGTGCTGTCATGTTTTGGAACAAATTGATGTCATATGTTTGCAGAGTAACACCTTCCTGTACCATCATCAGACACTCCAGCTTCCAATGTTCGACCGCTCCGCAAGTGTAACAAGGCAACACTCTCTTCATTCCCTGCACATCATTCTGAACCACTACAGTACTCAAATCAGGGCTACGGTTTCCATTTCCTCTGCGAGCTCTACCTCTCATCTGATTTTGTAATAACACATTTTCCTGCTGCTGCTATTGCTGTAGAAAATGTCCCTGAATCCCTGTTTGTGCTGCTTTAATCTGCATCACCATCCCTTTTTCCTTCAACTCTCTCTGCTTCAGCTCAATTTTGTCACTGCAGTACTTTGCATACTGCAACACCTCATCAAGTGGCTTTGCTTGCCAGCAAATCAAATGGCTCTTAATCATCTGTCTAATTTCAGGTCTCAATCTTTCCATATTCTGAACACAAAGTGAATCATGTCTTTCAGCTCAATCGTTTCTGTACCACTGAATTGTTGCTTAAATGCCTGCAACAATCTCTCATAATACGCATGTATTGACTCTTTCGCTTCCTGAGCTGTCCTGTCTATTCTCTGCCAGTCAATGTTTCTGGGCGAAATTCTGGTCCTCAAAAATTCAATCACTTTGTAGTAATATTTCATTACCTCAGGAGATGGCGCACCTGTAGTAGGATCTCTTTCTGGTTCTTTCGTCTGCCAATCTATACTCCTCTTACATTCCATCCACTAATCAGCTGGGATTACTATCTCTAATACAGTGTTCAAGTCCTCCCACAGGCATTTTGCGTAAGCTTTGTCTTCTCTGTTTCTATGCCGTACTTCTCTGCCAGGTCTGCTAACTTTTGATGCACATTGCTCACTTCCCTCATAATTGTCGGGCACAGATATCTCAGTTCTGCTTCTTTATAGGACTCCAATCTATTCATGCCCGTAGTTCCTTCAATAAGCTCACCCGCCACCATTCCTAGTCTCATGTAGTTCAAGTACTCCTCTCCCCTAGGAGCACTGTGCTTGGTTTTCAGCTTGTCTAGCCATTCAGTCAATTGTTGGGCAGTCAGACCTTGCAACAAAATATTGCTGGCCTTGGCACGTGGCACTTGTACCGCTGTATTTGGGGACTGTGGTGTCAGTAATTTCAGACTCTGAATAATGTTCGACCCAATGACAGTACCTAAAGGAACTCCAAATGGACGAAGGTCTAGCAATGATCTCAATCCGTCAAAGGTCTGTCCCTTAGGAGAGATTACTTGAATATTCTCATTAAGTCCTCCCCTCATTGAATTCTGACTACAGGTAAAGTAACACAATTGCTTCAGAAACTTTACAGATTTTTCGCTGACGGCGTTTTGCTCTAGCAGCTACTCCTTCTTTCTCAGTTTCCCAGATTCTCAAGCAAAATTCGACCAACAAATTTCACTCTCAACTGAGCAGTGGTTCTGTCCTAATGCACATAGGACTCGCCAGATCTCAGTCGAAAAATTCTTTCACTCACTTTGACTCCCACTCTGACTTGTCGATCATGCTCAATCGACCTATTAAACCAGACAAATTACAACAAAAACCAAGTGTCTCATACACTTTCAGTATAGTCCGGAGTCTTAGACCACGCAGGGTCCGTACACCAACAACCATGTGGACAATATTTTAGCACAAAGCGCTACACATATGTGAAGTTCAACAACTTCCCTACTTTCACACTTTGGAGTACGCTCACTGCTTCTACAACTTCATTTGGAGTACGCAAACTCCCTAAACGCTCACACACATCACAATTTACCTGTGATTTGCACAAATTGTGCAAGCGCAAAACCTACTTCATTCACACCATCACTAGAACGCAAAGAACATTCTCAAACAATCATTGACAAGCTTCAAGATTCTTGGAAAGTCATTTTAAGTGCTTAGGGGCACATTTTCTTTCTACTTAGTATCATCAAATCTGAAAAATCCAAAATTTCACCAATTTCACCAGCCTACGAATTACTGAGCTTTTTCTAGGAGACTAACTCTTACCCTACTACCATCTCTTGGAATACCTGTTATTTCTCGCTTACTACCTCTAGGACAAAATACTCTTCCTTCTCTCTCTGGACTGTATGATGAGCTCTTAAGGAGGCAAACCATGTACCGGGCCTCTATGATGGGCTCTTAAGGAGACAAAGCATGTACCAGGCCTCTATGATGGGCTTTTAAGGAGACAAACCATCAATCTCTGCTACCATCTCTGTTAGCGCGTCAGACCTTATTAAGTGAACTTACAAGGGAGACGTGTATAGGCCGATGGTCCTTTTGACTGCGCTTCAGGTTTTTCCCACCATATTATCCCGTACTAATAGAATTCAATAACAACAACAATCAATGTCATCAACAATCAATAGGAGTCAGTAATCTCCACACACCATGACCTCTCGGCCATGAATAACTACACCTTTATATAAAAGTTAGAATGTTTATTTCCCTATATTAGCAATGCTAATTTCATGTAACTCAATCTCAAAATTAAATGATAAACATACAGAAACAATACTGGCTGACCAAAGCAGCGAAAGAATCGCAATCTAATCAAAGCTTGAGCTACTACACATTCTAAGGTTACAGTACAAATTAACAGCCAGAATTACTGCACAAACGATATAACATACATCTAGATTCAGCAAAGAAAATACATCAACTGTTATTACATGTAGCAAACTTCATCCGTGAGAACCATAACTAACATCAGATTCGAATAGCATGTTTGGGCTTCATGCAAAGCAATTTAGACATAAAAGTCAGTAACATTGTCTTTGTACCTGTCCTCAATATGGTTCAGCAAGCTGTGACAGTCTTCATCAACGGGGCATCAGTTCGGTCAGCAAGACATCAGGATTCAGCATCAAAGTTTAGAAAAAGCAATGTCTCTTCAATCAATTCGGAAAAGAATAATAACTCAATGTTCAGAAAGGAAAGGAGAATGGCATGGAATGGCTTTTTTCCTCTCGGTGCAGTCCGGCCAAGTTAGATTTCCTAAAACTACTTCTCAAGCCTTCATTGGTCAAAGAATCACATGCTTACATTTAGTCAAATGAAACTAAAACACTTAGGCCCATATTTATACTTTTTTTGCACCACATATGCGTAATTTTTTAACGCAAAAGGGGCGCAAAATTACGAAATACAATTGTATTTTGTACGTTTGAGCCGCTTTTGCATAAAAAAATAACGCAAATACAGTGCAAAAAAAGTATAAATATGGGCCTTAATCTAAAGTTTTACTACTACATGGCTCACATGTCGATGATTGGTTCCTCTTCTCCTGTTCCCATAGTTCGGCTTGTCAGGTATCTATAATGTTGCAACTTGTACTCCAGTCAGTGCATCCATTTTCTTTTCCTGGGATGGTCAGTCTTACACATAGTACATTAAACATTGTTTCATTAGTCAGTGCAGCATCTTCTAGCAAGCAGTTTCTCATGAGAAAGAACTTCAGCTACGAGCACTTGGTCAGCACAGTAGAAAATCACAATTTAATTTTCTATGCATCCATTTTATAAATCACCAGGAAATGCAGCTTGACATGAGGCCGTGCAACTAGGCCCAAGACCTTGCCAAGTTAAGGCCTACAATGAATAAAGCTAAAACATAATGAGTAAACTTTAATATGACATATTAGTACATTATTCAAACATAAGCTCAACAATTTATATTAATAACCCATTAATAAGTACACTTTGTGAACATTGACGGACTCTCTGAGTGGCGCACCTTTAAATGCGTGCATTATTTTCTCTATGTTAATACATTTTCTACGCAAACCCAACACTCAAAATATATGAATACTCATTATTAAAGTTCAGCGTTAACAGATGGGAGCCTTCCTCTAGATCCCAGGACTTTCTTTCTTACTGAAAGAAGCTCAGTAAATGCACTCTGTTTCCTACAATACCTAAAAAAGTGTATCAATTTTTTGAATATTTAGATATAATATATGGGATGCCGTCACAGTAAAAAAATCTACACCTCTCAATCTTTTATTAATGAATTAGTGTGCACCCCAAATTCTTTCCACACTCTTCCTTCTGTAGTTTACCGTTATAACTCACATTCTAATACGGCTGCCAAATAGACCCTAGCAGCAGGAGACTCAAAGGAATCCGGTTTGTGACATCTATTTGTAGTGTTGACTAAAGGAACTTGGCAGAAGCAGGGGCAAGTGAAATCTTCATTCCCACTTCTAAAAACATGGCCATTCCAGTGAAGTGTGTAACACAAGGGAGGAGGGTGGGGAAGACATCGAGGGTGGGGAGGGGCATGAAGTAGGGGGTTGTGTAAAATGACAGGAAGGAGGGTTGGCAGAGGATTTGAAAACAGCCAACCGGAGGTGATATTGGGAGGGTGACACTATGGAGGGGGTAGCTACACAGAGAGAGGGAATAGGGTAGGGATGAAACAAACATACCTACTATGTATGCTTGTAAATAAAAAAAGAGTATCTGCATGAGCCTTTTGGGCAGTAGAAAGGCACTGGCCACAAGAATCAGTACTTCGTTCAAGCTCCATGGCACAGACAAGTCCAGGAGGAGGAAGCCAGAGGCCAGGGGGAGTTCTGTTCAATGGGAAGTAGAGACAAGTTATGGGTGGGCTCTAAAGCCCTTTTAAGATTTTATTTAATTTCTAAGAGATTTCACTGGCACAGCACTGGATAAAAACAGACATTGAAACAGGTCCCTATTGGACCTTATTTTCATGTCCTTAACTTTGCAGGCAAAAACATGAATCGATTTCTGAACAATGAAAGTAAAATATGAAAAGGTAATCCATTTCAGAGGTTTAATTTCAGTTTATAATCCACATATTCTTCTTATTTTTTAATTCCCTTACAATGTTTGCTAATTCTAGGATGGTGTTAATCTGTGTTTTTTTTCATGCAGCATACTACTGTTGCATAGCCTGTATGTTGAATGGAGTCCTTCTGGGTGTTTATAATGGGCCACGGTTGAGAACTGGAGGTGTGTCGGAAAGTCTGTTTCTCATAGTTTCTCAGTGCCTATCAGTAGTTGAGAAAGTTGTTCATTCAATCATTGGTCTCCCTACAGAGGGCACAAAGCAGTGGTTATGTGTTCCAGGTGCAATTGTGATTCTCTGTAAATTGGTGTGAAGGAGGTGCACAGTTAACAAAATATTGACAAGGGCAAAATAAAAAGAAATGCACTGCTTACAGGTGAGTGGGTGCATTGTATGGTTAGAGATGGTGAAGTGAAGGTAATGCAAGAAAGTGCATTCAGAAGAGAGTGAAAAGAGGGTGGTGAAGGGTTAAGAGATGGGGATAAAATTTGCAAATGGAGGATATGTCGAGAGAAAAGAGTGCACCTGTCTAACATAGAGTAAACATAATGGGAGTGATTATTATACTCTGAAGACCACTACCCTTTTCACAGACCCAAGTAATGTTTAATTCACAGTCTTATAATTTCGATTAATTATTTTCAACAAAACCATTGTTGTCATTTTTTATATACCTTAACCAGCTAACAACCACTTACAAAGTCAATAGTCCTGGCTGATATTAGGTGTATGCTAGTTGTTTTGTTGTATTTCTGGATGCAATAACAGAAATTTCAGAGAGGCACCAAAAAAAACAGGTTTGGTGGTACAGTTTGGAAATCACAAAATGTAGTTTAACTCTTTAAGCGATACTCATAATTACATTGGCCACATCCCTTTTAGAGTCCCCAACTTGTTTCATCCCACTTAATGACCAGGGTAAACAAAGAATAGAGAGAATAGTCCCCAGTAAAAGCAGGGAACTGAGCTTGACAAAAAATAATTTATTCACAAGTTGACTACGTGTAGTACTGTATACAGTAATCTACAACAGAAAGTTGGAGCTGTCCATAGAGAAACCACAAAAAGGTGCTTAAACACAGTTATTTATTAACTACGTCTGATCACAGCAAGCCTCTGACCATTAGCTTTATGCACTATTACCAATCCCACCAACCTCAACTAAGTCTACTACAGGGGATGACATTCCCATTACCACCATCATCTTGATTTTAATGTTGAGATGAGTATGGGGACACAGCTTGGCAATGGCGCTTTAAAATTGTCCCTGGTTAATACCTTCTTGCTTCTTACAGGGCATGTCTTGTGAGCCCCATGAGTGCATTGGTCCGGGAAATGCTTTGAAACAATATCTGCTATGTTTGTCATGATCAGGACTGTACTTTCATCACTGGGAGCTATCCTATCCTGGTATGCAAGCATTTAAAGGCAAGGAAAAGACAACCACTGTCTCCCAGTTGCTATGGAACTCTGACTTGACACAAAATGACAGGCTGCTACCGAAACCTTCTTCTGCTGCCAGAGGACTATACTGTGTGACAAGAAAGGGGAAATCCCGACCGCAGCAACAATGAGTAGCACTCTAAATGGACAGGTAACACAAGACCATGTATGAAAGACTGGAAAGACAAGGCCATGTTTGAAAGGATGAGACTACCCTGTTTTGGGCAATCATACACATAATCAAATAGTGTAAAAAACACCTAAGATGATTCTTGCCTGAGTGCCCCCACAGTAACACTTCCCCTTAGTTAAAGTACAGGATTCCTGTAGTAGTGTGGACGTTAATGCCCCAATCTAGAGCCCTGGGCAGGTGGGGGGCTTTATGATCCATTGCAACCAGTACCATTAGAAGAACCCTGTTACGCAGTCCACTTTCAATGTTTAAAATTGTGTTTTGTTGAGTTAATAAAGAACTAATGTGTCTGTTGGTTGACTGTTGCAATCTGAGTTTATGCCTTCCACACTACCTCCCTGAGAAGCCTTTGTTGATACAGTTGGGCTGGCCCAAGGAAACAAGAGGCAAATGGCCCAACCAGCACAGTTATGGCCCAGTTGCCTCTGTCTGGTCTGTGCCCCCCTCCAACTGCGGTCTGACAAGTGTCCTTCCTGAAGCAGGAGAGTTGTTGGTTCAATGACGGAGGCTTGAAATTTCCACATTCACAAGAGGAGGCTAGGTATTTCCATATGTCATCTTATCACGATGGGTAGAGAGGCAGCTGCTGCAAACGTGTGTGCTTTCAGTTCCCAGCAGCAGGATTTGTGGTAACATCATTTTTGGAGGTGATGATGTCATGAGGTTATTTTAGCTTTTTACATGGGCACATTATTTAGCTCTAGGCCTAAAGCCCGTGCCCTTTTACCTAGTTACAGTTTGCTTTTATTTCTTTTATTGTTTCAGCAAGGCTTCATTTTAGTGGAGAAGTTGTTTATCCCTTTTATCAGTTGTCCTTCCTTGCAGAACCTGTTATTCATTTTTTTACACAACATTTTCATCCTGTGCTCAACCCAAGGTTGCACACAATGTTTACCAGGTATTTCCAGTCCAAAGGGTACATTGTCTACCCTACAAAGAAACATATGTGTTCTCACATCAGGGCAGTTCTTAGAACAACAAATATGTTATTATAAAACATCACTCTGCTCACAACATCTTAGAAGGTCCATTTCAGCCAGTTTGCCATTTTATTCTGCACGGTATTCGCAGCTTCTGCAGAAACCTTTTGATTCCTCTTAGTCTATGTGGGAGGACTCTCAGCAGACTAATAGAACTCTTCTTTAACCCTGCACAGGTATTGGGGTTGGTCTTCCTGCCTGGGACAAGAAGGACAGAACAGGGCTGCCACTGCTGCTTGCTCTCATGTAGAAACTTAGTAGTGTAGGTAGGAATGTTAGGCACACTATTGTGATTATATGGTGAGACTCTTCTTGTGTTTCACTCTTTAGGTCACCGCTGCAATAATGCTGTGCTTCATTATCCTCATAATCCTAATTCATGCCTTTTTACATAGAATGCAGTTCCTTCAATAAAACATATTGAACCAGGATTCTGCTTCTGCCTTGTCTTTGCATGCATGGGACTTATATAACTGAGAGAAAGGGATATGATATGTTCCACTACAGCTTCTCTGAGGAGTCTGAGTGTCATGAGAAAGGCTGCCACAAATCACTTCTACCTCTGGTACTTGTGAGGTTCTGCTAGTTAGCTGGAAAGGGTTAGGCTGACAGCTGTCACACAGCGTGGGATCAGACTCTTATCTGAGTCTTGTTACCATAACGACAATTAAGGACAGGTAACTGTACTGAGCCTCTGTCATTCAGCTGTGGCTGTGATCTCAAAGTTTGGTGATTGTGTAGTCATGGGCAGAGGGGTGCAAACTGGAATCTTCTTCTTCATCATGGTCCCCTTCATCTAACTGTGTGCTCTAAAAGCACTATAAGAAGAAGTGGAGTCATCCACATGGAAAAATGGGTGCTTTAAGTGCTGACTTATCACAAGCCATGATGGCAGGGAATCCTCACAGTCCATGGGTACTGGTACTGCAGAGAATGCTTAAGCAGAGGTGAGCAGTCTGGTTGTCTAGTCCAAAAGGCTAAATGTAAGAAACTGAATTATTTTTGGAGGGAGTGATTACCCACCACATGCAATAATCACCACCTTTGTCTGGGTGAACCCTCAAAGTCCCTAAATGAACCTGAGCTCAACCATTTGGTAGCTATTGCACACAACAAACAGGCTTAACTTAGGGTAAAGTGTAAAGTTTTTATGCAGATAAAAACAATAATAAAATAGAAATGCAAAATAATAAAAATCCCATACGGAATTTGAAAAATTGAGTGACACTTAATAAATAAAATTACCCCAAAATAACAAAAATCAAATAAGGGCAATCGGCGATATGAACTTTAAAGTGTTAAGTAGGAATAGCACTGAGAAACATAAAGTAAACCAGGACGTAGGCACTTTTTGATGTTGATGCTGATCGCAATGGTGTGAGGGTCAGATACACCAACCAGGTTCATGCTGGTCAAAGATTTTACCTTCTGACATTAGTCCTATAAGGCTCAATCCACCACAGGAGCACACTTCTAACCCTTCTGCCCCCATAACGGAAAGCACTTACAGAGTGCCTGGCAGAGGTCAACAGCAGTGTCTAGTCCAGGTCCAGTTGCCACTGATCAGCTGGGTAGTTGCAGGAAAGGTCCTCTTGTAGCTTGTTGTGGCTCTGTATCCTTAACAGGAGGTTAGCAGACTGACCCTTGGAGTACACTCCTTTGTCCTGGTTGCCATAGGGAGCCAGTTCAGTCCTCTTCCATTCTTCCTCAGGTCCAAGAGTGTTCTGAAGCGTGTTCCTGGAGGGGCCACGTTTCTGCTAGGCACAAACTATTTGGTGGAATGACTCCTGGGCATGCCCTAACCAACAGGGTTAAAGTTGACAGGGCCAACCCTACCCACCTTTATCATTTTTAAGGAGGTGAAAGTCTTCGGCTGCACTAACCTTGGGATCTGTGGGCTGGGTGTGACTGTCTGGAGTGTACTGTGGTAATCCTAGTGACCACCCACATCTAACGCTAAAGTCCAATTTGGGGAAGCCACTGTACGACTCAATAAACCTAGAGAAGGAAGTCTGCTAGAACAAAAGTATGTTATTTCAGGTATCAGGCATTGGATACACAAGAATTATTTTGACGTCCTGTTTTCCCACAGTGTGATATGTAAAACCTAGAGACAGATGTCTAGTCAAATCGGATCCTTCAGCGGCCAGACAGTGGATATACAAGAACTATCTTGGCATCTTGTTCTTTGTCCTCAAGTGTGCCCAAAAGTTTTATATGTAAACACAACAGACCTGTCAAGCCAGTTTTGACATGCAAACAGGATTTGAAACAGTAGAGTAAAAAAGGATGCTCACAGCCCCACCCTGCATCTTCTGGGGGTTCAGGGGATGCATATCATGCCTTTTCACTCCTTTTCAATGCTAATCCCTGGCTGTGAGAAGTTTGAGAGAAAATTAGCCTCCAGGTATTTTTGCAGGGAAAATGTAAATTTCTAAAAGTGACTTTTCCTCAATGTTTATTAAAAATCTGACTTCAACATTAAATTTGATTTGTAACACTATTAAAATTAGGTGTTTATATTTTTTTAGCTAGTACCTTTCCTAAAATACAGTACCAGGATTTTAACCTGTACTCTGCTTTTCCTTAGGGGATCACTAGCCTTCATACAGTGAAATAGCTTTTGGGTGCTAGCCACTGGAAGGATATGTTAACATTACAATTCTACATGTCCTGCTTTTAAATACGATGCACCCTGTCTGTGAGACACAAGGCATACATATGGGTGCATAATTAATATTTAAAAATTTGGTTATTGTTAGAAATTGGGTCTTTAGTTTGCAGAGGTATACACCCTTGCCAAGTAGGGACCACAGTCCTAGTCAGCGTAAGTCACAACACAACACAAATTACTCTGTGCTCACCATCTGGTAGCTTGACACAGAGCAGGCAGGCTTAACTTAGAAGGTAATGTGTAAAGTATTTGTGCAATAACTCTTACAGTAACACAGTAAAAACACCTCAAATCTTTATCTGAATGAAATACGGTCAAAACAACAAAAATCCAATAAGCATACGTTGAAATATCACTTTTTAAAGGTTTCAAAGAGTCTCAGTTCTTAAGAAACAGTAGTTATATCCTTGTAACACACAGTACCTGGGTTGTATCAAAATTACGACGCACAGGAACCGCAGAGGAGGAGATGTGTTGAAAAATAAGGTGCTGTGTCGGATTTTCAGGTGCAGCACAGACGATGCCTCATTTCTTTCCACGCTGCAAGGCAATGCGTCATTTTTCAGGAGCACAGCTTTGTTTCCTCACTGCGATGCGCGAGTATTTTGATGCATAGGGATGATGTGTTGAAAATCCTGATGCGCTGGTAGAAGGAGCAGGCACTGTGTCCATCTGGTAGGCAATGTGGCAAATTTTCCTCTGCGAGGCAGGCGCTGATTCAAATTTCCAGTCATTAAACCAGTACTGCATCGTTCCAGTTGGCGGTGCTGCGATTTTCCAGGAGCGATGCAGGTGTTGCATCAATTTCTGCAGGCGTTGCATCGATTTTCTGATGCACAAGCATTTCCTGAAGGGGTGAAGTTTTTGTTGGCCCTGAAACAAAGCAGTCCAGATGAGTTCTGTGGGCAGCCAGACTGACTCTCTGACAGAGTCCAGGTGCAGGTCCAGAAGCGTTTGATTTGGTGGGGTCAGAGACCCAGCTTATATACCGAAAATGCCTTTGAAGTGGGGGAAATTTCAAAGAGTGGTCACAAGTTCCCCTTGCGACCCAGTCCTGTGTGCCAGTATCCCTCTAGGGGAATGTCAGTCCTTTTTGTGAGGACAGGCCACTTGCCTTTGAATTGTGAGAGAGAGACCCTCCACCCTTCCTGCCCAGGGAGACCCATTCAGTCTGCAGATGTATGCGGATGTGACTGGGTGTCCTGTGTTTATGGCTGTTTGGATGAAAGGCACAGGGGGAGCTGTCAACCAGCACAGACCAGGCATGGATTGGAGACAGGCTGTAAGGGAGAGAGACCATATGCACTTTAGCACTGGTCAGCAGTGGTAAGGTATGCAGAGTCCTAAAACCAGGATAAACAGGGTCAGAAAAATGGAGAGAGGCAGGCAAAACGTTGGGGGATGACCATCCTAAGGCTGTGAGGTCTAGCAGTATGAACTGTCAAAAGGTTTTATTTTGGCAGATTGGAATGCAGTGTTTAAACTGCCACTGTTAGGCTACAATGGTAGGCCTGAAGCCATGTTTTATTCTGTCACTGTAACAGATGGCGCAATAGTTGCTGCAGTCCACTAGTGAAATTTAACTTAGAGACTCTTGGTGCACTTTGTACCATATACTAGGGACTGATATGTAAATTAAATATACCAAATAGGAGTATACCAAACTCATTATGTTGAAAGGTGAGCACAAACACTATACCACTGGTTAGCAGTAGTAATATGTACAAAGTTCTAGAGTCAGCAAAAATAGAGGGTTCAGCAAAAGGCAAAAAATATGGTTTAACAACTCAGAAATCGTGGATTTCCTACAAGAAATAAGTGGGAAAGGCAATCTTGTTGAAGTGCTGAATTATGTTAGACTGATGAAACAAGTGCTTAGTAGGCCTGGGTGAAATTCTAATTCTGCCAGATTAATCGTAGTAATTTTGTTGTGTTACTCTTGTGATGTGAAATGACAGGAAATTTCGTGATTACATCTGGTTGCATATTTTGGAATAATTTGGGGCCCCTAGGCCTATCTAAGAACACAGGAACAGACAGTGGGTGGCTGCTGGCTGCTGCTGCTGTTTCTGTTCTGTTGCATTTAGTGCTATATTTTTTGCACAAGATGCATCCTCTGGATTACTTTGGATGTGAGGGTGCATTGTGTTCTAAGAACTTAGTACTAAATGTAGGGTTGCACTCCCCGTGTAATTCTGGGTAATCTTGTGCAATTTTACTGTAATTTCGCATACTTACGCTACAGCAAATTTTGCTAAATATGCCCACTCCTACTACTTAGTCCACTTCTCTGTGGCCAAAGGCTCCACCAAAAACCTCATACTGAACTACCCATCCGCTAGTATATCAAGGATATTGTTTTCAGCGAATGAAAAAACACTGACAGGCTTAATCTCCTATCATTCATGGCTACTATTTAGAGATTGGTGGGAGGATTGCTAGTTTACCAGCATGGTGAAATGCCAGATTGTCTAATTTGTAATTGCCTATGCAGAGAACTTAAGTATAGTGATCCACAGTTTTAATGCATTGGGGAAGGTGTACTGTGTATGTGATGCATCGATGTTGTTGAGGTTAGGGATGAGTGTTTCATCAGTAAGGGAACTTCATGTTAGATCAAAGGACAAACCTGTTAGGTGGCCTTGAAGAGCTGAAAGTGCCTATTAGGTATGTGATACTGGGTTAAATGAGGAATGTCTAGCCAACTCACTCCATGTCATCACCAACACTTTTTCCAGTCCTTGGCTTGTATGTGAAAACCTATTTCATGCTTGGTGTTGTAGCCTTGGTTTGCTTCCTTAGAGCTAATTAGACTAATTAACTTGATGCATATGATTTGTAAATTGAAAGCCCAGGACTCGAAAGAGTGTCGATGATGACATGGAGTGACGTGGTCCCCCTACAAGGTGACATGGTGGATTGGTAGTGGGAGTGCTTGATTTGAGTCAGTGATTTCCAGTGCTCAGCACCAGCACTTAGTTGTCAACACTGGCACTTGTGAAAGACTGACAGCTGGTGACACTTTTTGTTTAATTTAAAAATAAGAGCAACTACAGTTGTTTATTAATTCAATCTACATTAAAGAGACTAATACCATCAGTATAAGTCATTTTATAGCTTTGGGGGCCTGGAATATTCTGAATTGTCACACTTGTATCCGTGTGATGGTTAGCAGTTGTGTTGGTACTGTCAGTGGCAAAGCTGGGAGAGGCAATGGGTGGTGCAACTTGCAGCGGGCTAGACGGAGACCCTGGAAACTTTTTTTTTTTACAAATTAAGAAATGGGTGTAGGACCTTCACTCTGCAATACATCCGGGTGGTGTCCTCAGATAACTGTTAGGAAGCACATGCAGTTGGTCTCCTCAGAAAAAAATAGGAAGCACATGAAATTGGGTTAAACATTCCATGCCTTCATTAGGTGAAAAATGAATATGTTCAAGAGATCACATCGCCATCTCATCAAAATCCAATTTTACATTTACCTTACTTAAGCACTTTTGTCCAATTAGAGTTTTAGAATGGGTAAAGTCTGTCTGTTAACTGAGGTGTATTTTTTCCCCCACAGCAGACAGCCTCCACGTGGCCAATGAAAGAGACAAGGGGCACCTAGCCCTTCAGCTGGAAATTATTGTTTTAAACAGTTTTCTCCAGTGTCATTAAAGAGACCACTTAGTGAAACAAAACATGCAGGACCCTTAGTCAATCCAGAATCATCGACAACCCCCAAAATAACTTGTTAGAAACCTATTATTGCCTGCCATCCCATTCAGAGGGCCACGGGTCAAGCTGGAGCTACTCAGCTCAACGATGGGGGTTGAGGCCTTTTACTTCTGATATCCTTGGACTTGGCCTACTATGGATCCTGAGCAACTGAGCCATGTACCCCTTCAGCACTTGACTCTCAGTCGTAGTGCGGGTTGAGCAATCCAAGGCTTCTCAAGGGGGACATTGACACAGGGGATGACCACAGCCTCTTGGCGCAAAATACATTCAGCAGCAGCATCAAATGATTGTTCAGTCAAATACTTACTTTTACAGAAAAAGAAGTATTTATATATATGATCACAAAGTAAAATACAGTATTCACAACCAATAGATACAGTCCCTTTTGAAAGAGCTCCAGTCTTTTAACAGATGGGCCCCTGAGTCCCATCCCCCCTCTGGCTAGCAGTCGTGGTTACTTCCCATTCACTATAGGTGACATTCAGGTTAAGCCCCACTAGAAGTCCAAGTCACAGGAGTTCCACTGTGACTTTTAAAGTCAAAAAGCATTACAGCACTGAGGCGCTATATGGCAGAAGCTGCAGCGGTTATTATTGGTTATTTCTTCACATGAGGCCTGGAAGGGTCATAGGTTGGGTGATCTTGAGTTTCTCATATGCAGGCCTGCGCAGGAAGCTGCCCAGGGGAGGGATCCTCCATGCTTCCTCGTTGCTAGTAGGTTTCTTGAGATCCTCCCCACAGTTGGCGGGAACTGTGATTCTCCTGGTCCTCAGTCAAGGCTTGGGCCCGCTTGAATCAGTGAGGTGGCCTCCTCCTCGCGATGATGGTCTGGGACAGACCATGCTCCTCTCCTTGTTCTTGTGGCCCACCCTGGCATACGGGGTCAATTTCCTCACACTGTACATGGGCTATGGCCTGATTGGCTCAACAGTAATCTTCACACGGCATAAAGGGTCACTGCCTTTACTTGGCACCGGGCTGCATCCTGACCGGCACAGCAGTATCCTTCATGGCAGCCCCACCTGGCATACGGGGTCACCAAATTCACTCTGCACATGGGCTACAACCTGATCAGGGCAGCAAAGTTCACGGCTCACTCATGGTGGCACTCTTCTGACATAAAGGGGTCTCCAACTTTTCCCTGCACATAGGCAAAGACCCAATCGGAGCAGCAGCTGTCTCCCCACACCCTACTACATAGATCCAATTGTCAGGATCCTCCACTGGACCTCGCACCATCCTGCCCGCCTCTTCCTCACAGGGACACTGGTGCTCCAGACTCCAGGAGCAGGTGATTGTTGAGTCCTTGAGTGATGTCAGCTGGAAGACTGGCAGGCTTTGGCCCCCAGTCCAGGTCACAGGCAGAAGTCTTGTAGATCTTCTCCTCCTCACACAGCCTGACTGCCTGTGTGACAGTTTTGGGTACCTCAAGCTCCATTTCTTATAGTCTATTTCCAGACACAAAATGGGATTTAGAGTCTGAGCCTTTGAAGTTTATTATGGAGGACTGATTACTTTTGAATTGTCCTCTCCTTTGCTCTTCCTCCAGAAGGCAATCTGTCACAGCAGGAGGGACTCAAGATGTGAAAGACCCAAAACACAGGCCATAGGAATGACTAGAGGTTCACCATGTATGTCAGCCACAGTGATATGTGTATCATACCATTATCCCAGGGCCTCAGCCCTACTTTTTGATTCTCCTGCCAGTCCCATTCCCTTTCTGAGATGTGCTCCGGCCCTTTCTCACTTACCTCTCTCAAAATCCAAAGAACAGCCTCTGGAGTGTACTGATGAACCTGACTCTCCCTTCCTTCATTGTGACCGACCCACCTCCCAGCAATACAACAATCCACACATCTGTCTGGTGGGGTTCCTCTACCTCCTCATGTTACCCCAGTTAGCCTGGGGGGTCCCAAAATGAAACTCAGGATCTTCCATGTGTTCAACCATTCACAGCCACACAAAAACTCAGCACATGCATTTAACACACAAACTGTACAGTACAACATCTCTCATATATTCTACCAGTCACAGGGGCGTATGCACCCACCAGAGGGTGTGGCGTAATGGCCAAGGCTGCTGACTTTAGAACTGGGGGAACTAGGTTAGAGTCTCGGCATTGGCTCAACATCCTGTGATTCTGGGCAAATCACTTAGGCCCTCATTACAACCCTGACGGTCTTTGACCGCCAGGGCTGTTTTGTCGGAAGCACCGCCAATAGGCTGGCGGTGCTTCCCTGGGAATTACGACCGCGGCGGAAGCATCGCGGTTGCAATGCTGGGAACAGTGGTTTCCCAACACTTTTGTCCCGGCAGTTAAAATCCCCCAGGGCAGCGCTGCTTGCAGCGCTGCCCAGGGGATTACGAGTCCCCATCCCGCCAGCCTTTTCATGGCGGTTTGAACCGCCATGAAAAGGCTGGCAGAAAGGGGAGTTGCGGGGCCCCTGCCAGTGGCATGGGCAGTGCAGGGGCTCCCTGCCACGGCCCCATGCAGCTTTTCACTCTCTGCATAGCAGACAGTGAAAAGCGCGATGGGTGTAACTGCACCCGTCGCACAGCCACAACACCGCCGGCTCCATTTGGAGCTGGCTCCCGTGTTGCGGCCAAGATCCCCGCTGGACTGGCAGGTGGAAACCAGGTTTCCACCCGCCGACCCAGCGGGGATCTCCAAATAGACCCCACGGGAGTGCGGCCGCATTGGCGGCTGCCCAGCTGTTTCAACAATGTTGAAATGAGGGCCTTAATCTCCCCATGACTACAATTCAGCTCCTTGAAACCCTCACAGGTGATTTGCAGTGATTTGCAAGTCCTGGATTTAATTGTAATTTTATTTGAGACACACATATTGCCCAGCACTGCACTGCATCATCCCTGTATTGCACGATTCACAGGTGCAAATGCACCCAACACACATGCACTGCACAGCACTGCACAGAATTGGGATATAGACCCAGGGTAAGTGAAACACACAGCAGCAGTACTGTAAATCATTGAGCTTGTAGGCCTTACTCCAGTGAAACAGGTAAAATAGCATGTTCACTTCTACTGATGACTATAATGTACACTGCTACCACAGCACCTATGCTACTCAAATCTTGGCAAAGACAGTAGCCTTTCACCAATGTGAGGATAGCACTTTTGCCACATCTCCCTGTCCAAAAATGACCACAATCTGTGAGACAGGCCTATGTATTGGTGCACATGCATGATCCATACACGCCCATTACAAAAAAAATCAGGATCACAAATTCAGGCAACATTACAGGTGTGGCACTCTGTGTTGAGGGGACATCCATCACCATGTGAGGGACTTTTCCTTCCCAACAGTGTCACAGGCTGAAGTTTTTCTTAGTGATGCATCACCATAGTCCACTCACAGCCACTGCTAGTGCTGTCTACATCCACTGTGGATGATAGGCAAAGTGTGTTTTTCATTAATGATTGATTATTGATGACGTCATAATTGCTTTGTAGGATCACCATTCTCTTTCCACAGCTATCTCCTTAAACCAGGAGTTTCCATTAAGTAGGTCGGAAGCTACTGATAGGTCTCCAGTTCTATCAAAGTAGCTCTCAGAGTTGAAGGCAAGTCCAGTGTTGCATTCAGAGAACCTCTGTTAAGTCCCTTAGAGTGACAGCCAGCCAAACCAATGGCATGGTCTCATGCTAATACTCAAACACTCACTGTATTGGCCTTTGGGGTCTGTCACTTCACCACCTATATCCATTCTCAATAAAACTATGTAAGAAGGAGACTGGCAATGCTTTATTTCCCTGATTCAGTCAGACCATGAGTGTGAACAGTGGACCATAAAAGGAGTGTCAACAGTAGCCCAAGCAGTGATCTGTGCTGACCCATAACCTGCAGGAGCAAGAATTAAAGGGGGTCATTACAACCTTGGCGGTCTTTTTACAAGACCGCCGAGGGACCGCCGTGCGGAAGACCGCCAGTAGTGGCGGTTTGCTACTCGGCGTATTATGACTGTGAGCGGACCGCTGGCGGGCGGCGGGGAAGTGGAGGTTGCTCCACCTTCACCGCCACGCCAACAGAACACCGCCCACCGAATCACGTCCTGTGATTCGGTGTGGCGGTGTTCTGTTGGTGGTGTGGTGTCGGCGGAGCAGCCCCCATGGATCCCGTCCCCTCCCGGAGGATCGACGGAACAGGTAAGTCGATCGTCCGTTAGGGGAGGGGGTGAGGGGCTGTTGTGTGTTGTGTGGGTGCATGGGGGTGTGCGTCTGTGTATGTAGAGGGGGTGTGTGAGTGCGTGTATGCTTGTGGGGATATTGCGTGTATTTGGAATGAGTGCGTGTATGTCTGTGGGTATGTCTGTATGGATGTGTGCGTGTATGTTTGTATGTGGGTGTGCGTGTCTGACTGTGTGTGTGGATGTAGGCATGTATGTCGGTGTGTGTGCGTGTGTGTGTTGGTGGTGCCTGCGTGGGTGTCAGGTGTGTGTGAGTTCTGTGATGTTGGGGGTCGGGGTGGGGAGGGGGGCCCTGCCACCTTTGGGTGGTGGCAGGGGTAGTGGGGGGTGTAGGGGAGGGAGTCAGGGTGGGGGAGACCCCTATCAGTGCCAGGGAAGGAATTCCCTGGCACTGATAGTGCTTACCGCCATGGATTTCAGGGCGGTTCCAACCGCTGGAAATCCACGGCAGTAAGCCGGGTCAAAATACCGCCGGTGGTATAGTGACGGCCGCTGGGCTGGAGTCTCCAGCCCGGCGGGCGGAACGGAGAACCAGCGGATGACCATGGCGGTAACCGCCATGGTCATGATACGCTGAGGAAAGACTGCCAGCCTGTTGGTGGTCTTACCGCCACTTTTCCGCCTTCCGACAGGGCCATATTGACCCCCAAAATGTGTTAGTTGGGTGCAAAGCCTGAGGAGATCAGGATATGTTTGAGAGCAAAGAAAATGAATCATCTGCATTCACTTATGTGTGCATTTCTAATAAATATCATCACTTCCTGGAAGGTTCGCTGGTGCGAAGGACCACCAAATGTGTATGCTAGCCCCCATCATAACAATTTTATCTCTGGCAGAATTGTGTCTGTTCATGGCATATTGATAGTAATCCTTGTCTATTGCTGGCATTATTTGTCTAGGTCTGACATGCAGACCGCAGTCACTGATATACTAAGAACATGACTGGCCTAATATTAGCACTCTTGGCATAATGGTGGCCAACCCTCGCATAGTCATGGCCAGGGCTAACATATGGTGGCCAGCCTGATCCTTATGGTGTTCAGCCTTGGCACATTTGTGGCCCTGGCTTAATGGTGGGCATTACTTGCATAATACAGGCATCATTGGTGTTATTGCGAGCACCCATGGAATATGATTGTAATACCTGGCCATTCAAAGCAATTTGTATACATGAGTACTCAAAAATAAAGTGACAAGCTGATGTTTGAGTACTGTGTATTTTCAGAAAAATTTAACTGACATTTTAAGGGCAAAAAGTATGTTTTTTCAAAAAAGATTTTTCTTCTGGAAAATTGAGTTTGTTTGCCCCATTTTTTTTTTTTATTTGTTCGAAAAAAATATGTGCATTTGAAGAAACTGATGTGCTGACAAAGACAAAATATTGCAAATACAAAACACATTTCAAAGTGGAGCATGGAATGATAATTCAGGCTAAGTTGGGGGTACTTATTGCTGTGGTTATTTCCTTTGTGCCAGAAGTTAAGTGAAGATTTGAATATTAATTCATTAGTCAGGTGGAGGCATTTCGTATTGATAACATTTATAACATTTTCCTGCCATTTCTGCTGGTAACCTCAACTGGAATATTTGGGTGGTCACTACTGATAATCCTGTCTACGATGGCCATAGTGTAATGTTAACACATGTTGTTATTATTTTACAATTATAAAATTTGACAGTAGCTCTGGTGGACTTTCCTTGAGCAGAAGCAGCTCTAATCACAGAAAAGGTTGGCAACCCCTGCCTTAAACTGTTCACACATAAAAAGGTTCTTACCACCTAGTATTAAACATCTGTGAGTGGCACATTTTGAAGGACAAACAGCATCACCAGCCTACCATTGAAAGTACTGGGCTGGATTTTAAGAAGATGAGGCCACGTAGTAGATGATATGTTCTCATGGTACTACATCTTTATGTGATTTGCAAGTGGTCCAGGCTTTAAATCTGGATTTCATAGCCTAAAGTGCAGATAACCGCTTTGATTTCATATTTACTCAATGCCTCACATGATTTGGTATGTTGCTCAAGATTATTTACCTCTGTACCAAGTACCCACAAATATAAACAGCATTACACACTGCCAATAACTGCCACGCTTCCCCTGCTGTTGTGACCTGATAAAGCAAGAAGTGTGAGATCTGCATACCCCTCTCTGTTCTGTGGTCCGGACAGATCAGTGGCTTACAGCACATTGTCAAACAGTGTAGCCAGTGGTACCTCAGCACTGGAGTTCCACAAGTATTTGTGTGTGAGGGCTTTGTGTAAGCAAGTATTTTAAAAGGATACATGAAGACTCTGGATTTTCACTCCTCTCTTTCAGCGTATTTGTGGATCACGTTAAGAGGTTTCAGTCACATATGGCAAATTATTTTTTTCTGTGTAACCAAATGTAGTATACCAGGCTGACCTATTTGTAATGGTTAAAGGCTAATAGAGGGTTTGGATGAAAGCAGTTAAATGTAGGGTCACATAGCACATGACTGACACTGCCACTTTTAAGGTCACCTACCTGTGTAAAAGTTCCTCCTCCCCCCTCGGTCACCCTCACATCTGTTATGACTGTTACACTTTGTTTTTAACATAATTAAAATGTCAACAATTCTAGATTGCATTTTGGAGGACGGCAGCCCTGTCCTATCTAATTCAATCTTTCCTGTCTCTTGTTCCACACCCCGGAATGACAACACCATCTTCCCCATAGTCTGCTAAGGCAACCAAGATGTATACACAATTGTTTCTAATTATTAAAGCTTGAACATCTTGGTGGAACACCAAAATATTTTCAGTGTGTGCCTGATATTTAACCTATGTTATTTACCTATGTGCAGCTGACAACCCTCCAAACTCATGGAGCAGGTACAGAACTATGTGCCACATAACTCTAATTTTTATGATGCTAATGTGGCTCAACGAGGCCAAAATTGCCCAGCCAGATTTACAAAGTGCTGCAATGCATGCATTGTGCCACTTTGTAACTCCTTGTGCCACATTATGCCTGCGCCAGGCAAAATCTATGCAAGGGGGGGTGTTCCCCTCTTAGGGGGACCACAAAAATGGCACAGTGGAGATTCCACTGTGCTATTTTTAGCAGCTATTTTTAACTCCTGCACAGAGCAGGTGTCAAAAGGGGGCACACCATTATTCTTAATGGACCCCTATATATTTTGCAAGATTAGCATCAACTTTTTGGGGGCTAATCCTGCTATGTACTACAATAGTGTGAAAAATGATCACGCTATTTTCCCTAATCTGCGCCATGGTACACCGTATGTTAAATTAGGGGGGGCTAAGTGGAGTAAGAAAGGTGGCGCTGCATATGGTGCAGCACCACTTTTCTTACATTTGGGCCTATATGTGCAATATGGTGTTAACTCTAACAAAATTGCTTCAAGTATTATGTGTGTTGAACAGTCTAGACTTTGTGTCACCACTCCATCTTGTGCCCTATGCACTGTGCGTTTTACTCACTGGGCTCATGTCTTCCTTCCCTTGTGGTGCCGTGCTGTACTGAGTACTCCAAGTCATGCTTTCCTTGTGGCGTCTTCCATTCTCGAGCACTCCATGATTCCCCTCTCAGGAAGCCTGAACCGTGACTTACCAGTTCCAGTTCTGTTACTATGCAAATTTATTCTGTTTTGCCCCTGCAGATTATCACGTGTCATTTAGAGCAAGTTATGTTATCCACTGTAAAACAGTGAATTATACCATCATGTACTTGGGGTGCCGTTGTGTTGTTGATTATTGCCAATTACCATTTGCCACTTGCAAGGCCTTGTACCCATTATCTGTTACAAGTGATCTTCCCCAGGGTCATTGGAATATTCCATGCTTCCACATGGGACATGTGCCTTTCTGGACAATCTTTACTTCCAGTATAAATAACCCCTTTGAGCCTGCATAGGCTCTCGGCTTCAATCGAGTTCTGCACAAGCAAAGTCCCTGCACTCACCTCCTGAGTCACCTTGAACTTCCAGTGCCATAGTCTTCCAAAGCTCCCTAGTGATCCCGTGATCCAGGAGTCTGCAATGCTTCCAGTGTCTTCCTTCATGGGCTATGATTCTTACCCCTTTTGAGTCTCCTGTCGTCTTCGTAGTCCAGTTCAAGTACTGGCATAGCTAAGTACCTTCCCCTCAGGTTAGTGCCCACTAACCCATAGATTAGCAAATAATTCAAAAGCTGATTCCTTTGAAGCCATGAGCACATTTTCGGATATTAGACATTATTTGAGTATAAACCCCCTTAAGGCCCAGCACTCTGGACTCTTTCATTGCAGTGCTCTGAACTCTATTGAAACCAAACTGAAAGTTTGCCACTCTGTATCTTGACAAGTTTTATTAAGTATTTTGGCAGAAACCTCTAGAGCTTTAAGTTGTATTTGAGTTTGAATTTGCATTCTGCATGTTCAAGAGTGCCTGAAAATCTCCAGTTTATTCTTGAAAATTGTTTCTGCTCTCTCATGCAATAATTATGATGAAGTCTGCAAGAGTACCAACAGTGTAAACAACTGATAGATCACTTAGAGTTGGGAATCTATTGGTAACATCACCTCTTGTTGTTATTAGTGTAACACACCTGCATTGAGGACAATGGGGACCAGGGAGTCTCGATCCTAGTAGGTCATGCACAAGACAGTTGAACTATTCCCTCAGTGACGCAAGATAATTTTTGCTTGTTATTTTATCCCACTCCCTTTCACCCGGGGACAGTTTTTGGAAACAGACTGTTGTTACTTATTTCACTAAGCTGCCTCAGGTAAAATTGGAGATACCGCATCATCTCTGTGGTTGGAACCAGTTGAGTGCCTGACACTGAGTGCCAGCTGCTCCTTCAATGTGCCTGCACTTACATCCTTACCCAGGAGGCAAGCTTCCCTGCAAGGTTGACCCTGCCTGTGCACTGACACCACAATGGGTGTCTGTTCCTACATAAGTTCCTATTTCTCTGCTTAGCAACTATTTTCTGAACCGCACCAAAGGGCGTGGCACAATAACCATGAGCCACTAGACTTCCCCTGCTTCATCTTCCCAGCTTCAATACCTATGCTGGATGGTGTTCTCCCTGTTATCTCACCACCACCTTAAAGGAAAACCTCTCACACACTTATGGAAAAGAAGGCCTGAGAGGCGATTGCACAGTTCAGTTTCACAGTTGACTGCATCTCACTCCAAACATACAAAATGTGATGGAAGGATGTGTAGTGTGGTCAGTTTTACGTATATTTTGTGCATTAGCTTCAGGCTTTAGGCCTCTGTGCACTTTGCCCTGAATATATTTTATTCATTTGCTACCAGCTTAGAGCCTCTGTGCACTTTACTCTAAATGCTTTCTATTAGGCTTCGTACTGTTATTTTACCGAATAGCCAGTTCTACGGTGTTGTTTTTTATTCATATCACACTGTTTTGCCTACTTCAGCACTGGAGTTCTTCATAACATATTCACTCTGTGCCTCAGTCAAGGATACAGTCTGGTACATTGCCGATAGACGTGGTAGGAGTTTAGACTTGCCATTCCTGCGTAGGGACATTTTGTGATCACAATGACATGTTAGTTATAAAATCGCTTCCTTGTCCCAATACATGCGAGAGGGAGATTCCGACCAGGGAACCACAACTTGACGCTGACTGCCTCGTTGCAGATGCTGAACCAGATCACAGGCCTTTGCTCAGGTATGAGTGTGTCCGTCTCCCTAGTGATACAGAAAGGCAAGCTAGAAGCTTAACATGCTGTGCTCTAAATAGAACAAGCAGAGGGAGAGTAGAAACGGTTAGGAATTATGATAGCGTTATTCTTATGTTTTACTCTCCTGGTTACTATATCAATCCTACTATGTTGTATTGTTCTGGTTATTGCGGCTCACGCCTTAATATCTAAAATACACTCGTTTTATTAAAACATTATATAAAACTTATACTGTCTTTGTCATTTGTATATGAGACCATATTGTGAATGAGAGAGTTGGTTTGGATCTGAGTGACCACGACTTCCCTGAGAAGTTCCAAAGATGTCATGCGCTCGGCTGCCCAATCATTTCTTCCCCGTGGGAGAAATGAGGCACTGCTAGTTAGCCGGAGCAACAACCGGATTTACGGTGACAGAGTTCCTTACAAGTGGGTCAGACTCAGTCCCCCACACCGTTATCGATCCTGCTGCCCAGAAATCCAGTAGTCTCATTTAGAATAATGAGAGCCCACGCGACATGGCGCCGCCAACGTTTGGTCTGCCTCTAATGTTTGGGTCCGACTGACTCTCTCGGTCTCGTATATATTTTGACTCCTCGGTTCCGTATACGGAGACGTCCGTGGGGCTGAGGGTTTCCGCCACCACAGGTTAGGTACATCCTATTACTTAGTGGTTGGTTGTTCAAGCTTGAACTTTGAAAGGAAAAACCCCGATATTGGTGTGCCTTCTCTGTCCTAGAGCTATTTTTTGTTATACTAATGGCAAATCCAGTTGTAGTAAATATACCGCTTAATATGCGAT
This sequence comes from Pleurodeles waltl, assembly GCF_031143425.1. Lineage (NCBI taxonomy): Eukaryota > Metazoa > Chordata > Amphibia > Caudata > Salamandridae > Pleurodeles > Pleurodeles waltl. Next base: position 375,049,596 of record NC_090442.1, read on the forward strand.
TTCCGCTCACGGGTCATCTGATAGCACATGGACTGACGGTCCAGGGGGGTCCGGTCACTTTTGTGGTGGACGCCCATGCAGCCTATAGAACAGAACTTTTTTATTCTTGGGTCGTATTTCCAGCAGCTGATGGGGGTACAAATACTTTTCACGAATATACTGTTGCGAATGTCCCTGGACAATACAGGGCTTATGCATACTTAGAAATACCTTTATCTTATCAAGAACACCATAATTGGCTTGATGGCGCCCTCCCACATTCAGTAACACCAGTAAGGTTAGGTCCGTTGAGTAATGATGGTCCGACATGGCCTTTATTGGCTACATATACACCATATCTTGGAGTGGCAAATGTGGCAGTGGCTGAAGTGCGTCGTTTATATATGGAATTAACTGCAACGTACAGACGATTAGTTTAGTTTGTGATGCAGACATTAAATACTAATGCAGCGCGTGCTGCTCCAGCACACCCACATGCGGTGGTACCGGGAATCAATCCGGCCACTGTACACTCAGTAATGGGCAAAGTACCGGCTAAACGAGAGGAGACTCCATTTTGGCTGGCGCAAAAAATTAATACGCTGGAAGCAGTATTTCCCCATACGGGACCTCAGGATAAGCATAGAATTTTGACGATGTGTTTGCCGTATGGGATGGTTCCTACGGTGGATCTTTGTAATACTTGGGGCACGGTGTTTGCCGCACTCTATACTACAGCACACGGTACACCGACTTTGGCTAATTTGCCGGAGGTGCTTAAACAAATTCAGGATGAATATGGGGCTGCCCCTGCCTTAGATTTAGGCATGCAATTGATGGGTAATTTTGATGCGGTTTCTTCTATTATTTTGAGTAATCTCAAGGGGGAGGCTGTAGCACTAGCAGTGCGAATGCGTCTTCGGGACGTTCCGCAGATTAATCAGGAGCGGGAACTTCCGAGAATAATAGCTGAAACATATTCTAGTATTGGTCGTGATAGCCTAGGGGCTCGACCGCAGAAGCCACAATTGCAGGGTAAAAATAATAAGGATAATTCTAAGCAACAGCAACCTGAGGGTGCGAAAAAGCACTGGGATAAGAAACAGCAAACACCTAAGAAAGATGGTGGGCAGTCTCCGCAACCGGAGACCCCACAAAATAAGTATAATCTCAGGAATAGGGATACTTTGAAGACGCCTGATAGATATCAATATACTGATACGCGTCAATCTCGTTCCTTTCAGGACTCCTCGGAGAAAAGAAGTGAGAGAGGTGGGCGGTCAGAGCGGAGGACGGAGTACGTGAAACCGAGACAGGATTCACAACGCTCAGCGGAGGTTTCTATTAAACAAGAAGAGAAACCGCTGCAACAAAAACAGCAATTTAAAAAGAAGAAAGTGGCAGCAGTCTCAGTTAGACATGCCGCTCAAGAGGAGAGTTCTCTTGACGAACAAGACATGGGCGTTAGCGCTGTTAGACAGCGCGGCAGAGGTCACAATAGTTCGCCGGAGTCTTCTAGAGCATCTGGAGGCGAAAGCAACTGATGACTTCATACAAGTCGAGACGGCGGATATGCGGGTCTCTGATCCTGATCAAGTATATCTTGTGACTCTACGATTAGAAGGGGACATTGACCGCATTGTACACGCCATCTTTTGGGACCATGTGGTAAAATCATATGATGTGCTGTTGGCCGAACAAGATTGGCCACCTGACTTTGTTCGCGACTGTCCGGTTGGGGAGGAGGTTATTGCGCCTTCCTTTTCACCACTTGTTCCGAGAGAACTAGCGGAGTCCTATAGTAAATCATGGGCTCTAGCACAAGCCCCCGCCCTATATAGAAATAATGTGGGGTGGGATAAACAATCACCTTATCATGTCATTCCAATTAAAGGCGAACCTCAGCCACAGCCACAATATCCTATTAAATTTGAGGCAAGGGCATCGGTTAGGAAAATTCTTACACAATTGGAGTACCAAGGTGTGATTGAGCCTTGTGTCACGACGATGAATAATCCCTTATTTCCGGTTGCTAAACCGGACCATTCCTATAGGATAGTAGTGGATTACAGACATTTGAATAGTCATACACGGACATATGCCATACTGAATTCACATAGCGCTGCGCTTATGAATAATATAGTGCGTAAAAAATACAAAACAACCTTGGATATCTCGAATTGATTTTTCTGCCAGAATATAGCACCCGAAAGTCGGGACTATACCAGTTTCAGTGCGTTTGGCTCTCAGAAAAAGTTTTGTTGTTTGCCTCAGGGGTAAAAGAATAGCCCAGGACTGTTTTCGGCTCGTGTGACTGAACTTCTGCACGAGTTGGACCCTGAGGCGTTATCATATGTTGATGACATTTATTTGACGGACGATGAGATTCTACAACATCTCAGACGCGTATCACGCATTGTTGTGGGTTTTGCTGATATTGGCTATAAGTTTAATTTTAAGAAATCGAAGATTGCCTTCCTCAGTGTTATTTTCCTGGGATATGAGTTATCGAGTGAGGGCAAGAGCCTGGCGCCACATTTTTTGGAGAAATGTGCTTTATTGCAGCCTCCTAATACGGTTCGGAAGCTCCAGTCATCATTGGGGTTTCTGAATTTTGGCAGAACTTACATTCCTGATTATGCTACATGTATAAAATCTTTATATGAACTGATTCGCCCGAATTTTTCAAGTAGATTTTGGACGATTGAGCATACACACATACTGCGAGAGTTGCAGAATGATCTCTTAGCGGTTAAACATTTACACACACGGGACAATAAAACTCATTTGGTCATCAGGGTGATTCCTGGGGCTGTTGGATTTACATATGTCACCTTTAATGAAGGGGAGACAGTCCCGATAGCATACAAGTCCCACTTGTATTCTGCTGCAGAACAACGTTTTGCACAGACTGAGAAAATTCTCACTACAGTACAGATGGCTGTGATCAAAGAAAGACCGCTAGCCCAGGGCCAACGCATTATTGTCGTTTCCCCAATTCCGGCCTTAGAGGCTGTTACAAAAGTGAGTGTTCCTAATTCGAAAGCTTTACACCCGCGGTGGATACAATGGGCTACGTCTTTGACGGCCACTGATGTGGATTACATATTTGACCCTAAGCTGCAGACTCAATAATTTCTTCAATATGAAATAGAGTACCCAGTTCCTGCTGGCACATTGCCTATTGACCAATATGAAGTGGTCATGTATACCGATGGCTCTGCGCAACCGGCGGTTGGGACTAAACAGCAGTATTCTGCTGCATGTGCAGTGGTGAGCGGGACTATGGAGGGGGAAGTCTTCTGCCCCCGACATACTTATACTAAAAAATTTGGGAGATTGCACGGCGCAGCTGGCTGAGCTCAAAGCTCTTTTGTTAGCATTGGAGCATGCGGAGCCGGCAATATTGACCTTGCTGGTCTGTGACTCCTACTACTGTGTGCAATCCTTCAATGAATATCTGCACTATTGGAAAATGAATGGGTTCAGGGATTCTAAAGGCAACACCATTAAACATAAATTGTTGTGGGGTAAGGTTGCGGGTCTGAAAGAAACGCTTCCTAAAGTCCATGTTGTACATACACTTGGACACCAGCGCGTTGGAATACACGTTGCTGGGAATACTTTGGCTGATGAGGCTGCAAAGTCGGCAGTGGCTATCGCCACTGTAGCCGCAGTGACTCGTTCGAGTTCAAAACCAGACATAGAGATTTCGGCTGCCATAAAAGCTACGGCTGATGGCACGCCATTTCCTAAAGGATTCCCTTCTAAATATAGTTACTGCTTGAGTGGTGCACTAAATGCTGTTGTTAATATTCCAGGCATTGGTGTACGTGAGTTACCGAATAAGATTGAGAGACCTCGATTAATTTCTGCAGCACATGAAGGGGTGGCATCTGCGCATGCTGGTGTGGCTGCCACGATTTCACTTTTACAGGCCCGTTATTGGTGGCCTGGTCTCTATAAGGAGACAAAGCAGTATGACGGTGATTCTAACCGCGGCGGGCGGCGGTCGCCGCCCGCCATGCGGTTTCCGCCAAATGACCGCACCGCGGTCACAAGACCGCGGCGGCCATTCTGGCTTTCCCGCTGTGCTGGCGGGCGACCGCCAAAAGGCCGCCCGCCAGCACAGCGGGAAAGACCCAGCAACGATGAAGCCGGCTCCGAATGGAGTTGCTGGAGTGCGACGGGTGCAGTAGCACCCGTCGCGAATTTCAGTGTCTGCTAGGCAGACACTGAAATTCTTTTTGGGGCCCTCTTACGGGGGCCCCGCGGCACCCCCTACCGCCATCCTGTAACAGGATGGCGGTAGGGGGTGTCAGAATCCCCCCGCCATGGAGGATTCTCAGGGGCAGCGGAAAGTCGGCGGTACACCGCAGACTTTCCGTTTCTGGCCGCGGCAGCCTGTTGGCGGTGCTACCGCGGTCATTCGCCCTGGCGGTTTTTACCGCCAGGGTTAGAATGACCCCCAATGTCCTTTGTTGTGACGTCTGTCAACAAATTAAAGCATCGTCGGCTAGACGCCCGCAGCAGACGCCTCTTCTGATTTCAAATAGACCATTACAGTGTGTGTACTTGGACCATTGTGGTCCGCTGACACCAGATAGTGCATACAAATACATATTGGTTGCTGTTGATTCGTGCTCCAGATTTGTGTGGGTCTGGCCACAGCGCTCAGCTGACGCTCGGACTGTTATTAAAGATTTGCGTATCTTTGTCGATACATTTGCAGTTGCGGCTTTTCATTCGGACCAGGGCCCTGCTTTTGCCTCTAAAGCATTCAGGGACACCATGGCTTCGTTGGGGGTCCAACTCCAATTCTCGTCTCCATTTCATCCCGAGGGAAATTCTGTTGTGGAGCGTTTAAATCGTGATTTAAAGCAATCCTTAACAGCCAGGGTTATAGGTACGGGTCGTAGTTGGCTAGCCCACCTGTATGGAGTACAGAGAGCACTTAATAACTTGCCTAGAAGGTCACTGGGGGGTCGTACTTCATATGAGTGCCTGTTCGGAACACGAATGTATGTTCCTGATCTAGATGGCCCTGGTGTGGAGGCGGCAGATACGCCCTTTGACATAAATGATCGTGTCGCTGTTTTGCAGGATTTACAACAATTTCGTGAAGATAACTCTTCTGCGAGTGCTGCCTCCTCTGGAATTAAGGATGAGCCAGTAACACCTACTGGTTGGATACCCAGGATTGGGGATCTAGTGTGTGAAAAGGTCGCAGTAAAGAAAGAATTTGGTCCTTCTTATCGAGCACCTGTCCCGGTGTTGGGGGTGAGCGGCACGAGAACTGTGATTTTGCCGCTGCTGCAAGGGGCCAAAGGAAATCGTTTTGTTTCCATTGATAATGTCAAGTTACAACATGTGGCCGATTCTGCACAGCAGACCAAGAGGGACACCCAGTAGTTCCGGCATCCCTCTCACTACTGGGGAAGAAGTCCCGCTGCAGGTGATTTGCACAGACCCTGTTTCCTCTCCGAGCTTGGGGAGGGTGGAAGATGATCTGGCGATTGTTCCACAGTCAACGATTGATATCGATTCTTTTGCTCAAGTTGCTGTACGTTCTACTGATGTTTCTGAACATGTGATTTATAGCGTACCTAGGAGAGAACATCCATCAGCTTCCTTGTTCACTGTTGCACCTTTTGCAAGAACTGCCTCTGGCTGCTTCAACGACGCAGATGCGGCTGTATCCAGCTCTTCGTCTTCGCTGTCTTCAATCCAAGGTCCACGTAAGCTACTCAGTTGGCTTAAACGTACATATTTTGTTATTCCTTGGAACTATTTGTGGCTTTTTATGGCTGTAATGACTCTTTTTTTATGGTTGGGATTTGTGGTTACTTTTTTTCTAGTAATACATGGTCATTTTCTTCCTGATCGATCAGACATTGAGCACGTGGAGACTGTGTTGAGACCACATTTTTCGTCTCATATGGTTCGAAGAGACTTGTCCAATGTGAACATTTCTGCAATACTGATTCCCGATGGGATTGTGTGGGATAAAGTAATGTTTGATATATATGGTCCCACTGAATTGATTCAAATACCGTATGTCCTTAAGTTATCAATGAATGATATTGTTATTCCAGGCATTGTTTCTGATGATTGGGATGTGAAGACAGTAGATTCTATGCTAAAAGATTTGCAATATTATACTGTCTATGACGATGAAGATGCTTACCAATTTAGAGATAATCATGGTGATATGTTTTGCTACACCTATTATGGACACCACTTTATTCACAAAGCGAGTAGCCCTAAGTCCATCTTTAATTATGTACAATGGGAACATTGCTCGACTCCTCCACAAGGGAGTTCGAAAACGTATAATGATAAATTTGCATATTTTTCTGGGCATGATCAGCGAAATGCTAAGTCTTACTATTTTAAAGTGGCACCGTATTCTAATAAGCAAATTTTGTTGACCGATACTAAATTACTATATTCAAATTCGTTTGTATCTAAACTTTCAGTCGAAGGATATGAATACTGGTTGAAGACTGTTGACTTGAAAAGTGTTTGGGGTGCGAAAAATTGGCAGATGCAAGGCAGGGATACATTATTTCGAGCATGCATTATCCCTGTGCAAATGATTTTCCTCAATGACACAGTACAACACCTTCTCTTCCATATTCGGTTTGATACCTTCGGCTATACACTCTATTTTCGGAAGCATTTTTGGGGGTTTCCCAATTACTTTGGCTTTATTGGCTGGAGTTTTGCTTTTGTTACTATTTTTTCGCAATGGCTGTCCCGCTGCGACAAGGTCCTATATTGCTGCTCCCGTCAGCGCAGCTGTGTCGTGAACGCATGATGCAGCATTTTGGAGCTACACTCCTGGCTCATTTGGAGTGTGACTGGTCTTTGTCATTCAGGCCAGTTTTGGATTGTGTGCAACCCGTGTTTCGTTGCCTTTGGTGCTCGTTTGAACATGCACTGGCTTTCTGTCTCTCACTGCAGCACTCTCCAGTGGTTGATCTTGATCTGTTGATGTTCCCGATTAGGGCTCATTCCCAGACTTGTGCACTACGGTTGCGTTTGCTTCGTGGAGCGGATTATGAGGTTCCCTTCCTGGAGGAAGATGGTTTTGTCTCTTTCCTTGGCACTACACGGGGTGCCGCCCTAAATGGTTTTGGGGCTTTGGAACACACCTGCTCCATGGTACTTTGTGGCGTGGATCTTCCGATATTGACATATCTCGAAGTGGAGGAGCTTCTACGTTCTATTGCTTCTCTCTGACAATTGGATTTTTTTTCTCTCTCCCGACTAAATTGACATTATATTGCAATTCGCTCTATCGTCACATGTTTCCTACATTTATGACTTTATTGTCTTCTCATCTTGTCGAAATGTTGTGTTTAAATTTAGGTTATGTTTTTTATGTTATTAGAACCACTTGCTACCGACAAGGGGAGGGTGTAGTGTGGTCAGTTTTACGTATATTTTGCGCATTAGCTTCAGGCTTTAGGCCTCTGTGCACTTTGCCCTGAATATATTTTATTCATTTGCTACCAGCTTAGAGCCTCTGTGCACTTTACTCTAAATGCTTTCTATTAGGCTTCGTACTGTTATTTTACAGAATAGCCAGTTCTACGGTGTTGTTTTTTATTCATATCACACTGTTTTGCCTACTTCAGCACTGGAGTTCTTCATAACATATTCACTCTGTGCCTCAGTCAAGGATACAGTCTGGTACATTGCCGATAGACGTGGTAGGAGTTTAGACTTGCCATTCCTGCGTAGGGACATTTTGTGATCACGATGACATGTTAGTTATAAAATCGCTTCCTTGTCCCAATACATGCGAGAGGGAGATTCCGACCAGGGAACCACAACTAGACGCTGACTGCCTCGTTGCAGATGCTGAACCAGATCACAGGCCTTTGCTCAGGTATGAGTGTGTCCGTCTCCCTAGTGATACAGAAAGGCAAGCTAGAAGCTTAACATGCTGTGCTCTAAATAGAACAAGCAGAGGGAGAGTAGAAACGGTTAGGAATTATGATAGCGTTATTCTTATGTTTTACTCTCCTGGTTACTATATCAATCCTACTATGTTGTATTGTTCTGGTTATTGCGGCTCACGCCTTAATATCTAAAATACACTCGTTTTATTAAAACATTATATAAAACTTATACTGTCTTTGTCATTTGTATATGAGACCATATTGTGAATGAGAGAGTTGGTTTGGATCTGAGTGACCACGACTTCCATGAGAAGTTCCAAAGATGTCATGCGCTCGGCTGCCCAATCATTTCTTCCCCGTGGGAGAAATGAGGCACTGCTAGTTAGCCGGAGCAACAACCGGATTTAGGGTGACAGAGTTCCTTACAAGTGGGTCAGACTCAGTCCCCCACACCGTTATCGATCCTGCTGCCCAGAAATCCAGTAGTCTCATTTAGAATAATGAGAGCCCATGCGACAGATGCTTGCAATATGTATAACCACTGGCATTCACTTGGCGTACCTTTCTAACCCATTGTTTTTACCAGTGGCTGAGAATAATTCAAGCACTCCATTCATCACATTTTTATATCCCTTAGTGTGCCACCCTCAGTGGGACTGGTATGCCCAGATGTCGGTCCCAGGCATACTGTGACTCTGGAACTAAGCTATACGTGGCTGATGAGCCCTAACTAGGATAAAACTGATACTGGGTTGTCTGTGTTCCAGTTCAGACAGGACCTGGCCTGGCAGTTCAGGCTGGTCTGCTCTCACAAGACGATTTGCTTATGGGTGGGCCTAATCTGATGTGGCATGGTGTGCAAAATAAAGATGAACTGTTATGCTGCCTGGGTAATTACCAGTGTCTAAGATTAATTCAAGCATTCCACCCATCACCTTTTTGTATACTTCAATGTGTCACCCTAAGTGAGATGGGTATGCCCAGATGTGGGTTCTATGCACACAGCGTCACTGGAACCAAGCTATACCTGGCTGATGAGCCCTAACTAGGAAAAAAACGGTCCTGGGTTGCTTATGTTCTGGTTAATGGAGGCCTGGCAGTTCAAACAGAACTGTTCCCATTGAAGCTGGGACGAGACTGATCTGCAAATGGCTGGGCTCAAACTGGGGTGGCATGGTGTACAAAGTAACAATGACCCACGTTCTCACCCCGACTGAGGTGCAGCTAGTTGACAAAGGTCCAGAGATGACCTTCCAAGATGGCCCTAGGATGAAAACTTTATATAAAGTACAGTGGCCCCATATTGAGGGAGGCCCAGCAATTAGAGAAATAGCATTCTACCAAAAATTAATATCTGAATGACTACATATGTTTAAACACTCATACTCAGCCAAATAAAAATCCTTTGCCACCAACTAGCGATGAGTGACAGGAAATCTGCCCAATGGTAAGCAATAGGTAGGCACCAAGCACCTTTATGTTCTTGGTAAGGCACAATGGGCCAGATGTATGAAATATTTTTGCACTCGCAAACAGTGTGAATCGGTAAATTCGGCCGTTTGCGAGTGCAAAACAGTGGTCTGCGATGCATGAAATGCATTCGCAGACCACCAATAAGAAATCGCGAAAATTTCGATTTCTTGCGTTGCGACCTGGAAATTGCGAGTCGCAATTTGCGATTCGCAAATTCCAGGTCGCAAGGCTATGCTGGAAAAAATCGCAAATTGTGATTTTTCCAAAAATTGCATTTTGCACTAGCAAAATACCATGATCTGCAGCCAGGTAGTAACCTTGTGCAAAATTTTAAAATGCAGTTAAACTACATTTTTAAATTTAACATGTAAAGCACACATGCCCTTTTGGCAGGTGTGTACGTCACATGTTGAAAACATTTTTTGGGGGTTGCAGGAGAGGGGGCCTTAGGCCCCCAGCACCCTGGCCATTTGCATTTCCAAAATTGCGATTTCTGGTTCAGAAATCACAATTTTGCAAATGCAAAAAATTCGCAGCTATGGGCCAACAGGCCCATAGCTGCGAATAGGGCAGGTATCGCAATTTGCGATTCGGTAATAGCATTTGTGATTTTTAAGACATCGGTATTACCGATTCGCAAATGTGATGCATGGCCCTTTGCGAGTCGGTAATAGCAATTTCTTAAAAATCGCTATTACCGAATCGCAATGAGCTGTGATGGTACATCTGGCCCAATATGCCTCGCGGTAGACAGCACATGTGCTGTTTTGCAGGACCGCCATAATAAGCAATAACCTAATCCATTCTGCCTCAAATTAGGCAATAGGGCTGATGGTGAATGAAGGGTTAGCTTGCTCTCTCTTTGCTTCGACCCAGATGAGGCAGAACCTAAGGTACCACAGTAGCACCATTTAATTAGATACATTGTTGCGGTTGCGGCCACTGTTTAAAAGGACAGACACCACTATTGGAGCTCCCACAGGATAAAGTAGAGCAGTGTTATTTTAAGGGTTTTGGGGGCACTGAGCAATACATATTATAGGGGTCCCTGCACAGAACAAATTTAAATTTCATTGCACATTCCCTGCTAATTGAATCCTGAATGATGCCAAAGAATACTACACTATATGTTAAACTTTAACTGGGTCAGACACAGTTGCAATATGTCTTGCCCGGCACCCCAAAAGTCCTCAAGATGACAGAGTAGAAAGAAAGATTCAGTGGTAGCTGTAGGCAGAGAGGGAGAGAAACTCAAATAGAGAAATAGAATAGACAGAGATGAAATAAAGAGAAAGTTCACTTTCCCAGGAGGGCCCATGGAAGGTGGGGTCCTTGGGCAATTGCCCACTTTGCCCATGCCTTAAAACGTCTCTGATAGCAGATATCTTTTAATATAAATGAAAACTCAATGTTATTAACATACTGCAAACAGTGTTGGAGGTGGCTTGGTACGGTTGGCTAAAGTATATGCTCAGCCAGGCAGAATGGGCCACTCCTATCCGGGGTGGTCAAGCACACTTGCTATATAAACCCTTGGGTGCCTTGGCATGGAGCAGTCAGGCTTATTTCAGAGGCAAGGTGTAAAGCAAGAGCACAGCAGGTTCCAACAGCACCCCACTTGAACAACCCCAAAAAGAGACTTCAAAAGGGTTGAATGCATAGAGAAAGTGTTTTCAACACACACACATGATGTCAGCATAAATGTCAATGAGAACACAACAATATGCAATGTAAGTTTGAGAATGAATCTCAATGAACTACGCAACACACAGTAATAGGCCAACCTCTTTAAACATTCATCATTGTATGTACATTTGAGGAAACCATACAGTGCCTCCCTGCACCCGCATAAGGTGCCCACCCTCCTCACGTTACCCATGATCAGTGTAACACGTGCAATCCAGAGTGCACCCTGGGGATGACAGTAGCAGCACAATGTATATCACAGCATAACCAAATTCCCACCTAGACCCACAGCCTTAGCTGCGCTAGTAAAATGTGATGCCAACCTTCTGAACTCCCTGGCAGAACCTGAGTACCCAACAACACCACAGTTCTACCCCAGCACTCACTTGTTCTCACTCAGACTCACTCCCTCACATCCACCCCGTAAGGAGGAGACATTCAGACTCCCAATAGGAGGGTCACTCTGAGGTCTGCAAAACACAGGGGGATGGTCAGCGGGGTCAACCGGTAGACTCGGAGGAGCCTAACCCCATCTGACAATCCAGTGTTACCAAATAGTAACCAAATTAAGCACCTCCAGAATGGAGAGGCGCTGCTGGGTATGTTAACTCGACCCACCCACGACTCTTAGGTTGCAAACAACAAGTTGCCAGGTCTGTGTCTCTGGATTAAAGGCACCCTGTCTGGTGCCCCTGCACTTCCATTGGCCTCAGACAGGTTTGATCCAATGTAGAAAGTGCTCAGTGCAGTGTCCTTGCAAAAAGAAGATACTGTCTTGGAACCAATGACTAGGGGTTCCTAGACAGCACCAGGTTTCTTCAACCAACTCCGAGTGTCATATCCTCCTCAATAGGAGGCACTGGTCTGGTGCGTGATGACTTGAACTGCACCAGGCTTTCTGGTTTCACTTTGGACTTTGTTTCTGTACCCCTTCAGGTTTAGGTACTCTGCACACAAAGCTAATACTTTAGCAGTACTGGACTCTCTGCATCCCCCCACACATCACCCACACCACATCATGGCACCTCAAAGACACCCCAGGTTTTCTGTGGAGGAGCTGGTGGAGGAAATCATCTGGGTATTTGGATCACAGGTGCAGCACACCTCCATTGCGAGGAAGATGGAGCTATGGCGGAGAATTGTCAACAGGGTCAACGCAGTTGGACAGCATCCAAGAACACTGGATGACATCAGCAAGAGGTGGAACGACCTACGGGGCAAGGTACGTTCCGTGGTATCCAGCCACCAGATTGCTGTACAGAGGAATGGCGGTGAACCCCCACCTACTCCCCCACAACATGGGAGGAGCAAGTCTTGGCAATACTGCATCCTAAGGACCTCGCAGGAGTAGCAGGAGGACTGGAGTCTGGTAAGTCATATCTTAACTACTTTATCCCCCCCACCCCAACTGCATGCCATCACATACCCCCACCCTTACACTCACTCCCATTACTCCATCATCTCACATATGTCCCACTATCACAACCCACACATCTCAATACCAAGGCCCTGCATGCAACACCTATGCATGGACCACCGTCACCAAAGCATGTCCAGTACAGATACCCACACAGACCCCAAACCAACTATCACAAAAGGGCTAACACAATGATGCAAGCACAGGGGTAGAGGGTACCTCACCCAATGCACAAGATGGCACACACAGATACTAAAACTATGTATTTACACCCCAATAGGTCCCCTATCCAATGTCACCGGACAGGAGGTGCCAGACATATCCAGTCCCCCCACAGAAGAGGCCCATAGTGATGACAGCAGCTCTGCACACCTGGATCAAGATGACCAGCCCGGCCCATCAGGGACCTCGGGACAGTCGGTTACCCTGACACAGTCCCAAACCACCACTGAACCTCCATCCTCAGGAAACACCACCACAGCACCCACCCAGCGGGCCCATCCCTCTGTCCCCAGGACACGTCAATCAGCAGTGTGTTCACCACTACAGGGAACTCAGGCAAACCCACCATCCCAAGAAAATCAGGGACCTGGGGTCAGTGGCAGTGGGCACACGGTTCAGGGGACAGAGGCACAGGATAACAGGGAAGCTGGGAGGACTGCTGTGTGACAGGGGGAGGACAGGCCCAGGGAACAGACACTCCATGAGGCACTCTCCAACATCATGGCAGCTTACCACCATTCCCTGCTCACCATTGCAGGGGTGCTGGCAGACCTTGTCAACACCAGGAGGGACACAATGGCACACCAACGGGCCCCTGACAATAGCCTGGACAATGAACAGCCCTCCACCTCCGCCGGCGCTACTGGACAGGAGGCACCGCCACAGGACCAACAGGCCACCAGCACCCCAACCTCTGCAGAAGGAGAACCACCCAGCAAACGGTCCCTGAGATCCAGGAACAAGACAGAGAACATTGCCAATACCTCCGCCAGGAAATAAGACCCTCCTGAATGTCACCCTTCTGTCCCACTTTGTCACCCTGTGCACCTTAAACTGCCATATCTCCACTTCCTATGCCCCATTGGACAATGCACCTGTGAGACCAAGAGACTGGACTCTGCCATGGACATTCCTCCACCATCACCCCAGCCCATTTCACACCCCCTCCACTTATTTGCACAGAAATAAACACCCTTGAATCACCAAAAACCTGGAGTCAGTCTGTGCTTTCACAAATGTGTAATTGCTAAATCTCTGGAATATAGCAATGTCAATGTACTTGTTCACATAACAATGTCACACAGCAGTAGGCCAGGAGTAAACATAGCAGAGGGCACAAATTGGGACCCAGATCTGTGAAATGGAAAGCCAAAGTGACAAGTCAGGGTCCATACACAGAGGTAAAAAGGCAGACTTATGTTAGGTCCTACACTAGTATGAGATGTGGGAAGCAGCTCCATCTTCTTACCTGTGTCTCGCTGGAAGTATTGAATGATGATGTTGTTTCCGTTGTCTACATCTTCTTCTTCTGTCTCTTCATCTTCACTGTCCACAGGCTCCACAGCTGCCACAAGACCAGCATCAGGCCCATCCTCCTGCAAAAAAGGCACCTGCCATCGCAAAGCCAGGTTGTGCAACATACAGCAGACCACGATGATCTGGCACACCTGCTTCGGTGAGTAGTATAGGGAGCCTCCTGTCAGATGGAGGCACCAGAATCTGGCCTTCAGGAGGCCGAAGGTGCACTCGATTATCCTCCTAGTTCGCCCATGTGCCTCATTGTAGCATCCCTCTGCCCTTGTCCTGGGATTCCTCACTGGTGTCAGTAGCCATGACAGGTTGGGGTAACCAGAGTCACCTGCAAATATCGAGGGACAACTGTTAGACATCCTCCAAACATTAGGAAATCTCCCATACCCAGACAGCAAATGAAACTGTGGGGGACTTTAGGCTCACCTAATAGCCACACACTGTGCCTCTGTAGTTGCCCCATCACATAAGGGATGATGCTATTCCTCAAAATGTAAGTGCCATGCACTGAGCATACTTGGCATTCACATGGGAGATGTACTGGTCTGCCAAACACACCATCTGCACATTCATAGAATGGTAGCTCTTCCGGTTTCTGTACACTTGTTTATTCCTGCAAGGGGGACAAATGCCACATGTGTACCATCAATGGCACCAATGGTGTTAGGGATATGTCCCAGAGCATAGAAGTCACCTTTCACTGTGGGCAAATCCTCCACTTGAGGGAAAATGATGTAGCTGCACATGTGTTTCAACAGGGCAGACAACACTCTGGACAATACGTTAGAGAACATTGGCTGAGACATCCCTGATGCCATGGCTACTGTTGTTTGAAAAGACCCACTAGCCAGGAAATGGAGTACAGACAGGACCTGCACTAGAGGGGGGGGGGTTCCTGTGGGCTGGCGCATAGCTGACATCAGGTCAGGCTCCAACTGGGCACACAGTTCCTGGATTGTTGCACGATCAACTCTGTAAGTGATAATGATGTTTCTGTCTTCCATTGTCGACAGGTCCACCAGGGGTCTGTACACGGGAGGATGCTGCCATCTCATCACCTGCCCCAGCGGACGTGCCCTATGGAGGAGAACGGTGAGCAGAGGGTCATACAACACTTAGGTATCACAAGGCTGTTTTGCAAAAACGTTACATTTTCTCTGTGTGCCTTTGTCTGTCCGTATTCCTGGCCTAAATAGGTGTGACGCAGTTATTTGGCCTGCCATGTGGCCCCCTGAAATGGCGGCTGCCTGACCTGTCAGGTGGGATAAGGGGAAATGAGGTAACTGTGCTGGCGTTGTACATCATCACGGTAGGCGGTCGAAGACCGTGGCACAATTCGGCATTGGTTAACATTGGGCCCTATGGGTTCCAGGAGCCAATGACGATGTACGCCGGCGGTGACGGTACGCACCGCCGCGGACGGGACCGCCATTTTCTATCTGTTCCCTCACTGGATGCCTGACCTTCAATAGGAGAGGACCTACACTGCAAGTGCTGCTGTGACCTGTGTCTGGAAGAGACAATGGCTACAGTGTCTGGAGAAAGGCCGCCCCTGCCTTCACTTTGGAGGAGTTGGAGAAACTAGTGGATGGGGTCCTCCCCCAGTACACGCAACTGTACGGTCCTCCAGACAAACAGGTAAATACACTGTGAGCATGGTGGATGGCACATGATTGTATGGAGTGTCGTGGATGGAAGAGGCGGGGGGACAGGCCAGCATGTGAGGATAGTGTGTGTGTATGTATGTCTGGGCCAGGATAGGAGGTTTTTAGGCAATGTGTGAGAAGAACTGTACGGGAGAGTAACATCCATTGTAACTTCACTTTTCATCTAGGTCAGCGCTCCCCAGAAGAAGGGTGTTTGGCATGCCATCGCCAAGGGAGTGCGGACCCTGGGAGTCTACCATAGACGGAGCACCCACTGCCGGAAAAGATGGGAGGACCTGCACCGCTGGAGCAAGAAGATGGCGGAGGCCCAGCTGGAGGTGGCCTCCCAACGTGGAAGGGGTGCCTGTCGCACCATGACCTCCCTGATGTACCGTATCCTGGCGGTGGCATATCCGGAGTTGGATGGGCGCTTGAGGGCATCAGAACAGCCACAAGGGGGTGAGTACACTGTCATTCAGCTGACTCTGCGCGCTTGACGAGGTGTCTGGGTGGGGGTGGGGTGGTGGCCTGTGGGTTCCCCTAGGCCAGGGCAGGTATGCAAAGGTAGATCCATTGTTTTGCAGCCTCATTCCCACTCCAACCCCAAAGGTGGCATTTGCCCTCTACACCTAGTCAGGCTCGCATGGGTTCCAGCTGTGCATGAAATGGGTCAAGACAGAGTCCCCCTTGGGCATGTGCTTTTCCCCTGCACTGTAAGTGCATGGCTTAGTGCATAGGGCTGCTCCCTGTGTGTTGTGTCCGCCAACGGTAGTGGAGTTGCATGCACTGACCATGTGTCTCTTCTGTCTTCCCCCTTTTTGTTTTGTCACCCTGTTCTTGCGTACATTAGCATCATCTGGTGGAGGAGCAGTGGAACCGGAGCAGGAGGGATCTGCATCCCACATGGCCCTGGAGGGTGAAGAAACGGAGTCTGAAGGCACCAGTGGGACAGAGGGTGAGGGGAGCTCCACGACAGGGACAGGAGCATACACCAGTGACAGCGACTCCTCCACTGATGGGAGCTCCCTTGCGGTGGCAGGCACCTCTGTGCCCACCGCATCAACAGGTACAGCCGCCACCCCCCTACCAGTACCGCCCTCCCAGCAGCCCCTCAGCGTCTTTCCCATGCCCGCTCACCCCAGAGGGTGGGCATCTCCTTTGCCCCAGGCACCTCAGCCCCTGCCCCAGTCAGCCTTCCTGCCCTCAGTGAGGAGGCTATTGACCTCCTGAGATCCCTCACTGTTGGGCAATCTACCATTTTGAATGCCATCCAGGGTGTTGAGAGGGATTTGCAGCAAAAAAATGCATACCTGGAGGGCCTTCATTCTGGCCAGGTGGTCCAACAGAGAGCATTTCAGGGTCTGGCCTCAGCACTGACGGCAGCCATTGTCCCTGTGTCCAGCCTCCCCCCACCAAATTCCTCCACCCATACCCAATCCCCTATACCTCAGCCTATCCCAAGCACACCATCAGACCAGTATGCACAACCATCAAAACACAAGAGTGGACATGGCAAACATAAGCACCACTCATCCCACAGACACTCACACAAGCACCAGACCCATGCAGACACAGCAACATCCACTGCCTCAAATGTTTCCCCCTCCTCCACATCCTCCTCCTCCCTCCCTGTATCATCTCCACTCACACCTGCATGCACTACATCCTCAGACACTGCCTCCATCACCAGCACGCCCATCACCACACACTGCTGACGTGCAATCACCACCCCCACTACCATTCACACATCCCCTGTGTCCTCTCCCAGTGTGTCTGTGAGCCCTCCTCCCAAAGTACACAAACAGAGGCACACACCCACCCAACAGCCATCCACCTCAAAACAGCCTCCGGCCCATGCACCTTCACCCAAATTCAGCGAACGTACACCTCCTACAACCATTACCTCTTCCTCCACTCCAAAACCCCCACCATCTTCCCATCCCAGTGTGTTTAAGAAACTTTTCCAGGCTAACATTGACCTCTTCCCTACACCTCCCTCCCCCATCCTTCCCCTAGGGCCAGGCTGTCCAGGTCCCAGCCCAGCACCTCAGCCACCAAATCCTCAAGCACAGTAGTCCCAGCAACTCCGGTCTCATCGTGGGCGCCACCCATCAGGGCTGCCAGTGTGACACCTAGCGAGGCCAAGGAACAGGCCATTCCGCCACCTGCCAAGGTGAAGAAGGTGCCCACATGCCAGAGTGAGACGCCGCACCTACCAGCAAGCAAGGGCTCCTCCAAACCAAAAGGGGACAGTGGCAAGACACCAGCAGCAACATCAAAGTTGGGGAAGGGACACAAGCCGAAGAGCAGGTCAGGACAGGGCACGGTGGCTCAGGCTGAGGGACCACAGTCACCCCTTCTGTCAACCACAACATCAACCTGTACGGTGGTGTACACCGCCACCTGCACCACCACCAGCACCGCCACCTGCACGTCTGCTGCCTCAGCAACAGTCCCCCGCATCATCCCCAGTGGGCAGCCATCCGAGGCTGCAGGAGACATCCTGCTGTGTCCCTCAACAGGCGCAGACACATACACCACTGCCAGCACCTCCGCCACAGACACCGCCGCAACCACCGCCACCAGCCCCGTGACATGGCAATCATCCCCAGTGGGCAGCCATCTGAAGCTGCAGGAGACATCCTGGACCCTGCCCAGCGTCCATGAGGCATGACTCCCAGCACTGTTTGTACTTGCGGGTGGCAGGCGAAGTCGCAGCAGGGTGGAGTGTGTCTCTGCCTCCATGGTGTATCATGCTACCCGTTCCCAGGCAATCTCGTGGCACACACACCCAGGTGAGGGAATGGGACCTGCCACACTGCATGTGAAGCACTCTGGGCACAAAGCCCCCTCCAGAACCAGTGGAGAATGACATCCACTACCTCAGTCCTTGGCAGGATGAAGCACTCTGGGCACAAAGCCCCCTCCAGAACCAGTGGAGACTGTTATCCACTTGAGAGACTGTGGCTTTGCACTCCCCAGGATACAGCAGTGGGCAAATCACTCACTAGAGAGACTTGAGAGACTGTGGCGTTGCACTCCCCAGGATGCAGCAGTGGGCAAACCACCCACTAGAGAGGCTTGAGAGACTGTGGCTTAGCACTCCTCAGGACCAATCAGTTGGCATAGTTCCCCCTCGTGGAGCAGTGGCATCGTCCGTTCATCCGGCTGAGGTGACCCCCCCACCCCCGAGGTGCCTGTTTATTTTCCATCTGATGACCCTGCAGTGTTCTCTCCGTTTCAAGTCAGGTATCTTGTGTGGGCTTCGCCCATGCATTTTGGGACACTGATACACGGATAATGATTTGATTAATATCCGGACTTGTGTAGTTGGTGTACATATTTGTATATACTGATTTTAGAAATTCTTCTTCTTTATTCAGCTTCTAATACTTGGTGGATGATATTTTGGATTTTTTCTTACAATTACATTCGGGCCGCTGCCCTTACTGTAAATCACTTTAACTAATAATTGATGTGGTTATTACTTTTATACTTTTTCTCAGTTTCATTGTTAGCTGGAACCCCTGGGGAAGCATTCTATTGAATACTTCTGCATCGCTATTACCATTGAATGGATTATCACACTGAGGTATGAATCTCTATATTTTGATTCAACTCTTGACAATTAAGGACTTTATTTTTAACTTATCCTTCGGAGTAGCTGGAACACCTGGGGAAGCATTCTATTGAATACTTTCGCATCGCTATTACCTTTGAATGGATTATCACACTGAGGTATGAATCTCTATATTTTGATTCACCTCTTGACAATTAAGGACTTTATTTTTAACTTATCCTTTGGAGTTTTTGGGTGCACTGATATATCAACTTTGTAATTCTTTTTTGAGTGAGTGGCTCATTTATGTTGATCCTCGCTTAATCTTTTTTCACGTGGGTGTCATGATTAGTTATACCTATTTCAATACTCTAGCTTAAAATAGGACGCCTTATTTTTCATATTATTCTTGCCTTCAATCACTATACTGATGTGTGGCTCCACGCATTGTTAACACTCACGAGCTGTCACACTTATCAAACTTAGGTGTTCACACAATGATGTTCCCCACAATGTCACTTGGGGATTGGTAATGGAACTTGGCTAATGTTATTTTTTATACTTAAAACAAATTATATGTGTGTAAATTGGTCATAATTGTATCTTTCACAGCCCTGAGGAAGTCTATGAGATTATCCTCTCACAAGACGAAACACATGTTGAATTTGTCTGTTTACCAGTATATAAGAATAACACCTCAAGAATAAACTGGATTTAAGCTAATGATTCCCAGTCTACAGTGTATTTGAATGATTGGAAGAAGACTTCATCATATCTGAACACAGACTTTTGACCTCTTATTATTTTTTCACGAGTGCCTTGGCGTTTTTATTATGTTCTGTTTTTCTTAGAGAAACATTGGAGGAGTGAGGAGGACCCTCCTGCCGGGAGCACCGTGCCCATTATTGGCTGACTTACCAAATAATATGGTGATTCGTTGTGACCGCCTATTCCTATAAACCTTCTTCCCCCTGTCTTCTCTATACCACAGAGTTTAGAAATTGCCCTATCTGAGTTTTATTGATTACACTTGTTACAATAATTTCCTTTTGTCCTTGCGTTCTTCCAAGGGGTGGGGGGATGTATATGTAATGTTTCTGCATGCATTTGTGTGCATGATGTTGTGGGTGAGGGTGGGGATGGGGTGTTGCGTGTGTGTCTCTCTCTTTTCCATCCCCCCTACCCTGTGTTGTAGGTGAAGTACTCACCATAGTCTTCGACGGCGTCTTTCCTGCTCCTGATACAAGAGGAGGAAGACCAGCATGGGCAGGACCTGTAGTTCGGGCTCCATGGCATCCTGGTTCCTCTTTGGCTGTCGAGAGATGAGTGGTTTCCCTTCCAAGTCCTGTTTCCGCTTTGCTTTTGATAGCGTTGGTACCGCCCTGGATAAGGTGGCGGATAGGCGTGTTGTGATACAGTGGGTGGAACCTTGTCTTCTACCTGTCTGTTGGCGTATACCGCCGCCGTGTTTGTTTCTATCGCTGTGGCGGTCGGAGCCTTAAAGTGGCTGTCTATGTTGGCGGTTTCCGCCATGGTCGTGAGTCCATTTTTTTCCCGCCGGCCTGTTGGCGGTATTACCGCTGCTTTAACACCGACCGCCAGGGTTGTAATGACGGCCTAAGTCACAATCCATTTTAGGACACCAATAAAGCTAGGAGACAGCAGATGCAAGCATCCAAGAAGAGTGCTTACCAGACATGTCTAGCAAACACAACTTATAACCAGAAGCAGGCACAAACCATGCTTGTTATATCTGTGTCATACACATAAACTGTTATCGGTTACGGCTTGTGTTATCAACACAGGTCAAGCAAACATGAAGCATGGTCACTGACTTCCAGTCAAATAGCCTGCAATTGCAAAAATCTGTAGTCCACACTCTGTATAACTTTCTTCTAAGTGTTCACTGTGGTCTGCCGATGCAATTTGTGTTTATTATTCTGGTACACCACATGCTGCTTTATATTCACAGACTAGCTACCCATGATCACCAAACATGCAGGGAACGATCATGGCTAGTGGAAGGGGATGGTGCTCATATTTGGTTCGGACAAAGCTTCAGCATAACTATTGCTCCCTATGGACTCCGTCCTCTCTGAAGTGTCACCAAAGCTTTTTGCTTTGTTTAACCTTGCTTTGCTGTACCTGTTTTTGTTTGTATTTCCCTACTAACTGTAATATGCTCCCTCACTAAAACATGGTGAAATTGTCCTACACCTGATTGGTATGTTTAATTTATTTGTAAGTTTCCCCAAGGCCTGTAAATTAAATGTTAATGTGGGCTGCAGACCTCATTGTGCCCCCCTTTAAAGCAGACTTTAGAAAATATATCTCAGGTCTGCCACTGCAGGCTCTACTGCAGTTTTAAAATGCCATTACGACCTGACAAAATAAACATTTTGTCCAGCCTAAACCTTCCTTTTCAATTCTTATAATTCACCCCTAAGGTAGGCCCTAAAGGCTCAGAGGGTATTTAAGTTTTACATGTCCTGACAGTAAGAATCTCCTAAAGTCGTTTTCACTGTTGTAAAGCTATCTCTCCTACAGATTAACTCTTAGTTAAATTATTCCACTTAATAAGTGAAACCTTCAGGCTGGGGGACAGATAGAGATATCCTGTTTACTCTGAAGTGAATTAGGATTAAAAACCCTCTTTAGTGGTAAAGCTGGATTTTAAGATACTATTTTGAAAATGCCACTTTTAGAATGTTGCCATGTTCTGCCTAAATCAAATGTGCATTTTCTAGCATCCCAGGGTCACATGCCTGTGAATGGCTCCCCTGTGGTGTTTTGTGCACTGCTTCCAGCCATAGAGACAAAAGAGGCCTAGATGTGGAGAAATAGAATTTTCTGGATGGCTGTTGAGGATTTGTGCCCTACCTTGATTACACTTCAAAGAACCCTGCCTGCAGCACACACAAATGCCTGCCCTTGCCTCAGTCACCCAAGACAGTTAGGAGTCAAAACGAAGGTAAGGGCTAGAACTGACCAGAAGCATTTTGGGGTGTAGACCAGGGAATTTCTCCAGATACAAGATAGCACCTGGTATAAAAGTGATACCTCCAGAATCTCTCATCAGAACACTCTAAGCCTATGAAAGATTCAGAAGAAGGCCTTCCCTGCTGTCTGAAGAGGGAAGCTTCAAAAGTGCTTGCCTTGAACCCAGGTTCTCCAGACGTTTCTCTCAGGTCATTTGGCTGACTTGGTGTTTGAGCTACAGGGACAAAATAGACTTCCAGAGGCCTTCTAACAACTGCCCAGCTGACAGCACTAACTGCTCTTGACTGAACCTACCAGATCTCTGCTGTTGACCTCTTCTGGAGTGAATCCTGATCTCCAAGAGGTGCCGCCAGGCCCTGGACCCTTGGCTGACATCAGAGTATACTCTTCCTGAAGAAAAGGTGAAGTACAGATGTTTTGGGCTCCTAGTGACCACAAAATGGCCTCATTGCGCTGAGACTCAGCCATCCATGATTACCGCTATGTGATGCTTCAGTGGGATCTGCTCTTCGTGCTGACAGAGACTGTCCACGGCGACCACCAACTCAAAGCTCTAGTGAGACCTGCTATTTGCACCTACAGTGACAGCCCATGTCAACTGCCAGTGCGAATCTCAAGGGACAACTGACCCTTTCAGCTGTAGCAGTGACCATCTACAGCACCTGACCTGCTCCTCACACCAAAAAAACACATCCTTGCTGCCCCATCAGCGCAAAACAGCAGCTCCTGCCACGGACTTGAGAAGGTAACTCTTCAGAGGGGCTGACTTGGTCCCTGTATCTGACCCACTCTCCATCGTGGACATCCTGAAAAACACAGTCCAGTGGGATCAGATAAGTATGAGTGGCCCTTTGTGCTTCTTGGCACTATTTTGACCTAAAACTTTAAATACTCAGCCCCAGTTCTACTGATAGGATATTTTTCATTTGGGTGTCATTTTATTTTTTGAATTTTACGTTGTTTTTCTAAATTGTTTTGGGAGTTTCTTGTGTTGTATTTTTTTATTACTGTTTGAGTGCTGCAGAAATACTTTTCAAATTGCCTCGGAGGTAAGCCTGACTACTTTTCAGCCAAGCTATCAGAGGGTTGAAAAAAGCGACCCGCTAAACATTGTTCAAAGATGGAAAAATCCATCTGCACAATGAATAAAGTTATTTCAGCATCACTAATAGAACAATGTTAACCACATCACAACAATGCCATTAATATGCAGCATGCTGCTCATGGCTAGGAATCACAGCTGTGAGTATCTCAATAATTTTCTGACCCAGGCAATGCTGTGCATGTGGCCAAAGTATCACTCATCCAACATCAGGTGAAAGGGCTATGAGTACCTGAGGAAAGACTTATAAAGGAGGGGGTCACAGGCAGTGGGACGTGGGATACCATAGGATGATCCTAGAAACTTGCACATGGCTTGGTCCAAACTGTTGTGGCATGGTGAGCAAAAGAACAATGGTTTGGGATGCTATCCTGAGCAATTTCCAGTGGTAAGACAAATTGCAAGCATTCCTCCCATCACCTTTTGTGTGTTTTTTTTTAATGCCCCACCCTTAGTGACATGGGTATGCTCAATGTGTCACTGAAAGCTAAACTGTGCCTGGCTAATGAGCCCATAACTAGGGCTAAACTGGTCCTGGTATGATTGTGTTCCAATTCAAGGAGGATCTGGCCTGGTAGTTCAGGTTGAACTGTTCCCACGAGGAGCAGGGTAAAGGCTGATTTTCATATGGCTGGGTTCAAACTGAGGTGGCATGGTGAGCGAAAGAACAATGGGTTGGAATGCTACCCGGATTGATTGCCACCTTTTGCATGGATATTGTGAAGTGAACATCTGTGGTGGAGTGGCTCTAATTCCCTGAGCTGACATAAAATGCAAAGACCTGAAAAAGATTCAATACTCCACCTTCCAGTGTCTTTCTGTTGCAATAAGAACAGCTGAAAAGACTCAGGTTTTCCATCTAATTTATTATCCCCTGGTGAAAAACATCTATTCATGGATCAATTAATAAAACTCATTGTGGATCGATCAACACCTCCGCTTCTAACATCTTCTTGTGTAGCCTCATCCTCAATTGGGGAGACATAAAGGACAGGGCAGCATTGCATCTGTCCCTCTTTCTCCAAATTGGTGACCTCAACTTTTACTGCTCAAACCTCACAAGCAAAAAAGGTGGGCTCCTTGACATCCATATCACCAAAAAACTCAAAAACAACACAGATACCTGTCTTTTCCTTTCTCACATGTCTCTCCTAAATCAACTACCATATGTCAGTCAAAATAATAAACTATGGGTTAGAAACTTCAAGGATGTTAGAAAAATCAACCCTGATGTTGGAAATGGATCTGTTTTCAGGGTGATCCCCAAACATTTTGCCTTCTTCTTCCTATTTTTTCTGATCTGCTTTTGTTGGTTTAGGACTCTGGGCACTTTACCACTGCTGACCAGTGCTAAAGTGCAAGTGTTCTCTGTCTAAATTGGGTTGGAGATTGGTTTCCTCCATGAATGGCATATTTGACTTACTAGTAAGTTTCTACCAAAGTGCACCGTAGGTGCCCAGGGCTTGTAAATCAAATATTACTAGTGAGCCTGCAGCACTGATTGTGTCACCCACATAAGTGGCCCTGTAAACATGTCTCAGACCTGCCACTGCAGTGTCTGTGTGTGCAGTTCTTGCTGCCAGTTTGACCTGGCAAGGGCACCTGCTTGCCGGGCCCAAATCTTCCTTTTTACTACATGTAGGTCACCCGTAAGGTAGGCCCAAGGCAGCCCGTGGGCAGGGTGCAGTGTATTTAAAAGATAGGACATTTACTGCTGTGTTTTACATGTCTTGATAGTGAACTAATGCTAAATTTGGTTTTCAATTGCCTATCTCTCCCATAGGTTAACATGGGGGTAGCCTTGAAATATCTTTTAAGTTTAAGTGCAGTGTCCGATTGGGATCTCCGAACTCACAATTTAAAAAATATTATTTTTTATTAAGTTGTTTTTTAGATTATAGGTTTTAAACTGCCACCTTTAGAAAGTAGGCATTTTCTTTCTTAACTATTCTGTGCCTCTGCCTGGTTGTGGGATACACGTCCGGTTAGACTGATGGTTGGGCTGTTTGTGAATTCACTCTAGAGAGTCACATAAAGGGAGCAGAGGTGTGTCCTGCATATCCTGATGGGTCTTCTTGAGCTAGAGTGGAGGGAGGAGCTGACACTTGCACCTGAATAGGTCTGTGCCTGTCCTTACACAAAGCAGTCTCCAACCACCTGGAGTATGTCTGGGGCCAGGACAGGGAGAGGCAGGGTCTTTTACACTACAAAGACTTTCCTTTGAAGTTGGCCTATTTCAAAGGCAGAAATTAGTATCAGTATTGGACTGCTGACCCCACAAATTCAGAACACTTCTGGACTGAGGACATTCTGCCAGGGAGAAGAGCTGGATGCTTGAGGAGGACCTACCACTCCTCCTGTTGCTTTGCTGTGCTGGCCTGCTGCTGCTACATCTGCCCTGGAAGTAAAAGGACTGGACTCTGCTTTTTACACCCTGCTTTCCAAGGTTCTCCAAGGGCTTGAACTGAGTTTGCCACCTGTTGTGAAGTCTCAGGGACATCAAAGACTTCATCTGACAGTACCTGAGCACTTCTGCTGAGAACCCTGACTTGCTTAGTGGTGCCAAATCCAGTCCCTGGGACCTTAGAAGTGGAAGCTGGTATCCTGTAGGGGAGAATCCACGCACCGCTGTGTGCGCATCAGACAAATGTACGCAGTGCCTGTCCTGCGGCTGCAAATTTGACGTAACGTTTGTTCTCAACGTGGGCCCTTTGCACAGTTTGTTGGAATTTTCCACGTATCAGCACTGGGTGTCATATTTTTAACATCGCAGCAACACCCTGAGGCTGCATGTCTGGAAATCAACGCATTGTTCTCCTGCGGGGGTAAGAATTGATGCATCACCTACCCAGCGGTGAAAGAATCAACGCAGGGCCTCACTTATGAGTAAGGAATCAATGCATTGCATGCTTCTCTGACGCATCACCTATCCTATTTCTGATGCATACCAGGTACTTTATGTTAAAACAACGCATCCATTGATTCCTATGGATTAAGACTCTTTTAACTTTAAAAACTGATATATTTTCTTGCATATGCTGGATTTTGTAATTTTGGTCTTGTTTTATTCAGATAAATATTGGCTATTTTTCTAAAGTGGTGTGGTGTCCATTTGTTGTGTTTTCACTATGTTACTGTGTGTGTTGGTACAAATACTTTACAAATTGCCTCTGAGATAAGCCTGACTGCTTGTGCCAAGCTACCAAGGAGGTAAGCAGGGGTTAACTTAGCTGTGTGACTTCCCTACCCTCACTTGAGTGATTGTCCCTACTTGAACAGGGTGCAAACCACTGCCAACTAGAGACCCCATTTCTAACACCTGAAACTGTAAGTCACAGATAAACTAATGACAGATCAAATCAAACATGATGCTAACTTTCTGGTGGTGAAGTAAAACCATACCTAGACAGAGATGAATGATAAACATGCAACAAAGAAACTGAAAATGCTAAAAAATAAACTCTACTCAGGGAATCTAAAAAGCTCTTAGAGCAACTGAACTCATGAAGTGCAGATACTCTCCACCAAAAATATGGAAGCTTTAGAAATGAAACAAAAACAATGCAAGAAACAAATATTTATGGCTGTGGGAAATTACTTTAGAAACTAGATCAACCACAAAGCTCTTCAAAAGGAAACCATATGTCCTGGAAATAATATTTCCTACTTCTTCTCTTCATCTTCTGGACTGAAATGAAAACTGCAACAAAATTGCACAATTTTGTAAAGAAAAAATAGAAAAGCCTGAGCTTCCTGGTGATAGCTGAGACACCATTTTGCACGTAGAGGTACTTTCATAACACAAACCTAGGCAGAAAGCAAAAGAGTGCTGCACATAGGGAGGAGCACCCACGTAATTCTTGTGAGATAGTTTATATATAGGCAGAGAAGAGAAGGGTACTTCATGGGTGAGGTGATAGTGCTCTGTAAACAGATGTATCTTCAGATTCTTTCTGAATTGCTGGAGTGTGGAAGAGGTTCTGATGTCGATGGTGATGTTTCAGATTCTGGGAATGTAGACTGCGAAGGCTTATCTTTTTGAAGATTTTCATTTATAGCCTGGTGGTGTGGTGGCTCCTTCAGTGGCATTGTCCATTGAGACAGTAAGTTTCTGATCTAGGTATGCTGGGGTGTTGTTTCTGCATAATTGTAGGTAATGCACTTGGTTGTGAAGCTTTAGGCTTGGAGGGGCAGAGAGATAAAATCCTGTTGCAGTCATGTGGTTGAATTTTTTCAGGGCCTTGATAAGATGAACCACAGTATGCAGGATGCCTATTGAAGTGGCCAATGTAGAGTCAGAAGAACATTTAGCAAGCCTTTAATTTCATTTAATTGAAAGAGCGATAGACATTCTACTGTTGGTATAATTGTTATTATGGTGTTCTAGTTTCCTTAGTGATGGGCTCCTTGAAAGAAAGGGTGAATCAAGTGATTATGCAGAGCTCCTGCCAGCTGAGCTTTGATAACCTTGAGATGTCATGTTGGCTAGATATGTTTGATTTACAGGTTGTTTGCGACTAAAGGGGAAGAGGAGGGATTTTGTTTTCGTTAGGTTAAATTTGAAGTAGGAATTCAATTGATGGAAGCCTTACAAGCGTGTCATCTGATGAACAGATTTGGGGATGAAGTTCATTGTTGTTGATGTATTGGTGGATCTTTATGGCATTATCAGTTATTAATTTATCTATTTCCAGGGACGCTATGTAGAGGTTCAACATGATGGAAGAAAGGATAGATCTCTAATAAAGTCTTATTGAAACTGGGAGTGGCTGAAACATGAGATTCCTATGTGGATGACCTACATGGTCAGAAATTGAATAAACCATTGCATAACCATGACATTGAAACTGACACCTGTTGCCAGTGTGTTGATCGGCTGTGTCAAAGGCTCCTAAGAAGAAAGTGCTCTTTTTTGCTGCTAAAAAGGTGTAATCGACTACTCGCAGTGCAGCTGTCCTGGTGATGCAGTCTGAAACCCACACTGCATAACTGTGGCCTGTAATGTGGCAGGATATTCTTGATGCTCAGATCCTATAGTTGGATGGCAACTGCTTTCCAGATTATATTTCATATGAAGGAATAGTTTGTGATGGGACGGTGGTGAAGAAGTTGTTTGAAGCCATCCAGGAATATTACTTGGCTAGGAGAGACAATGGTAGTCATTACAACCCTGGCGGTCGGTGTTAAAGCGGCGGTAAGACCGCCAACAGGCCGGCAGAAAAAAAATGGAATCACGACCGTGGCGTAAACCGCCAACAAAGACAGCCACTTTAACACTCCGACCGCCACAGTGGTACAAACAAACACCGCTGCGGTAACCGCCAACAGACAGGCGGAACACAATGTACCGCCCACAGTATAACAACAGGCCAATCCGCCACCTTTTGCGGGGCGGTTTCACCGCGAACAAAAACACGGTGGAAACAGGACTTGGAAGGGAAAACGCTCACCTCTACACACCCCACGAGGAACCAGGACGTCATGGAGCCAGAACTCCATATTCTCCCTGCCTTTGTCTTCCTGCTCCTCTACCAGGAGCACGAATGACGGTGGCGAAGACCACTGTGAGTAGTGCACCTACGACACAGGGGAAGGGGGAGGGAAAAGATAGTGACACACACACGCAACACCCCCACCCCCACCCTCACCCACTACAACACACACACAAATACATGTTGATACATTTACACCCCCAACCCCCCAGAAGAATGCAAAGACAAAAGGAAATGATTTGAACGATTGTAATCTATTAAATGCCAGTACTAAAAAATATATATACACTATAAACAAATATATACACCAATAATACAAGTTCAGGTATTGCACCATTAAAGTCCATGGACCACTGGGCCCAAAATGCATGGGCAAGGCCCACACTCGATACCCGATCAAAACGGAGAGGACACTGCTGGGGGATTAGATAGAAATACAACAAGCACCTCAGGGGGAAGGGAAGGGGGGAACCTCAGCCGGATGAGTGCACGACGTCAGATCCACGAGGGGGCTCCAAGCCCACTGCTGTATCCTGGGGAGTGCAAAGCCACAGTCTCTCAAGTCTCTCCAGTGGGTGGTCTGCCCACTGTTTTATCCTGGGGAGTGCAAAGCCACAGTCTCTCAAGAGGGTGGTTTGCCCACTGCTTTATCCTGGGGAGTGCAAAGCCACAGTCTCTCAAGTGGGTGGTTTGCCCACTGCTTTATCCTGGGGAGTGCAAAGCCACAGTCTCTCAAGTGGATCACAGTCTCCACTGGTTCTGGAGGGGGCTTTGTGTCCAGAGTGCTTCATCCTGCCAAGGACTGAGGTAGTGGATGCCTTTCTCCACTGGTTCTGGAGGGGGCTTGGTGCCCACAGTGCTTCATCCTACCAAGGACAGAGGTAGTGGATGTGATACTCCACTGGTTCTGGAGGGGGCTTGGTGCCCAGAGTGCTGGTGGGTGGCTCAGTGAGCATGCTGGTGGCAGAGGTGTCGTAGGCAGCGGTGCTGGTGGCGGCGGTGTCCTGGGCAGTGGTGCTGGTAGCGGCGGTGTCCTGGGCAGCGGTGCTGGTGGTGGCAGTGTCCATTGTGCAGGTTGGCGGCAACTTCCCTTTCTTTCTGTGCCCCTTCCCCACCTTGGATGTTGGCGCAGCTTTCTTCCCATTCCCAACTGTAGTCCTGGGTGGGCCCTTGGTGGCAGGTGTTTGACCCTTCTCCCTCTGGGCAGTGGCAAACTTCTTATGCTTCTTAGGTGGGGGACTGTCCGTGGTCTGGCTCCTTGGCACACTGGCTGCCCTGCTGCTTGGCGCACTCCAGAAGCCGGTTACTGCTGGCACCACTGTTCCCGCTGATGTGGTGGCTGAGGTGCTGGCTTGGGATCTGGAAAGACTGGTCTTAGGGGACTGAAGGGGTGGGGGAGGTGAGAGGAAGAGGTCAAGGTTGGACAGGAAAAGTTTTTTAGACACACTGGGACAGGTAGATGGAGGCGGTTTGGGATTAGAGAAAGAGGTAGTGGTTGTAGGAGGTGTACGTTTGCTGACTTTGGGTGAAGATGCATGGGCTGGAGGCTGTCGTGAGGTGGATGGCTGTTGGGTGGGTGTGTGCCTGCGTTTACGTACCTTGGGAGGTGGGCTCACAGACACACTGGGAGAGGACACAGGGGATGTGTGAATGGTAGTGGGGGTGGTGACTGCAGGTGAGCGGTGTGTGGTGATGGGTGTGCTGGTGATGGACGTAGTGAATGAAGATGTAGTGCATGCAGGAGTGAGTGGAGACGTGACAGGGAGGGAGGAGGGAGACGAGGAGGAGGGGGAAACAGTGGAGGCAGAGGCTGTTGGCATTTCTGCTTGTGTGAGTACCTGCGGGATGTGTGGTGCTTATGTTTGCCAGAGCTTCCCTTGTGTGTTGAGGTGTGTGCATGCTTGTCTGATGGTGTGCTTGGGACCTGTATGAGTTATTTCGTTGGGCATTTCCCATTTTTATGTATTGTTTGTGTTTAGTTGTAAGTAATTGTATAGTACACTTTATGTAATAGTTTTTTGATTTGACTTGTTATAATTGGAGGTTGTTTTATATATGTTCTCATGATGAGGTATACATTGCTATTTTGTAAATAAATGAATAAACATATTTGGGAAAGTAATTGACCCTACTAACCAAAAGTGAATTTATTGGTTGGTTGAATTAATGTTTAGATTTGTTCCTGCCTGCTATATATATTTTTTGTGAATATGCTTTGGTAGTACCCTAAGCAGGGTGGGATGAAAGGGTACTCCCCTCTTCTTGTAAATGCGATAGTACACCTGATTAGGTGTGTGGGAGTTGTTGACATATAAAAAATTGCTCATTGGTAGCCATGTGATGTTGGTACCTAAATCGTGAAATGTATAGCGGTGGTGTACCTTTTGCATGAGAAAGTTTTTTGAATAACTCTTTGATTAAGAGAAAAAATAGTGCTGTGCAATAGAGTATTAATATGTCTGAATCACAAACTGTTTGTTATACGGAAGAACAGATATCTAAACTATTAGAACTCCCTTCGCTGCTTAGTGGAGAAAAACCACAGAGTGATACCCCTAAGCTCGACAAAATAGAAAAATTGAAACAACTTAAAAAGAAAAACATCAGGATGCAATTACATGCACAAGTGCTATTAGAGCATCTTAAAAACAATACTATTCCACAAGGCTTACAAGTAAGGAATATTCCCATAATTTTCATAGGTGATCCAAGATATCTAACTCAATTTAGCGGGGTCGGTACGAAATGTTCAAGAGATTGGCTGGCCTTGTCTGTGGAAACTGCATTAAGAATTAGTGAAGATGAATTAAAAGAAATTGCTGAATTGGAACAAGAGGTTATCTCAGACAACACTATACATAACTCACAGCAACTATTGGAGACAGTGAATAAAACAATAGCTGAGTTTAAAACAAATACGATCAGCCTGAAAACGACAAAACTAGCCCGGGATATTAAGAACTTTGATATCACAGGTGTGTATCCTTATTAAAACCAGATTTTTATAAGAGCAACAACCCTAATATCTTGAATCTACAATACCATACTAGGTCCCGAAAAAAGTTTATAACCTTTTCAGATACGTCCTCAGACTCTGAGGCCGAGGCCCATACTACATATCCCTCTGGCCAACCTTTTTTAGGCAGAGGCAACCGGAGAGGCACAAGAGGGGGAGGAATCCCCAGGGATCAATTCCAAGATCAGAATTTCTTCCAGACCAGGAGGAGAGCGTACAGAAGGCAATAATGAAGCCAGGTGACTTGATTCCTATTTACAATCTATCTTTGTATTCTTTATCTGATACAGAGAAACAAGTTTTAAGTAAAGGTCTGTCTTTTGTTCCAATTAAAAATCAGGATCCCATAGACAGTAAAATTGAAGTGCTCAACTTTTTACGTAAGATCAGACTTAGAGCATTTTTCACTTCAGACACTCCATCAGAAGAATGGTCAAATAGTGACTTGAAACCTAAATCCTTCTTCCGACCTGATAGGAATGGAATGCCAAAAGAAGTTAAGGTCTTTGAGGAGTTAGTGTTAAAAGAATTGGATTCTCTCAATACTAAAAAGGTATTTTTTAAGGACAATTGTTCAAAAATGGAAAAGGAGGCCATTTCCAGTTTAGCAGAGAACAAAGACATCGTAATCAAACCAGCTGACAAAGGCGGGGGAATAGTCATCTGGAGTGTGGAACAATATAATGAGGTAATGAGACAGTTAGATAATCGCACACACTATCGTGAATTACCAGCGAATACACCTAAACAAGTTCAACACCAGATAGAAGCACTTACACAGTCAGCTAAAGAACAAGGCTGGATCAGTAGAAAAGAATATGAGTTTTTAAACCAGAATGACGGCAGAACGCCTTGCTTCTATATCCTTCCCAAGATACATAAAAATATGGAAGAACCACCAGGGAGACCGATAGTTTTGCTTGTGGCTCTATTTTAGCACCTCTGGCCCAGTTTGTAGATACGTTTTTGAAACCTTATGTATTCAAGACTGCAGCATATGTACGTGACACTATGGACATTATCAATAAAATTGAAAATGTAACATTTGATGAGGAGAAACATATTTTAGTGACTTTTGATATAGAGTCGCTTTACACAAACATCCCACAAGATGAGGCGCTGGAGATTATTAAACTAACTCTAAATAACAGTAGGGAAACAGAAAGTACCCCTATAGATTTTGTAGTCGATTTAGCTACACTATGTTTGAAAAAGAACTTCTTTAAATGTAATGATAAGCTATATCGGCAAGTTAAAGGAGTTGCCATGGGTTGCAGCTTTGCTCCTGAGATCGCCAACTTGGTGATGGATTTTTTTTAACAAAAATGGATATACGATCAAAATAATCCATTTAAAGAGCACATCGCCAAGTGGTTCAGGTATATTGATGATATCTTAATGATTTGGGAAGGGCCTGAAATTGTATTGGGTTCCTTCTTTAATTGGCTTAATCAACGGACAGCCGATTTAAAATTTACGATGAACAAAGATAAAACTAAAATAAATTTTTTAGATATCTGGATTTTGCCAAAAAACTGCAAATTGATGGTCTGTATTAAAAGCCAACAGACCGCAATACATTACTACATTTTACTAGTGGGCATCCAAGGGTGCTTAAAGAAAATTTACCATATGGACAATTTCTTAGGATCAGAAGAAATTGCACAGAGAAAGATGACTATTTTTGTAATTCTGAAGAACTGAAGAATAAATTAATCACAAGAGGGTACCCTAAAAAGCTAGTGAAAGAGGCTGAGAAAAGAGCATGGTTTACCCCTAGGGAAACTCTGCTCACACCAAAAAAGAAAATAAAAGAGATCCCGCTAACGTGCGTGTTGACATTTAGTCCAAAGGCCAATAAAATTCGTAAGATAATCGAAAAAAATTGGCGGATTATAAAAGATCTAAATATAGAGAAACCTTTGTTTTCCTTTAAGAAAGCGCGCAGTTTAAAAGAACAATGGGTACAAGCTGATATAAAAAAATCAGACAAGAAAGATCAAAAGACTTGGCTACAGCTCCCAACAATACAGGGACACTTCAAATGTGGGAAGTGTACAGCTTGCCAATTCACGCAAAACTCAAAAGAGGTAGTGATAAATGGAACGAAACATGCACAATATAATTTCTCCAATTGTAACACTAAAAATGTGGTTTATTGTTTATTATGCCCGTGCAATAAAGCCTATATTGGACAAACAGGGCAGGCAGTTAAAAGCCGTATTCTACAGCATTGTTCGAGAGTCAAGTGTGCTATAAAAGGAGCACCGTTGGTTGAACACTTCTTAGAACTTGGACATGGAGCAGATGATATCAAATGGACAGTGCTAGCAGTTGTACAAAGTAAAACGGATGGCCCCCCAATGCTAACCAGACTACTTAAATTGGAAGCACGGCTGATTGAGAAATTTCAAACAGTCAAAAATGGACTTAATGACTGTGACGAAGTGTGGTCTCTCATTGGCAAATGAGATTGGATATGACCGTGCGTGATGACAGCGTATTGGAACTCTGCGAAAAGAACAAAGAATATGTTGACCAATGTAATTACTGTGCAGTACATTCTGTTTTGAATTTGTCTAAAAAATGCTACATTTTACTGAGCTGTTGTAAGAGCACAGGGTAGTGATTTGGAACCTGTAGCTAAGAATATGTAACCTTTCCGTCTAAGCAATAACTGTTATTGTACTATATCTGAAATGTGTTTTAAAATTCGCTATTTGTAAGCAGAAATATGTGCGAACATAATAATGAGAAGATGATGGTCCGTGGAAGTCCCGATGAAGGCAACTAAATACGGATGTGATAAATAATAGTAAAAATTCTGGAGAGAATTAGTTTTATGATACTCTCGGTATTGTGACAACCTGTAATCAATTGTTTCCAGAGTATAGATCGGGTACTTGTATTCTTGTTATTTCTGGTAATGGTGACTTTAACTTACGGATAGGTTTAGCGATGTAAATATTTCCAAGTCTAGCGTTTCTTTCTTTTACCAAAAAAAGACATCCGTGGTTTGGGCACACAATACGTGGAAGGAGTCTAGATAATTATAAGGAATAGACACGGTTCCCCTAATATGGCGCCCAACGCGAGATGATGTAGAGAAATAGCAGCGGCCCAGCATGCGCCTACTCTAATTGTTTTAAAATGGCGTTCGCTTGTTTGGCCGCGTACATGCATCGCACGCAGAGCTACGAACGAGTTATCGGCACGAACGGGGAGGTTGCTTGTTAAAAGAAAAAACTAACCGTTTACAAGTAAGCGCTAGTGGGATGAGAGAGATTGTAACAGAAGTTTAACTGATCGTACAGGCACTGTATTTGAGGAATTATTTATTTCTCTCTTTCGATAGATGAAACGGACATTCAACTGCATGGTGCCATTACCGTTTAATAAAATCAGAAACGTCAGGATAATACTAATAGCCAAATAGATAATTTGGCCCGATGGTTGTATTCAATATGAGGTTTTGTTGATTTAAGGAAGGTAGGTTTGGCTAGAAATTTTACGGAATAGTTTTTCCTTTCGGGGCATTTTATAAACACTACACTGAGATGCATGGTGGTGAGACAGTAGTTTGGTTTCACGCTAACAGTGCACTGTGAGAGACTTAGGCCAGTATTTATACTTTTATTAGCGCCGCATTTGCGTCGTTTTTTGATGCAAAAACGGCGCAAACTT